>NC_133396.1:99321274-99636989 GCF_047511655.1 Castor canadensis | reverse complement strand
CATGTGGTGAATGTGGTCCCAGCCCCTGTGGTGAATAGCCCAGGGAATGGAAAACTTTCCGTGGCGAAACCTGTCCTGCAAAACACCACAAGAAGTGTGGGTTCAGATGTAAGTTTGAAACTTAGTACTTTTTTAGTGCTTGATTTTGAAAAAAACAAAATTAAACAAAATCCTTTTGCTCTTGTTGCCTTGTTTATTTTTTAAAGTTTATTTTGTTGCATGAAATAAAAGAATATGCTAAAATTGTGCATCCAGTCTTTGGTGGAAAATTAGGGTAAGGCTTATTATGTTAGAATCTAAGTAAAAACGTTTTTGAAAGTCTGAAGTACTTTGATGAAAAGTGAAGTATTCATACTCCCTCTTCTTTCCTCCTTTTTTAGAACCCTTTCATCACATTCTTTAAGCTCCCCCAATCATCTACTAATATTTTACAGATTCTTTCATATCTTTTGATTGAAAAAAAATTTTTTTTTTTTTTTTTAGCAACTTCCTAGATAACTGTCTGTAGACTTCTTTTTTTGGGCAGGTTTTATATTTTAGGTCTCTCTTGGCTTTGAGAAGGGTTTTCAGCACTGCGTATTGATGACTTACTACTCAGGAATTCTGTCTCTTGATTATTTGGAATTTGCCCATCTTTGCAAACCTTCAAATTTTTGAGCATGTTGTAGGGATTTCTTGTAACTTGTAAATCACAGAGTTTCTTAAGATCTGCCACTCCCTAAAGCCAGTTACATTTGCCAGCTAACTCTTGTTTTCTCTCAGAGTTATTAGAAGTATCTCATGTTATGTATTCAATAGTAATTAGACATCAAGATCCTAAAATTTAATCAAAGTTAAAAGTAAAATAATCAGTCTAACAGTGAATTCTCCAAACTTACAGTTGGGAAAGCAAGGTTTATATGTTTTCTTTAAAATAAAAATAGATGTTACTAGTTTTTAGTGTTGCTGCTCCATCCTTTCTGTAAGTAAAGTACTATTGCAAAGTGTTTCAAAATCCAATGAGTTATACAGAGTTATTAATCAGACTACTCTCTGGTCTGCATGCCAGAATTTATTAACCAGCGTGTCAGTGACTGACCCACTTATTTGTGAATTTGTTCTGCTATTGCATAAGCACAACCAAATAATCTCAGTTGGCAATCTTGTAAAATCTTGTAACAAAGAAATATTATGGAGTGTGAATAGAGCATACAAGTTCTAGAATAAGAGTCCCATAGTTTGTATAGGTATGGAAAACAGTGCATATCAAGACATGCAGTAAGAGGATGAGAATAAGAAACTCTCATTGAGTTGCATGAGAATAGAGGACATGGAGTATAGAATTAGACTTGACTGTTTTGTCAGTTTACTTTCAGAACTAGAAGAGGTAAGCACAGTGCTTATGGCATATGAGGTACTGTATTAGTTAGTTTTTCATTGCTGTGACAAATACCTGAAAGAAACAGTTTAAAGAACAAAATATTTATTTTGACTTATGGCTTTATTAGGTTCAATCCACGTGGCAGATGGCATGGCTGTGCAGAGTAGCTCACATCATGGCAGTCAGGAATCAGAGAAAATGCCTGGGCTAACAGGCTTTTACCTTTTTCTGCTTTTATTCCATCTGGCTCCCAAGCCTATGAGATGGTGCCACCTATGTTCAGGGCAGGTCTTCCTTAGTTAATCCTCCCTGAACACATCCTTGTAGATACATCCAGAGGTGTTTTGCTCATCTCCTAGGTCGTTCTCAATTAGTCAAGTTGGCAATCAACATTACCCATCATAAGCACTAATGTTTCAGTTGAAGATGAAATAGTGTGATGCTGGAATTTGTTTTTAACATACTTTGTAGGCACGTGGTGAGTACAGGGTAGAGGAAATAAGATTATAAAAATGTTGATAGTCATGGAAGGTGGGCGTTTAATCCTTTTGGTGCACAAGAAATTTCTACAATAGGTAAAATAATGGCAATAAGAAAAATCCAGAACTATTACATGATATTTTCAAGGAAAAAGTTACGTAATCAAGAAGAAAATACATTTTTCTTAAGAGACTGAGAAGGATAAGAATGATAAAAGAGGATTTAAAAAAAATTAAGTTTCTTAAAATATCTTTGGAATACTCTTTAAATTATGAACTTGAATGTTTATTGTGTAATAATCCAAATGAAATTGACATGAAGTTGCTTTTATGTAATATGTTGGAACATTAAAAATATTTTTATGAAATATTTTACACACAAAACATAAAGACCATTTAGAATTTTTCAATTATTTGGGTCAACAGTATGCCACAGTTGTTAAAAATATTAATGTAATCTAAGTGTATTTACAAAATTATAGCATCCTAATCATAGAGAAATCCAGAGGAGCATAGCTAGGATAGGGAGGGTATCTAGAAGCCATGTCATAGGTGTAGGAGTGGTTTATCAATTGGAATGATTTAATGAACTGAAGAAGAGAAGGTTGAAAGTAGATCTAGGAACCATCTTCTAGGAAATGAGCGTTGTCATGTGGAAAGTGAGAGAATTGCTCTGAGTTATTCTAAAGCACTTATCTGGAACAGGTACAGACTTTTTATATAACCATTGTATTTAGAAATGAGGGGAGGTCTTTTTTCTTCCTTTTTTTAGATTTAAATAATGAGCATCTGAATGTTGGCAATCTTCATTATATGCTACCAACCCATTGTGTAATCTTGAAACATATTTCAATTAATTATATGTTGGTCTGTTAGCCAACATGTAATTCTTTGATGTAAAAGAAAATATGTGTTCTGCTTTTGCATTCATAATAGGGTTCTGAAAATTGTTGAGTAATTTGCTGACAAAGTCTCAGTTAACACTGAGGAACTGGGGGATGTATGAGATAAGAAAGTACAGTACTAGTAAGTATTAGGTTTTTGTATTTAGTAGTTTTATTGTATAGTCATCTTACTACTTTTCAAATTTTAGAATTGACAGTATTATAAAGGAAAGATTCAAGTACTCTATGTTTAATGCAAGAGAACTAAGGACTATTACTTTAATTTTCTAGTCAACCTGCATTGAGGTTTTTGTGCTTATTTTTACTTGGCCAGCACAGCAGGAAGTGAGCCAAGCCTTTTCAGTGTGAATTTTTTTGGTAGAGGTTTTGATTGACTATTTATTTCAAATAAAGAAGTATCAATTTGTCCTATCAGTTCACCAACTCACTTAGGACCCAAAGTAAATCTGTTCCGGAAGGAGCTACAGAAGAGAACTTTGATTTGCTCATATAGTCTTGTATATTAGTAACTTGGTTGACCTCAATGGTAAATCTTGTTTGTTAGACTCAAGTCTTGTTAAATTAGGATAAATTTGAATTAATATTCATTCCTAATTCAAAATGGCCCCAAAGAAATTTTTTATCATGTACTTTTTGTGCTTTTAAATCAAAGCACAAAAGAGAAGTTGTAATTCAGGAAAAAAAAAATCAATCTTATGTGGCTTTATAATGCTGACATGGCTACTTTTTTCCTACCCTTTTTTTTTTTTTTCAGTTCTTTTGTCTGGCTGGTTTCACTCTCTTGAGGCCTGCTACTGCCATAAGTAGCGTTTTTAGCATACCATATTCTGCAAACTGCATTAAGTGCCACATTTTCTGTTATGAAACAGTTTGCCTGGTTCAAATTATAATTTCTTTCTTCCTGCCTTTTGCTAGTAAATCTGTTTTGTTTAACTCTTAGAAACCTCACCTAAGTTTTGAAGAAATGGGGTTTGTTTTTGGCTCTTCTCCTGATGGAATAAATGAACCTGGTCTCTGATTTCAGTGTAGAAATTTTCTATGCAGTTTGTTAATAAGTGGCAATCTCAGAACTACAAAGTTGACTTCATAGGAGAGCATGCTTATCTTTCTTTAAAGGGCAATTGAATGTTTCCAGATGTCAAACCAAGGGCTTGAAAACAAGCAGTCTGCTTAAATCTGCATTGTACTTATTACTCCCAGATACCCATCCTAAAAGTTTATGAACTATTACTGCTCTGGTTTTAAGATTTGGGGATTATGTTGTTTGGGTTACTGGGATAAAAACCTTTGCTGCATATTTCACAGTGGGCCAGGATGCAGCAAAGATTCTTAATGGAAATCAATACAGTGAAATAATGAAAATGGTCAGGAATTAGTACAGAACTAGAAATAACCTCACATGGGAGGGTTGGTTAAGAGGTAAAGCCTAAGCCAGTGAGGTGGTACATGGCTGTAATCCCAGTACTCTGGAGGCTGAGGCAGGAGGATTGAGAGTTCAAGGGCAGCGTTGGCTACATAGGGAGACCCTGTCTCAAACACACATACATACACACAGACACACAAGTACAGACAGTATTTCCTGGAGGCCCTGGGTACTCCTTCCTGCCTGCCCATTCACTCCATTGAAGATCTTCCAAATCCTTTATCACCTTGACCTTCTTTCTAAACCTCTAGTGGGATTGCAGGCATGTACCCACCACAGTGAGCTTGTTTTTGAGACAGGGTCTCACTAACTTAATTGCCTGAGCTGACCTTGAACCATGATCTTCCTATGTCTGCCTCCCTTATGTCTTTCTTACAACTCAATGTGATGTGTGCACTGCCTTTCTCTCTCCCACTCTCTCTGTGTGTATGAAACTTTGGTTATAAACTCAAAATTTGAAATTTAAAAAAAAGTTGCAAAAACAAAAATAGTACAGAGAATACCCCCTGTACTCTTTAGCTAGTTTCCTCTGTTAATGTTTTACCTCATTTGCTATCTATCTGTCTATCTATCCATCCATCCACGTGCACACAATTTTTCCCTGAACTATTTTAGATAAGTTATAGACCTCTGCAGTGCTTTACCTCTAAATATTTCTGTGTACATTTCTTAGGAATAGAGACATTCTCTTACACAGTACAGTTATTAACTTTATCAATTTATGTTGGTAAAGCCATCTGTCAGTATTACAGTTTTGTCAGATGACCTGTAAATATTTTTTATTGAATTTTTTCCCCTTCCAACACAGGATCTGATATGGGGTTAGATATTGTATTTAGTTGTTGTTATGTCTTGTTTTTTTTTTTGAGACAGAGTCTCACTGTATAACTAAAGCTGTCCTTGAATTCACAGTCCTCTTGCCTCATTCTCCCAAGTACTAGGATTACAGGTGTGTACCACCATGCCCAACACTGTCATGTCTTCTTAACCTCTTTAAAACAGTTACACTGCTTTTGTCTTTTGATGTTCTCTTTTATGAAGAATTTAGATCTTTTCTAATATATCGTATTTGGCCATAAGTCATTTATTTTCACGCAGTACTATTTGATTCTTAAAAATGCTTTTGAAGTGGGCATTATTTGTTCGCACTTTATCATTAAAGAAATCAATTGGTTAGGTGGCTCAGCCAAAGCCATATTGCTAATACTGTTAATTGGTAAAGTACTATGTGCAAGGAACTTTAAAAAGTACATAACTTGCAGATACTCGCTTTAAACCTTTTAATGACCCTTTAAGGTGAATCGGGGCCCTGATGAATACAGAGTAAGGTTTAGACTGAGGGAGCTCAGAGAGTGTAAGTTAGATTTTTATTCTTAGCCCCTGTTTATCTTCTGCAGTGGCTGAATAAGATTTTGTGATTTTTAAATTTGTTTTTTAGTCTCTAAAAAATTGAAAATAGGAGCTGGAATGAGGCAGAACTTTTCACTTTTCAATATTGCTTTACCTGCACTTTATCAGGGCAGATAGAGGTGCATTGTTGATGGAATAAGAATTTTGCCTCCTCTCTTTATTTATAGCTGCAGGATGTTTCTTTTTACTGAGACTACATTTGTATGATACGTTATAGATTACAAAGGACCTTTCACATAAGTCGTCCTTGCATTCAAATATATGTTTATTTAATAAGTAAAACACCACATTTTATAGTGCAGTAGCACTAACAGGAGAATATTTTGCAGCTGTGGAGTTTTTTCTTTTGTTCATCTTTCTTTTTTCAAGGCACAGTGCTTGGTAGAAGAGATGTCTGAAGGCAAGATTATCAGAAGCAGGAGCTGGCCAGCTGTTTGCTCATTTTAGTCTGTGTTAAATCATCTAACATGCCTATGGGGAGATGTGTCAATTGATTAATGGGCCAGAGTATTGATTTTATGTTTTCAGATTGCTAACAGAGGAGATTAAGCTTCCAGATACAAGCAATTTCATAACTCTCTGTTTTCAGACAGGCACGTAATTAAAGTAACCACACAGTTCACTGAGGTTAAAGTTCCATACTGTGATACAAGACTATTTGGTATTTAAAAACGGTGTGGAGCTATTGTGTAAGTACTCTAGTCAACTGTCCTTCTCATCCTGGCTTTTCTATTTGACAGTATATCCAGTGATGAGGTTTATTTTAAGGAATCTTGAGAACTATAGTAATTTTAGCAAATGGAGACTAAATATATTATGAAGCATCAAGATAATTGAAGTACAATGCTGCCATTCTTTTTTTCTTTCTTCCTTTTTTTTGGGGAGGGGGGAGGGAACTGGAGTTTGAACTCGGCTTTCTGCTTGCAAAGCAGGTATTTTACCACTTGAGCCACACCTCCAGTCCATTTTGCTCTGGTTATTTTGGAGATGGGAGCTCATGAAATGTTTGCCCTGCCTGGGCTGTACTTGAATCACTACTGTTCTGATCTTAGCCTTCTAAGTAGCTAGGATTACAGGTGTGTGTGAGCCAGATAAGCTGCCATTCTTACTGTATGTCACAGGTGATTATGATACATTGTATGTGCAAAAATCAGTCTATGAAACAGAATTATGGAGTAATCCTGCTTTTCTTCCAAAGGTAAATACCCTCCCCACGAACACAAACACTGCAGAGAATGTTTTTGGTCTAAAAACATTAAATTTTTAGAATAACTGTAGAATAACTTAAATATATATTCAGATAGCTGAAGATAGCTTGCTGAGATAAAAAAGTTGGAGCCCTGTGTTTTTTTTTGACTCTTGAAGGTTTCATTTATTTATACTGTCTTTGCCCTGTTTTTATTGGTAATATTGAGTATTTTCAGAATGGTTATAATGGATTTTTCCTATGGGGGAGAAATGAATATTTGACCACAGGTGGTTTTCATGTTTTGGTATGAGGCATGTGAATTGGCAGCCTTTGAAACTTTAATACTGTATAATGTGCAGGTGCTTTTATTGTTTATAGAAATGCCTAATCCTTGTTTGAAATTTATTAAATGGTATGCCATCTGTAAGCCTCCCCAAATTCCATGGATTAATTAGCCTTTAAAGTAAGGTTTCCTTTTATCTAACTTTTAGTATAAACTCTTCCATCTGGGAACCTTCTCTTTTATGTTTGTTCAGTGCTCTGTGTACTTCAGCACCCTAGTATTAAGTATTAGTTATGGACACTGACATTCTTATTAACAATGAAGGTAACTAAAAATACCATTTGACTGAACAAAGTGGTTGGTATTGTCCAGAGAATAATTTGCATGAGTACTCAATCCATAATGCCTTTGCTACTGCTATGTGTGTGTGTATGTGTGTGCTGAGCATCCTTAAAGAGTAGGATAGTTATTCTGCAGGGAAACTTTATTCATGATGGTTGTATATAATCAGCCTTCTTATGAAGTTTCCATTAAAGAAAACAAAGGATAAAAAAACACCCCTTTTTGACATCTCATATAATGTTTCTTTTTCTTGTGGGTTACCATGAAAGATTGTTGACAGTGTTTGGTGCTAGGAGATTGCTTGATTATATTTTAGCATACCTGTGCTTCTAGAAAGTATAGTATTTGAATGGGAATTATGTTATTTTGAAAGAAATTGATATGAAATTGTTTATTTACTGATGGAGTTATAGAACAACTCCACAGTATAATGTTTATTGTAAACAGATATAGGTCGGTAAAGTATTCTAGGCATCTATATACTGACACTAACATTATTATTTGGTGCCTTTTGTGGGCTTAATTTTGTCTCTCACCCAAAGAAATTAGATTAGTGCTTTAACAATGGGTTCCAAATTTAGTTTAGAAAAATTAACAAAAATAATTTTGCTCAGTAGGTTTTTATTGCAGTAGATATTGTGGTTACTGAATAAAAAAGTAGTATCAGACATGGTTTTGGGTCTCAAGGTCAAAAAGAGGAGACTTTTTTTTTTTTTTCCGTACTGGGGCTTGACCCAGGGCCTACACCTGAGCCACTTCACCAGCTATTTTTGTGAAGGGTTTTTTTGAGATAGGGTCTCGAGAACTATTTGCCTCGGCTAGCTTTGAACCAAGATCCTCCCGATCTCGGTCTCCTGAATAGCTAGGATTACAGGCGTGAGCACTGGCACCCAGCACTGGCAACCAGAGGTGACATTCTTTAAACAGTTGAGATCATTTGTGTTCTGGTCTGTCTTCTAAATTGTAAGGGCATTAGATGACCAGAGAAAAAAAAGAATTGGGTAAGAACCATTAGAATTTGGAGAGACCTTAGAACTATGTTAGTGGAGGAGATGGCATTCCAAATGGGAATAAGTACTATAAATTTAAAAAATGAGTTAGGTATGTGTGAAGATTATGGAGTAGCCTTAAATGAGAAGATTGGAAGATATGGCTTCAGTAGCTGTAGAGATAGGGCAGAAGGTTTGGTTAGGTGGGGGGTGACCACATTAAAGAAGGCCTTGAAAGTAGAAATGGGTTTTAGGGTATATGCATAGCTTGTCTTTGCAATAGAGTAGTAAGACCAAAATGTTTTTCTTTTTTTTTTTTTTGGCTCGGGGGAAGTTATATTTGAAATGGCAAAAGGATGAGATGAAAGACAATTCAAGTGGGATTATATTGCAGTGGTCTATGGATGACTTAATGAGTGCGTGTATTAGGAGAGTGAGTGGGAATAGGAAGAAAGGAATACCTGAACACATTTCCACTGAAAGGAACTTGGTCATTAACGTATACTCAGCATGAATTTATTGAGTGAATGAGAGATTGAGAGGTGCAGCTAGTATAGGTAATAAAGGAAACATAATAATGGTTACTTTTATATCTTGACAGATTCTTATTGATAAAAGATGGGTAGACTTAAGTGTAAAGATTTAAAGTATACAGGAGAATGTGAGTAGGTTATGTAAATACTAAGCCAATTTTATGTAAGAGACTTGAACGTTTGCAGATTTTGGTATCTGTGACATAGTATGGGGTCCCATGAATACTGAGGAATGACTGTGTATATATCTGTACTTAAAGGCACTTTCTGAGGGAGTTTCTGACGGGAAAATTAGATGTGCTTGCTAGGTAGGCACACTACTGCTTAAGGCACACCTTCAGCCTTAAAAAGTCTTGTTTAAGCATTTGATTTTAGTTTATTTAATTTGAGCAGTATATTTTAAAATCTGAAAATGACCACTAATTTGTGTTTTGAACAAAGTTGTTTAAGATAATTGTGAAAACCAGTATATTCTGATGTATTTTGATCAAATTCTGGAACCAGAATATTATGATTCATTGCAATTTTTCCTAGATTGCTGTGCTAAGGAGACAGCAACGGATGATAAAAAATCGAGAGTCTGCTTGTCAGTCACGCAAGAAGAAGAAAGAATATATGCTGGGGTTGGAGGCTAGGTTAAAGGCAGCCCTGTCAGAGAATGAGCAACTGAAGAAGGAGAATGGATCACTGAAGCGGCAGCTGGATGAAGTTGTATCAGAGGTGAGTGCTCATCATGGAGCTGGCTGAGGTGGGTTAAAAGTTTTGTTTTTTCCTGATAAGTAAATTGATAAACTTTTACATTTTTAAATTAAATTTTGTACAGCAATAGTGCTAAGAAAATGAGGGGCACAATAAGCCCCAAACTATTTGCACAAAGGAAAGAAATTTAAAAGACAACTTTTTGAAGTTCCACCCCATCTCTCTGTGGTACTGAGGATAGAACCCAGGGCCTCAAGAGTTCTAGGCAAATGCTCTACCACTGAGCTACATTCCCAGCCCAGAAGATGATCTTTTGAATTGGACCTCCCAGTCTGTGTACAAAAGTTGTCTCCTTGTCTTAAGTTTCTCGTATTACCTTAGTACCCTCTTTTCTAAGTGAATTACATTGAGGCTCCCAAATAGTCCTGCCATGTTTTCTATTTTTTTTTTTTTAAAAAAAAGAAAATAATACAAAATGAAAATGTGTTTTTAAAATCTTTTTCTGTGTCCACTTGACCACTGTTACGTTTTTTGCATCCTATTGCCAACTGGTTCCAAGAAGATTAATCTCCTCAGTTTTCTTCATGATATCTGCTGCTTTCAGGATTCTCACTACCATGTAGTCCTGAATCAAATGGGTGCCTGTTGAGTGGGATTTCTTACACTGTTTTGCCCCTGAGCACATGGGAATACTCTAGTGTGTTGCTGAAGTAATAATGATTTAAAAGATAGAAACAAACTACTGAATTGTCTCAGAATTCTTTGGAGGAATCCATAAAAATATAAATCTGATTTACCTTCTTATTTCTTTATCTGTTAGAAAAGAGGACTTGAAGACGTTGCTCTAGTCTTTTGAAAAGTGCTATATCCTCAGCTTTGAGTTTTTTTGTTTTTTTTTTTTTCTTGATAAAAAAAGGTATTCATATAACTGATAAAGAGAATTCTTTTGTTAGGTATTGTGTTTTGTGAGGTTGAGAAATATATTTAATATATATTTCATATGGTCATTTTCTTTAGAACCAGAGGCTTAAAGTCCCTAGTCCAAAACGAAGAGCTATCTGTGTGATGATAATATTGGCATTTATAGTACTGAACTATGGACCGATGAGGTAAGCATATGATTGTTTGTTTAGGATGCTCATACTAAAAGTTTAAATGCTTAGTATTTTTTTATTATTTAGCTCTAGTCATAAATAAGAGGGAAACTGATTTGTTTTGAACAAAATCAGCATCCTAGATGTACAAAGAGTAAGTAGACTAGAGCCATGTATTCAAAGATCTCATGATCCAGCTGGGAGAAGAGTCATGTAAAAGGATGAATATGATATAATGTGACGTGTGTAATAATAGCACTATGAACAGAATATTGAAAGAATATAAACGAGAGTGTGAGTTCCTTAACATTATGGTTCATGTCATATTGATAGGTGCATAGTGCAGTGTTTTGCCAAATGACTGAATGACAAGGGAAATCACCTCCAAGGAACCAGAACTTTGAAGTGTGATACCAGTTTGTCAGGTGGAAAGAATGGGAGAGGTGTGTTGAGTAGAAGGAATAGCATGTTTAAAAGCACCATTATGGGCTAGGCATGGTGGCTCATGCCTGTCATCTCAGCTACTTAGGAAGTAGAGATCAGGAGGATCATAGTTTGAGGCCAGCCAGAGCAAAAAGTTAGTAAGACCTCATTTCAACCAACAAGTTGGACAGTGGTAGTATGTCTGTGATCCCAGCTATGCCACAAGTCATAGGTATGAGGATTGTGGTGTGAGGCTGGCTCTGTAAAAAACATGAGATGCTACCTGAAAAATAACTAAAACCAAAAAGGACTGGGAATATGGCTCAAGTGGTAGAGTGCCTGCCTAGTAAGCACGAGGCCCTGAGTTCAAACCCTAGTATCACCCCCAAAATAATAATAGAGGTGCCGTTATAAAATGGCATTGCATTTTCAGAAAAAAGTGAAAAGTTCAGTGTATGTATATATACACATATGCATATATACAAATACATATCCATATATGTATATATGGATATATATCCATATATGTATCCATATTATATATATTATAATACATATATATCCATATATATATATCCATATATATATATATGGATATATATGTATACACACGCACACATATGTGGAGGCTGCCTGAGGCTAGGTATATGGCCGGAGGTATATGTGGAGCCAGATAATGAAGAACCTAACATGCTGTTTTATCCAATGAGGCATCCCTTGGTTTTTAGGCAGAGGGTAACATAGTCAGCTTTGTATATTAGGAAGATGACTCTTGAGGACTGTATTAAGAATGGAATGGACTAAGGAGAGACTGTTGACAGAGATAGCATTAGAAGACCATTGATGTCTTTCAGTAATAAATTAGGTTCTGAATGTAGATTATGGCTGTCAAGGATAGGCTATTTCAGAGTAAATCTCTGATAAAAGACTGGGATTTGATATCTAGTACAATGTGGGACATGAAGAAGAATAGAGGGAAATCAAAATAAAGCCAAAATTTCTGTCTTGAGGGACTTGATAATATACTTATCTGAGGTAGCAAATAGAAACATAAATAGTTTTATGATGAAAGAAAATTGTTTTTATCTTTTGTATGGGGAGTTTTGATACTGTCTAAGGAACTGAGATTACCATTAAAGAGAGAGACAGACAGACAATTGTAGTGGAGTAGATGAGATATCCAAGGAGAACAAGTAGAGGAAAGACAGTAATAAGAATTTGGAGGACACCAGCATGAACAGTAGATAGGCTCAAGAAAAGAAACTCAAAGCAAGTAGAATTAGGGACAGAGCTAAATGGATGTTTTCTGAAGCTGGAGTAAAGAGAGTTGAAAGGTCTTGGGAAGTGGTATCCCATGCTGCTGAGAGCTTGGGAGAGGCAGAAAGCTGAATTTGGTGATTCAGGTCAGTGGTATTCTTGACAGAAGATTTATGAGGGGTAGGAGTGAAGTTTATATTAGTTTATTGAGAACTAAAAGGAGTTAGGAGTCAAATAACCTCATTTTTATTGATAAACATTGTTACAAAGATTTGTAAGATCTTTGTACCAGTTTCTCTAGTTTGCAGAAAACTAGAGAAAATAGGTTTGTTTTTTTTTTTAACCGCTACCCAGCTTCAGTTTTTGCCAGTTCTGTGGAAAAGAGTTTAGGAAGTAAAGACAGTGAATAGGGACTCTCCTTTAAAGAACTTTTGGTGAGCTGGGTGCTGGCAGGTCATGCCTTCCCACTTGGGAAACTGAGATCAGGAGGATTATAGTTCGAGGCCATGCTGGGCAAATAATTCACAAGACCCTATTTCGAAAATACCCAACACAAAAAAGGGCTGGTGTAGTATTTCAAATGGTAGAGTGCCTGCTTTGCCAAGCATGAAGTCCTGAGTTCAAACTCCAGGGGGAAGGGTAGGAAGGAAATAGGAGGATTAAGTAGATTCTTTTTAGGATGTAAGACACTTTAGGAAATGGTTATTTAGTTTTTGGTTAAATTCTCAGTGAGATGTATTATTAACAATTCTTTACATGCGTGCTTGAAAATATTTATATTCATTTTTCTGTCTTCCTTTCCTGGCCCTACCCACAGGTTTAATATCATTGTTTCTTTACCTGTTTGTCATATCACTTAGTTTTCAAGTCCTTTAACTAACCTGGTTCTTCTCTTGTGAATACACTCATTCATTCATTTTTTTCCTTCCAACTGAGCTACTTCAGTGTTCTGGCTTTGTGCTCCTCACTATTTATCAGTGTATGTGTTGGAATGTAATGTCCTGATCTGAATTAATTTCCTCATGTAGAGGACAGTGAAACTCTTTTACCTCCTAACAGCACTGTTTTTTTCATGTAACCTAGGATGATGTTTGCTCTTTTTTATGTATTTGATGGCCAAGCTGGATCATTTCCATTTTATTTCTCTACAGGTTGTTTATATTCATCTTTATATTAACATAACTCTCTAGATCATTTGATATCCTATCATGGAATTCCTGAGACCTATATACCTTTCAATTAGTATCCTAAGACAATTCAGTAGGAAGAGGTAATAATTTTGAGTTAATGTAGTTTTGAAACTTCACACTATCCCACACATGTTAAATACAGTACACTGGAGATACTTGGAATGAATATTTGAATTATTAAAAATATTTTTTCACCGCCTTTTTTCATTATATACTGTTAACATTTTGCCCATCTTCTTCATATTAAAGTTATTTTGATATTTAATTTTTGTGTTTGAGGAATGGGACTTCTGTTATTCATGAAGGGCTATGTCTTGATTAATAAAGGAGGAAAGAAACATAATCTAGACTTTTTCCTTCTGATTTAGGAACTTGAAAATAATAAATTTCCATGAGTAAACTGAGTCAGAGTATAGCAAAGTGAATATAGACTCACCAGCAAGGCTCCAAATGAAGCTTCTTTTACTGACACTTCCCAGGATCAGAGATTGTAGGCCATAGTTATCCTACTGTGCTACAGAACATTAGAAGTTATTTCTCCTACTCAATTGTACTCCAATACCAGTTTTTTTTTTTTTTTTTTTGGCTTCTCTCTATCCCTCTTTCCCCTCCCCAGCCTCTAATAGCTACTATTCAAATCTCTACTCCTAAGAGATCAACCTTTTTAGCTTCAAGGTCTCTCTCTTTTTTTATTTAAAAACATTTATTTCTGATGCAGGGTCTCACTGTGTAGCTCAGGCTCACGTCAAACTTGTGATCCTCTTGCCTCAGCCTACCAAGTACTGGGACTACAGGTGTGCATCACCACACCTAGCCCTCAAGTTCTCTTTTATATAATAACTTTTTCCACTAACTTCTCTCTCATGACTTTCCTCCATAGCCATTGAAGAAAATAAAACTATAGGTTTTATTATCTTATATTTAAACATCAGTTTTTAAAGGTGACCATTAGTAACTCTGCTCTGAAGATTCCTACTTTTGTTATTAAAGAGACTGCTCCTTTTATTCCTTTTTAAATGTATATTTACCTCTCTATTTTCAATTACCAGAGAATAGATGAAAGTAGAAAATGATTATTTGAGATTGGAAGGTTGTGGGGGATGCGGTGGAAAAAGGGTGGTTGGATATAATCAGTGTATGTTGTATGCATGTATGGAAATACAAAAATTTCAGAAAATAAAAAACTGTGTAGAGTGGAAAGTGACAGGCTTCTAATTCAACTTTCTCCTAGCCACTTTCCTTCCCCCAACTCACTCCTTCCTTCCTTCCTCCCTCTTGTTTTCTTTTATTTCACTAGTAGTAGAGTTTGAATTCAGGGCCTCTTTATGCTTATTATGTAGGTGTTCTACCACGTGAGCCATGCCCACAGCCCTTCTTTTCTTCTTTTTCTTTTTGGTGGAACTGAATTTTGAACTCAGAGCCTCCCTTTTGCTAAGCAGGTGTTCTTACCACTTGAGCCACTCCGCCAGCCCTTTCTTGTTATGGGTATTTTTGAGATAGGGTATCATGAACTGTTTGCCTGGGCTGGCTTTGAACTGCAATACTCCTGATCTCTGCTTCCTGAGTAGCTAGGATTATAGACATGAGCCACCAGCACTCAACCTATTTTTAGTTTTTTGAGGAGCCTCCATACTGTTTTCCATTGTGGCTATATCAATTTACATTTACACCACCAGTGTCAGAGGGTTCCTTTTTCCCACATCCTTGCCAACATTTGTTGTTGTTTGTGCCTTCTTTTCTTTATTTTTTTTTTCAGATTTCCAAACATATATTACTTTACTAATTCAGTCAGAATATTTTAAATATTTACTAAGTATTAAGCGTAATGTAAAACTATTGATATAATTGTAAATAAAACTAAAGCATCCTTGCCCTAGTGAAGTTTATTGTCTAAGGTGACATACATACATACATATATACATATGCATATGCGTATATATGCATTTGTATATGCATATGTATGTGTATATATATATATATATATATATATATGTACATGCACACATATATTTTTCTTTTTTGGTGGGGCTAGGGTTTTGAACTCAGGACTTTGCTGTCTACTGCTTGAGGCACTCCTCCAGTCTATTTTTCTCTGATTATTTTGGAGATGGAGATCTCACAAACTATTTGCATGGGCTGGCCTTGAACCATGATCCCCCTGATTTCAGCCTCTCAAGTAACTAGGATTTTAGTTGTGAGCCACCAGTGCCCAGATAGTAAATACACTAAACAAAATAATTATACAAATAAATGTAAAATTATAGTCATGTCAGGCACCATGAAGGAAAAGTACATAGTATCAGGAGACTATATTCACTTGACTTAGTTGGGGAAGTAAGGCAAGGTTTCCCTGAGAAAGGGGTGATTATGTTGAGATCTAAAAAAAAAGATTAGGAAAATTCAGGAAGAACATTATGTATCAGAATGAACAGTACCTGTAAATTTGTATATATACACATTCAAGTTTGTGTCTTTGTTTTCATATGCATATAGATTTTAAAGTTTGTAGTTGCATAAAAGGGACCATGTACAGAATGTCAGTATGTCATTCTCTTTTAAAAGATCCATAATTTTCTGTAGTTTAAGTATACAATAATTTAGCAGTTTCTGAATTTTAGGTCTTAGGAACCCCGTTAAGGCACTTAAATGTTACTGAGGATCCCAAAGAACTTTTGATTATGTAGCTAATATTTATTATGTTAGAGATTAAAACAGATTTAAACAATCTATTAATTCATTTAAAATAATCATAAACCATTACATGTAAATATAAATAAATTTTTATGAAAATAATTGTATTTCCAAATCTCTTAAGTATTTGATGTATAGGAGAATAGCATTGTGTTATATTTTTTGCAAAAGTCTTTGATGTCTAACTGACTAGAAACTACCAGGCTTCTCATATCTCCTTCATGCAGTCTGTTGTATTGCATAGACTGAAATGCATGAAGAAAATTCAGACTTATAGGTATGTGAGAGAACGTTGCTGACTCTTTCTTGAAGAGTTTTGGGATCTTCAGAGCCCCTTGGACTGCTTAGAACTCCAGGGCGCACTTCTAGAACTTCTACCATAATTTAACCATTATCCTGCTGATGGGCATTTCGATTATTTCCAGTTACTTAATAGATGTGTACATATCTGTCTGTGTGTCTGTATGTGTGTATATAAAATGTATTTCTGTGTATGTGTGTGTGTTAGTTACAATGAAAACTGAAGAGTTACAATGAATATTGTGACAGTCTGTCAAATTGCCTTTCAAAAAAATGTACTAATTTACACTCCCACTAGGAAGTGAAAGAAGTATCCATTTCTTCACACACTTTCACTGCTGTTTATTATGAATTTGTTTTTTAAACAAATGAATTTGTTTTTTAAATAATTTGCCTATCTTCTCAATCAAAAATGTTATCTATACTCTTGCCGCACTTGGTTTCCTTATCTATCTTCAAATATACTAAGCCTGTTCTCACTTCAGAGTCTGCACATTTATTATTCCCACTGCCTATAATGCTCTTCCCCAAAGATTATTCAATCAGGTATTAGCTCAGATGTCACCATAGTGAGGCTTTCCTAAACTTCCCTAAATGTCTACCTCTGCTGTGTCACCACATTCTGTATACTTTAGTTTTCTATATTAGCACCTTTCACCTTCTGTTATACTATGTAACATGCTAACTTTATTTTCTTTCTTTTCCTGCAAAGAGTTTTGTCTCTTGTTTTCTAGTACCTAGAATAATGTCTGGCACATAAAATAGCCACTCAGTAAATATATGTGGTATGAATGAATATTGTGCCCCCCCCCCCAATTAATAGCAAGTTTTTTTTTTTATGTCTTTGGCTAAATTTCCCTTTTCAGAAATTACTTGTAGTCTTGATCAAAAACTCCTTTTTGTTTGAGTCCACTTGCATGTATTAAGCATGCATCTAATAATTTACTGACAGCCTGCTTGCTGTGTACATTTACTGTTTATTGAACCTTCATGGACACCATTCCTAAACTGAAAGAACGTTCTTCTGTCTTTCCACTTGTGTTTTCAGTTTTGTTCATGATTTCAAGAAGCACTTATTACTGATTTTCTTTCTTTCTTTTTTTCAGTAGTACTGGGGTTTGAACTCAGGGTCTTGCTTTTATTAGGCAGTCAGTGTGCCACTTGAGCCTTGTCCCCAGCCCTTTTTTTGCTTTAGTTATTCTTCAGGTAGGATTTCGTGTTTTTACTTGGAACATGTCTCAGACCGTGATCCCCATGTACTACCTCCCATGTAGCTGGGATTACAGGCATGAGCCACTGAGCCCAGCCTTACTGATAGTTTCAGTATTATTTTATTCAGCTGCTTTTTTATCAGTTTTACAATTTGTCATAAACATTTTCTTGCACTTGTTGTTTTGTTTTGCACTGTTATTAAACTTTTCTTATGCATATTTTGTTCCAACTCTAAGGTCTTAGACCATGTTGTCTGATTCACTAATTTTCTGAAGAGGTAATACAGTATTTATCACAGAGCATATACACATTTTTATATGTTCATTCGTTTATTGCTGTAAAACTGTGTGTGCTTTTAGTTCTTTACATCTTACCTGGGGCTACATGTTAATTTACTTAGTCAGATGCACAGTAAATATATAGAGAGTACTTTTTGTTTGCAAGTACTGAGCACGGAATCAGGGATGCAAACATGACTAAAAGTGCAGTCTAGTAAGAAAAGCAGGTATTTAATCAATATGAGAAAGAATTATGCTGTCATACAAGATAAATGCATTTAAAAAAGAAAAGGCCCTGTTTTCCTTTATACAACTTCTAATATTAAATGTATGGCTTTTCTACTTCAATTCTCTGGAAATCAACTGGGTCTCCTATAATTTAACTCAGTCTGAGCATGGGCTCCCACAGATTTAAGGGCTCAGTTCCACAAGACTATTCCCCACTTCTGTCACCAGCCACAAGTCCTAGGTTGTGACCTGTAATTTCTGACAGACTGGCTATAAATTGAGGGTTCCCATAATCCCCTTCCGAGGTATAATAATTTGTTAGAATGGCCCACAAAACTCAGAGAAACATTTACACACTATTATTGGTTTACTTACTGTTACTGGTTTAGTATAAACCAAACCCTATTTTTGTCAGAGAGCAAGCCAAATAGAAGAACTTCATAGGATAAGGTGTGGTGGAGGGGGGAGAACTTTCCAAGTATTCTCCAAGTGCACCACCTTCTAGCACCTTCTTGTAAATACAAGAACCTAGAAGTTCTCTAAACTCCACTGATTAGAGTTTTTATGGAAACTTCATTATGTTGGTGTGATTGATTAAACCATTGGTCTTTGGTGATTGAGCTCAATCTCTGACCCTACTGCTCTTTGGAGGTTTGGGAATGAGATTGAAAATTCCAACTCACTAATCACATGCTTGGCTTCTCAGCAGTCAGCCCCCATCCTCCAAGAGTCACTTCATTAGCATAAGGTCAGTATGACTGGAAGGACTTTATTAACAGAAGATACTCCTTTCACCCTCCCCCCCACTCAGAAAATCCCAAGAGTTTTAGGAGCCCTGTGCTAGGAACCAATCTGGCAACAACTAAGTACATCTTTCTTATTATATCATAACAGGCATATTCTCAAGGGAACATAGAAGTAATTAGTAACTCTGATAGTGGCAGTTCTGGGAGGCTTTATGCAATAAAGTACTAGATTATGCTGCAGAAAGTAAAATGGGGTTGGGGAGGTATCTTGTGGAAGCTCTTTGAGGCAACAGAAATTGGAAAAGACTGGAACAAAAAGTTTTGAATGAATTAATGAACTTCACAGTTACTATGGGGATGATTCTTATTTCCATGGTAGATTGATCCATTATAAAAGGAAGAGATGATGGTCTCCATGTTATAAGAAAAAGTTTGTGTTCAAAAAGAGTCAAATGGGCAGTACAAAAAGGGGAATTAAGAGTTGAAGTAAGTGTAAATATTTGAAAATCCTGAGGATGAACCAGCCAAGATCTATGTATTGCTCTGTGGGAATCATAGGGAACAGAAAGCCAAGAAGTAGGGAGAATATTGAGAACTATTCAGATTTAAAAACATATTGAAAAGCTTAAAGTAAAGAAAGAGAAGAGCTGGAAGGAGTGAAGAAACATAGAAGTATCTTAACAAGTTGGAGAACCTCTAATCATCAGGAAGGAAATAAGGAAGAAACTGACTGTGAAACTTATAAAAATGATGAAGTGTTTCTTGTAGACAGGATGTGGCATGAACAGTAAACTATCAGGGCCCAGAGAACAAATTTCAGTCTTGTAACCTGTCCCTGAGCCAAATGTTGGCAATGAAGATGTCCATCACGTATATTACTCAGAAGCAGTTTTGGTTGGCTTCATCACTTGTAGTCTCTGCAAATAGGCTAAGATCGTCTTGGGTTGGGGAGTCAGCTATAGGACAGGAACTTCCCAGTTGAACCTGGGAAGTCATGTATATCAAGAAGCCTTAAGCAAGAACACTTGTATGTGGGAGACCCTAGGTTTGATCCTCAGCAAAAATCCCCAAAACAATGACAAAAAATAAAGCAGTAAAAACCTTAAGCAAGCACTGTTGTGTTTTAATTGGTGCATATTGTGAGCTCTATACCATGAAATTAAATTTGGCCAAACAATTAGACATTTAATCAGAGATCACCAAAGTATCTTAAATTTAGGAACTTATATTCGCTTAGAACAGATCTTATTACCAAAATAAAGTTAATTATGTTGTTTCAAATGTTCAATGTAGAATTGAACATTTGTGCTTTATTGATATAGATCCAAGGGAAAAATATTTGACATACAGGTTTGCCATATTTTATATATAAGAAATATTTCCTGAAAGCATTTGGTGATGAAATATAAATGTATCTTACATCTCAAGTAGAGAATTTTGCCAAAGGTAATGTATAGCAAAGCTTACTAGTTTGAGGAGTTTTGGGTTACCAAATAGTCATCACACAGAAAAAGAAAATAAACCAAACAGACTTAAATGGGTTAATTTTCTGACCTGATTGATGTTTTATGGATGGTATAGAAGGCATCTAGCTATTTTTGGCACAGGATTCAAGCCCAACCATCAAGGGTGGGCTATGAAAATAGTAACTCTAGGTAGCAGGGAGTGGTTAAACAGGTCAAATGTGAACCGATAGGAAACACTGTTCTCCTTTATTACTCATTGGTATTAATTCTATGTTTATTGGTCATATTTTATTGTTGAATAACTTGAAAATTTTAGCCTAGGTGCCTTTAAAGATTATTAAGAATTCTGCTTTTTCTTCTATATCACAGTGGTGCAGGAGGTTCAAGAACCCTTAAGAACTTCTGTTTTAGGCAGTATGTTAGGCTAAAGGTCAGAGAAACTCACTGCAGTTTAGCTTACCAAAGAATGCTAGAATAAAAAATGCATCAAGGCCAGTTGTGATGGCTCATGAGTATAATTCTAGATCCTTGGGAAGTAGAGATCAGGAGGATCATGGTTTGAGGCCAGACCACACAAAAAGTTAGTGAATTCCCCATCTCAACAAGTAAGCACTGAATAGACTATAGTCCCAGCTCTGTGGGAGGTACAGGTAGGCGGATCATGGTCCAAGGCTGGCCCTGGGCTAAAGTGAGATTCTAGCTGAAAAATAACCTAAAAAAACAAGGGAAAAAAATCTTTTTATTTCATGGCCCAACTGGAGGCAAAATTTTCTCAGAGGCCAGAAATATTAAGATATCATGAATCCATAATGGTAAGATAGTGGAAATGGTGCTTGTTATGGATTTGTTTCATGATCCTGAGGCTTAGAGTCTGGGGATAGGAAAGAAAGCTCTAGATCCAAACAAGGTAGGGAGTCACAACCAAGGTCCCCTCTCCCCATACCAAATAAACTGGAACTTCCAAAGAATGATGTTCTTGGTTGCTAAAAGAATAAATTAAAATAAATTTGTTCTACCTCATAGGGAGATTTTTAGTAAGTGCTTAGCTTGATTTTAGCATTATGTAGAGAAGAAATAAAGATAAAAATCTCTCCTAATTATTTACCACTAGCCCCTAGTACATGCAAGTTTGATCCTGAATTTATACTACTGGTATGATTTTTTTCCCCATAAAAGTAAAAAATCTAGTTTCAGTGTAAATAGGTGCCTGGCAGAGGCAAATGCAAGTCCTTCCCAGATGATTTAAACATCCATCTTAAAAAAAATTGCTATAGATAAGAGATCCAGTTGAACATGAGCATACATTCCTTCCTTTCCCTTCCAAAATCATTGCACAAAGCAGGAAACATGCCACCATTCACAAGGGTTAGAGGAAATAAACTTCAGAGTGAAACTCTTGAGACTACAGATATTTGAATTATCACCCACAAAAAGATGTTAAATAAAGGAGGGAGTTAAAATACAGTAAAGGAAAAAGACTATCAGAATTAATGAGGACATTTTGGAAAAAAATCCTAGAAGTTTACTGATAAGTTAAAAACAGTGATCAGTTTAAAACAACAAAATCAGCATATTTGAAGAAAGAGAATGAGAAGATAGGTATGAAGAAATTATAAAGAATGTAAAGCTGGGCATGGTAACGCATGCCTGTAATCCCAACATTTAGGAGGCTGAGGTAGAAGGATTGCAAGTACCAGGCCAGACTGGGCTATATAGAGAGTTCCAGGCCAGCCTGAGCTACACAGCTAGACCCTGTCTTTCACAAAACAAACCCAAACCAAATAATAACAAAAGACCCAGAAAAAGAAAAAAAAAAAAAAAAGAACCAGAAACAGAATGTAACAGAGAGACAAAGAGGTAGAAAACATGAACGATGTTAAAAGACATGAGACTATACCACTATAACCACGTAATCAAAGTAACATCACCTGAAATGACACTTGACATCTTATACTTTCTGATGAACTGCACTGGAAAGAAAGCATTAACACTTCTATGAAATTCTTGTCCCCAAATGCATAACCTGATTTTCATCTTGAAAAAACATTCCATAAACCCAACTGAGGAACATTTAACTAAGTAAGTACCCATAATCTTAAAAACGGTAAGGTCATGAAAGTCCATCAAAGGCAGAGGAACATTCTGAGATTGGAGGAGATGATGAGATATGGGCAAGTAAATGTATGATGCTGGATCAGAAAAATGACATCAGTAGGACAGTTGGTGAAGTGTGAACAGGACTATCATACAGTTATTGCAATAAACTCTATAGCTCAGAATTTATGTCCTGTTTGTGCTTATTGTGCCACCATTACTTAAAATGCTAATATTTGGGGAAGCTAGGGAATAAGTATATAAAACTGCTGTAATATTTGTGCAACTGTTTTATAAATCTGAAATTATTTCATAAGGAGAAGTTTTAATTTTTTTTTAAAAAACCTAAAGTATATTTTAAAAGGAGAGGGAGATAGTCAGACAAAAGGATAAAATAGAAAGATAAGGTTCAGGATACATCAAAATGGAATTCCAAAAAGAGATAATAGAGAAAATAGAGGAAGTCAATTTTTGAAGAAATAATAAAATGAGACCTTTCCAATGAAAGACAACAATCCTCACATTTTTATTCCTGGGATAAATAAAGAAGTCCAGAGGAATAAAAGTAAAAAAAGAATTAGATAAAATGATTCACATCTATATAGATGTCTCCTGCTGAGATTGCAGAACAAATGGGTGCTATTTAAAACATTTGAGAGATAAGATAGAGAACCTATAAAATTTTTTAGTAGACTGGCAGCTGACTTCTCAATAGTATCAGTATAAATTAGAAATTGGTAGAATGATATCCTTAAAGCTTTGAGAAAAAGAACTCACCCTAGGAGTCCGTCTAATAAAACTGTCTTTCAAGAATAAGAAGAGTTTTACTTGAGACAAGTAAAACTGGAAAGAGTTTATTATTAGCAGATCCTCACTAAAAAGATTTCTGAAGAATGTATTTCAGGAAGAAGGAAAATGACCTCAAAAGATTTTAAATGCAGAAATGAATAGCCAGCAACAAGAGCAGTAAATGTGGATGAAGCATTAAAATTTTGGTGTAAAATATCAACAATGTCTAGTTTGTAAGGTTAAAGCAAATCAAGATGGAAGTAATTTCTGGACAGTAATACCAGATAAATTGAGAGCAGTAGGACTGAAGTTAAAGCACTCAGAATATTTACTGATTTTTGGGGGGAGATAAGTAAAGATAATGATTACATTTAAACTTGTTAAATTGATGTTTTAAAAAGTTTTAGAGTAAACTCTATCAAAATATAAGACAGTAGACCCTTGGTGTCTGCAGGTGTGTGGTTCCCAGGAGACCTGCTGTTGAAGAAAAACTCAAATGCTCGGGATGCATAGAGTCCAGTGCTGTACTGCAGATGCTTGACTCATTTTTTTTCCACAATGCTGCCCAACTTCTGCTAAAGATGTGCCACCTTTCAACAAATCTAAAAGTTTTGCTTCATTGCTTAAGTTAAGAACATTACATGTTCTTTTTGGCTTGGGAGGATCAGTATAACTTTTGCCTCGCTTTTTAGAGCACCGTTTGCTGTTTGGGAGGCGTATTTTTTCAAAATTAGGCCAGGGAAACACTCAGCAGATCATACAATGATTTAAACACAACTGACAATAATGTGGGATGGACTGAGAGCCTTTCTGCATCAAATGTGCTGTGAAATGTGTGTATGGGAATTTTTGTTTTTGAAATTTATTTTGATTTTTTAGAATTTTATTTTTTTTGATTGCTTGGTCAAAACTGTAAACAAGGCTGTAGAATGTATCATTTCAAAAGACATTGAAAAGGGAAAGAAACTACTGGATCATGAAAACACATGATAGTAGAAATGAATCTGGAATATTTTCAGTAATTATAGTAAGTGGAAGTAGACTGAATTCTTCATTTAGAAGGCAAAGATTGTCAGAGTAGGGAGGAAAGCAAAATTAAGCATTATGGTATTTACAAGAGAAATGCTGAAACCATGAGGTTGCAGAAAAGTTGAAAGTTAAAGGTGGAAAAATGCAAATATTAGTTAAAATAAACTGGAGTTGCTCTCTTAGCATCAGACAAATAACCTTTAAGGAGAACAGCGTCATTTTAGCTGGAGTCACTCTGTATTGACTAAAAAGTTTAGTTCACCAGATGGTATCTTTTAAAATTAGTAAATAATCTACAAATACAGCTTAGAAATAATTGACAAAGCTCTGAGGAAATATTGCTATAGTGGAAAATTTTAGTGTACTTCTTTCAGTAATTGATAGACTACATAGACAAATCTGCAAAGATTTAGAAAATTTAAATATTGTTATTATTAAGCTTGATCTAATCACCATGTATGAACACTACATGTATCAATACAAAGTTTTTCAATCATATATAGAAATATTAAAAAATAAGTTTTGTACTAGGAAGTCTCAACAAATTTCAAAAACTAATATGCATCCACATATTCATTATCAGTCCAACTAAGATGATGAAATCAGAAACCAAATTGATAATTAAGAACTCCTAGGGCTGGGGGCATGGCCTTAGTGGTAGAGCACCTGCATAGCAAGTGCAAAGCCCTGCCCTGTTATCTTTTCTCAATATCTAGCATAATTTATGTAGCACATGGCAGCCACACAAAAAAGTGTTGGACTGAATTGTGAAGAAGGGTTTGTCACTGTTCTAACAGGTAGAACAGGGCATTCTAGATTGAGGAGATACCATGAATCAATGTAATGAGGGGTGAAAGAGGTGATTTCTACTGCAATAAGAAACAGGGATGGCTGGAACTCAGTTGACTTTTAGATTATGCTTGACCTACTATAGCTTCTTAGTAGATACTGGTTGGCTGTTGATTACCCAATCAACAATCAAGTGAAGGTATTAATGATTGGATGTGAATGAGCATGGAATATTTGGAGGGAAATGGTAAGTGACAAGGCTGAAAAGTTAGGCCATGGCCAGGCTATGTAGGACATTTTGTTTCCTACAAAGAAAGAAGACATGAAATAGTAACTAGTGCAAAGCAGTGTACCTTAGTACATTGTAGTAATGTGGTGTATGTTGTGAGTGTTGTACTGAGAAGGAGGAGATAAATGGAGATAATTATATAAGGAAAGGCTTCACAGAGGAGAGGAAAATTAAAGATAAGCAAAGAGAGGAGCGACAGATGTCCGAGAGAATTGCCACATGACACTAAGGCATTCAGAGATAGAAAAAAAGTTGATTTTATCCCCTTTAGCCTTTTTGTTACATAAAAGTGTTTTAAACACTAAAAAGGCCTTCTCACCTGCGAGGGGTTTTATAACTGATTAAATTTTCTTTTTTCTCCTTGTATATTTTCTAAGACACCTTAATTTTCATAGCCAATCTTTTTGTGTCATGATTACTCTGCATTATAACTATAGTTTTTTCTAACCATTCTTAATGCACTGAACTTCCTAACAGATGTTAAAATTGGGTAGGACATGGTGTAAATGGTTAGCAAATTTTAATTTTATGCCATTGAGAAAGAGATATTTTCTTTAGGGAGGGGTCTGGTCTTAACCTTTAGAATTTCTTTGTCTTCCTGCTTTCTTAAAAACATATTCCAAGGTCAGACTTGATATTGTTCATACTAAAGGTATGATTTTCATTGCTACTCTGTGCTAATGTTTTCTGTTTGATATATATTCTTTTGTTTTTAAGTTTATACTTGAAGAACATTTTGGCATTAGGCAAGTTTAATACCCTCCCTTTCCCAAGAATTGATGTAAATCTTGGACTTGTACAGATATTTTTGTTGTGCTAGCAGATTGTTCAGAAAATGGGGAGGGGATGATGAACAGTGTTTACTTTAGACACTTGTAAAAATATTTCTTGGTGGAGGGAAGTTGAATTAATTTAAGAACATTGGGAAATAAGGGAGGAAGTGGGAAAATAGATTTTGATGGAAAAAAATTTCCCACTGGTTATGTTAGCAACATAAATTTTAACCAGCAAAAAGTTGTGCTAAAAATCCACCCCTCCTTTTGAAGCAGAGTGATTAAGGGCTAGTTGGAGAAATATCAGTCTTAAATTTGACTTATAATCCATTTTCTGTCATCTATTTTATGTTCTAGGCTTTGCGGGTTATTGAGTCAGGGTAGTTACCATATGTTTATCACCGAAGTTTGATAATTTGCAATTTTCCTTGCCTCTTTATAATTCAGATAAGTTTTTGTTAAATTCTCTCAACAAAATTATTGGTGCTTTCATTTAGTGGTTTTCAGTCTTGGCTGCACATCATAGTCACTGTGGAATCTTTTAAAAATTTGCTGACTCCTACCTAAAACCTATGGATCTGGAAAGATGGATCACAGGCATCTGATTCTGAACAAAACATTTTTTCCCAGGTGATTCTGAAGTATATTTAGGGTTGAAAAATACTGCGTGCAGTTTTGTATATTTTTCTATACCTTAGCCTCTGTAGAAATTGTAAAAACACTCTATTAAATTAGAAGACAGTGTAGAGAAGGAAGTTTTATTAAATTCTTAGACAGTCACCTCTGTATTTATAAGTTTGAGGAAATTTGTGGACTTCTGTTTTAAACAGAATAAGGAGTTGCAGCATAATCCTGTGAGAGAAACTTCGTCCTGTCACATAGGACTACAGTTTATGGATTCCTTTGTTATGTTTTCCCCTTTCTATTTAAAAAGTTACTGTAGCCATCCTTTTGTGCAAATAGTAAACCAACATCCCAAAGAGGTTTCAAGTATGCTATGTTGTTAAAAAATTAACAAATGTTAGAAATTATGGCTATTTTTTCCTTGTTTGTTCTGAATTAGGTGATATGCCCTCACTAGATCTGGAATCTTATAGTTTGAAACACAAACATGGATGAGGAAGAATAAATCATACTCCTAAATGGCCAGCTACTTTGTGGTTTTTATATGAGACTCTGCTTTAAGGAAGAGGTGACTGCAGGGCATATGACACTGAGCTTGAGTTGCCTGAAACTGGTTAGAAATAACATATCTATTCCAGAATTCTCTCAGTTTGTCAGCTTTTCAGTATTTTACAGGAAGAATTATAGCTTCTTATCCTGAGATGGGCTTGTCCCCAAATCTGGTTCCAATTTTTTTTTCTACTCAATTGTCAAGCACGTTTTACTGTGTGATATCACTATTGGCTGTGGATTAAAAGTTACTGTATAAGTTCTGTGTCAGAATTCAAACTACCAAGTATACATGGTTTTGTTCAGCCAGATTTTTAAATGAAATCTAATTAGAATTCTTGGCTACAAGTACTTTCCACATTTATCAAGCTGACACACAAACTGAAGAAATATATCTAAGTACCAGGTGTTATTGAAACCAGAGTTGCAGAGAGGTAGCAGAGCCAAGGCCAGACCTTTTCCCAGATAGTTTAATGTATTCATATTCATTAGAAATGTCTGCAAAGTCATTGGTTCTCTCTTCATATAGACTGTAGATGCCGCCCTTGTTTTAGAAAGAGATGGCTTAGAGTCGCCCAGCTGTGAGCTGGGTTTTGAGGGGACGGAAAATTGTGCTGCTGATTTTCTCTAGTGTTGGCTTTCATGTGAATTTTATGTAGAGGCATTTATAAGGAGTGTCCCAGTGGCTTTATCATATTTTGCTTGGCTACCTTACCCCTGCCCCCCAACATACTGTATTGAAGCAAAAGGCAGTTGATATCAGAAATCTACATCTGATGCTAACTTTCTTTATCTGAGTAAAGAAGTAAAATGACACTGGGTGTCACTTTTAAAGCCAGAAGGAGATACTGGGGTAACTTCTGCTGTTTTCTGCCTTGTGAGAAGGGATTAGTGAGAAATTAGAAATGAGAAAGCTGCTGTCAGAGTTTAAGTTGAGTACCTTGATAATTTCTTCAGACAACACATCTTTGTTGACATGAAACAGGGACCAGTGGATGGTTTATCTGAAATAGATTTCTTAACTACCTTTTGCAGTATTTAGTGTATCCATGTGGAATCATACTCTGCTGACTCTGCAAAACATGCATTACTCAGAAATAAACAGCTCAACTTTGTACTGAGTGAAGGTCTAGGCTAATACTAAGGAAGTATAGGATAACTTTGAAACTATCAAACATATGAACATGTATATGTAATTATTATCTATTGCATAGGCTTCTAGGCAGTTTGCCTTTTTTTTTTTTTTCTTGTCTCCAGATTTGAGTCGTGTTGTCATTTTAGGAAGCATTTGAAACTTGTTCTTTAGGGGTCATTCTACAGATTGCTCCTAATCAAGTTTTGGCTAATGTCAGTATGAATCATGGGTATGTGCTGGGAACTTAGACTTTTTGATATTCAGTTTTCTGAGTGTAAACAGGCATTTGCCCATAGTGAATTTTTCACAGTCTGTGACCTCTGAGGAGCTAGAATTAGAGAGTGTACAGATAATCTGTATATTCTGTATGCCTTTTTACTAGAATTCTCATTAAAGTAGTGTTACCTGCCTTCATTTCCCGCCCCCCTTTTTTTGTAAATTAGAAAATGAGAGATAAACAGAACTAAGACAGTTGGAAGAAAAGAAGATGAATAGAAGGGTGAGGATACATAGTTCTAGAATAATCTAGGTTGTTTATATATTTAAAAGTCTGTACTGGTTGATAAAGATAGCTAGGTTTCTCTGTTTAGCGTATGTAAGTGTTATATAACAAGCACTTATTATGTACCAAATACTAGTCTGACACTCTATATGAATTGATCATTTATCCCTCCCAGTGCCATAATGTAGGTATTACTATACCCATTTTACACATGAGGAAAATGAAGGCACAGCGAATATGTGGAAGAGCCATCACTCACAGTCTATGTTTGGAACCTTATCTTCATCACTAATGGAGCAGTAGCTATCCAGGCAGAGAAAAAGAAGTTGGTGTTTACAGATAGAGGAATTAGTACTTAGGAGAGTCTGCCCAGTCTCCTAAAGTTTAAGATTGACTGTGAAAGGGAAAAATATTTATCTTTTGAATTGACTGGTTTTCATGTGAGTTTAACAGAAGGGAGATTGCATTCAAGTTTACAGCCATGTTTTTTTGACATTTAGAATCAGAGATTACCTTTCTCAAGAGAGAGACATCCAAAAGAGTTGTTGCACACAAACTTTTTATCGTAAACGTTGACTCATCGATGTCAGCAATATAATAAATATAGTGTTATCAGATACCTATTGTTGTATAGCAAATTATCCCAAACCTAAATCTGTGAACTGCCTCAATAGAGGCAGTTCTTCTTTACCTCACGGAGTGGGGTAGCTTGGGTTGGAAGACGCTCTTTGAAGATAGCCCACTCACATGTCCAGCAAGTTGATGCTGGCTTTTAGCTGGGACCTGAGCCAAGGTCTGAAGGGCCAGAGTTCTTGCTTTATCTTCATTTGGGTCTCTTCACAGTTACTTGGGCTTTCTCACTGTATAGTAACTGAGTTCCAAGAATGAGCAAGCAGCACCTATTAGAACAGTGCTTGCTTTGTAATTGCTTATTGAATGAATGAAAGAAAGGTTATTTTCTTGTTCATGTTGGCTCATTTGGCAAATTGCCCCTGTAAAGTACATGTTCTTTCCCAGGTGGTAATCCCTGGCTCCTAGGGATTATCTCAATTGAAGATTTAGTTATTTGTTCAGCCACATTTCTGTTTCTAGTAAATTATGTCCGCCCCCCCCACCCCCCGCCGTTATTACTAGCCTGTAAATATCATCTGTGAACCACTCAATAAACAGAAGAAGAAAACCTTTTTAAAATTTGGAGAACTCTCTTGAGAATTCTTTGTCTTTTCCCCCTTCAGCCTCAGTTGCAATAAAAAGTAATGTAATATCCTGTTTCTGGATCTGGACATGGTGTAGTAATGAGTCCAGCACCTGTCATCCTTGAATTATAGGTTGGTTTCCCTAAAGTGAGGATTTGAATTTTTCTCTTGACAAGAGGCAGAATGGTGCATAAAGTCACTTATTATTACAAATAAGGACTGCCTCCTATGAGCCAGGCACTGTCCCAGTACAAAACAAGATCCCTGAGTCCCTTAGCTTATGTTCTAGTGAGAAGAGAGACAATAAATGTAATAGTAAAATGATAAAGTTGTAAATTCTTTGAACAAAGGAATAAATTATGGTAGGGAAAATGGTTTTACACGTGTGAGAGGTTGTTTGGAACATAGGTTTTTAAAATTTATGTTTTTATTAGTATAGTAATTATAGAAATAAGGAGTTTCATTATGGTATTTCCATATATACATATAATATACTTTGATTATATTCACCCTCTTTATTACTCTCTCTTATTCTCCCCCCCCACTTCCTTTTCTATATCCCTAGTAGTCACCCTTTCACTTCCCCCATACTGCGCCCATTTAACATATGAGAGAAAATATGGGATACCTGTCTTTGGGGGACTGGCTTATTTTACTTAACATGGTGATCTTCAATTCTATCCATTTTTCTGCTGGTGACATAATTTCATTCTTTATGGCTGAGTAAAACTCCATTGTGCATATATACCACATTTTCTTTGTCCATTCATCTGTTGATCGGCACAAAGACTGATTGTATAATTTGTCTATTGTGAATAGTACCATAATAAACATGAGTATGCAGCTATCTCTATAGTGAGCTAATTTTGATTTTTTTTTTTTTGGCAGTACTGAGGTTGAACTCAGGGCCTTGCACTTGCTAGACAAATTCTCTATTACTTGAGCCACCCTTCCAGTCTGATTTGATATGGCTGGGTCATATGGATGTTCTATTTTTAATTTTTTGAGGAACCAGCATAATTTACACAGTGGCTAGCCTAATTTACATTCCTATCAGCAGTGAATATGGGGCCCCCTTCTACCCCATCCTTGCCAACATTTGTGTTTTGTTTTCTTGATGATAACTATTCATTCTGTGTGGATGGAATCTCAGTGTAGTTTTGATTTGCATTTCCCTGATGGCTAAGATGGTGAATATTTTTTCATATGTTTATTGACCACTTGTAATTCTTCATTTGAAAAGTATTTGTTCAGTTCAGTTGCCCATTTATTGATTAAAGTATTTGCTCTTTTGTTAAGTTTTTGAGTTCTTTATGTATTCTAGATATTTATCCCCTGTCAGATGAATATTGGGCTATTATTTTTTTCCCATTCTGTAGACTGTCTCTTCATACTGTTAATTGTTTCTTTTGCTATGGAGAAGCCTTTTTAATTTGATGCAATCCCTTTTGTCAATTCTTGCTCTTATTTCCTGAGCTATTGGAGTCCTATTCAGAAAGCCACTGCCTATGTTTAGGTCTTGAAGTGTTTCCCTTGTGTTTTCCTCTAGTACTTTTGAATAGTGATCATTGTTCAGCAGATATTTGAGCCAAGACTTAAAGGAGATGAGAGGGGTTAGCTATCTGGGGAAGAACATTACTGGCAAAAGGAACAGCTTTTGCAGGTCCTAGGATGGAAGTGTGCCTTACATTTTCAAAGAAAAGCAAGGAGGTTGCTTTTATCTTGGCTAGAGTAAAGTGAACAAGAGAAGAGTAGTTAGTTATAATGCCAAAGAGGCAAAATGGAGGGAGAAGTCAAATGAAGTCAAGTCCTTGGTTATTTGAAAGATTTGGGCTTTTTACCATGATAAAAACGGGGAAATATTTGGAGGATTTGAGCTGAGACAAAGGATTTGGAATGACATAATAATCTGACCTAGATTTAAAAGGATCACTGCAGTTGGTATGTTGTGAACAGCTTGAACTAGGCAAGCAGGAAGACAGCTGTGTTATCAACTGCTCTGTGCCCACTTTGGGCTTTACAAAGCATGTTCATATCTATCACTTCAGTTGAGTCTGCGAAAAACCTTGTGAAGTATTTGTTATTTTACATGTCAGGAATGAGAGGCTTAGAGAAGTAAACCAGCTTTCCCAGGGATACTCAAGGGTAGAGTCAGAGTCACATCTTTCTCTTTTTCTTTCCTTTTTTTTGAGACAGGGTCTTGATGTATAGCCCATGCTGGCTGCAAAGTTATGATCTTCCTGGCTTAGCCTCTCAAGTGCTGGAATTACAGGCATGTATCACCATGCTTGGTTCTGTTACATCTTGAATACAGCTCTTGTTACTTCCAAATTTTTTGGTTTTTTTCTGCTTTTCTCCACTAAAACTTGAAGGTCTCCATGCTTTTTTCAACTTAAAATAATTCAGTTTTTCAGTGAGTAGTTCTCAGAGCAATAGCAGCATAATTTGTTTTGGGGGGTAGGGTGAGAAGCAATATTATGACCTGCCTACTGAGATGGCTTAAATTTAAAATTGACGTACTTGTACCATAAGAAAGCAGGTTATGGAGTGGGGGAGTTTAACTATGATACATTGTAAGAACTTTTGTAACTGTCATGATTATCCCTAGTACAACAATAATATTTAAAAAAAGAAAGCAGGTTCACAAGTAGTAAACTTGGAGATGTGCCATTTTATGTTTATCTACTTGATATGAAGATTGGATATCTGAAATCATATCTTAAGGATTAAATTACTTCATAAATAATCTAAAACAGTTGTTGGTTTTTAGAATTTTGTAAATGAAAAAGTAAAGCAAAATTTCTTATAATATTTCTTCTAGAACTTTTGGGGAAATTGAAATCATTTGTGTTTTATTAAAACATGCTTTTCAGGCTCATTGGCCCATAGCATGAGCAAATTTTTTGGTGTAATGATTATTTTGTGGCCTAAAACCATTGTGACTCTTAAGGAGTACCATGTTTTTGATCATAGAGATATACATCGCAGAGATGCTTTCTTAATAGTTATTAGCCTATTTATCAATATTGAATAGGGCCTGATTTGAACTAATTATTGAAAGAGTTTTATTAGATTATTTTATTAATATTATGAAGTAGAAAGTCACAAGATGCATAATCATTGTAATAACCCTTACTGTGACTGAATCATCTCTCTGTGTTCTTGGAAATTTATTTTTTCTAAAATTAACAAAAATGGACATTTGTATGGTACAAAAACTTTCAGGCTAAGAATCTGAAAGTTCATATCAACAATAATTTTCTCATACCCTTTTGTACATTTTGCTGTTACAAGAACTGCCAAATTCTTCTCTTAATATTTGTAGCATCACAATTATAATTAGACAATCTTGAGTTCTGGCAGTGAAATGGGGTTCTTACAGATCTTTCAAACACTAATTAAACAAGGGAAATATAAATCTGCAATCATTTCAGAGTTTAAGTATTTATAGCTTTTTTCCAAAAGTTGAAGTAAACAGACAGCTTTCTGTTTTTAAGCTTAAGAGAAATTTCATTTTTTATAAAATTTCATTTTAGGACTTAAAATCTTCAGGGAATGGAGACCAAACAACAATAACAACCAAAAGCAAAAAAGTGAGAAACTTGAGAAGATTTTTAGCAAAATTTCTTAATATACTTATCACCTTGTCAAAATATATTCTAGACAAATGAGTAGATAATACACCTGAGACTTCCAGACTGTTTGGATACTAATCTTTGCTCCATCACTGAGTCCCTTGCTCAGAATATTGTTGACTCTCTATATTGTAAGTGGTGTGAAGATGATTTTTGTTAAGTCCATTGAATGAGATGTGAGCTCTTTGGCTAAAAAAATGGTAAATGTTACTAAGGAAGCTGTAGTTTAGGGTCTGTTGTCATTGCAGTGTCAAATTCATTTCCAACATGGACAGTGAGAAATAGAGGCCACTTATGATTCAACCTCAAGACTGATTTCTAAAAGTGTAGCTAGATGATTATAGCACAGTTTGGTTACAGATGAAATAGATTAAACTGATAGCAAAATTTAAGATATTTACTTGTAAACAGCATGAATTGTGAATTGAGATGCCAGTTTTCATAGTGGTAGTAAAATCATTGAAAGAACAATGATCAATTTTCAAGTACAAATAGTTCTGTGCTAATTTAATACATAAATCACCCACAAACTGTAAAAACTGTCACTTTTTGTTGTACCCTTCTGTGTCCTCCTGTTTTAACTGCCCCAGTCCTCCCCAAACTTGTTAAAATACAGATTGTTAGGCAGTCCCCCTTCCCCTGGACCCCAAGTTCCTTGTTTACCAGTTCTGGGATGAGATTCAAGAATTTGCATTTCTAACCAGTTATCAGGTGATGCTTATGTTGTGTTGGGAAAGGTGCTGTATTTTGAGAGCCAGTATATTAGAGGAAGGTACATTCTAGGGAACTTACAAGGAGCCAGGAGTGGCGATTTATGCCTGTAATCCCAGCGCTCTGAAGGCTGAGGCAGAGAATCAAGAGTTGGAGGCCAGGTTGAGCTGCATAGCAAGAACTTATTTATTTATTTATTTTTTTAAAAAAGACTAGCATAGTGGCTCATGCCACCTGTAATCCCAGCTACTTGGGAGGCGGAGATCAGGAGGATTGTGGTTCAAGGCCAGCCCAGGTGAATAGCAAGACCCCATCTCAACAACAAAAAAGCTGGGTGTGGTGGTGCACACCTGTCATCCCAGCTACACAGGAGGCATTAGTAGGAGGATTGCAGTTCAGCCTGGCCAAGGCAAGACCTGACATGAAAAGTAACTAAATCAAAAAGGTTTGAGGGCATGGCCCAAGTTGTAGAGCATCTGCCTAGCAAGCTCATGGCCTTCAGTTCAAACCCCTGTGCTACCAAAACAAAAAAAAAAAAGAGCGAGAGAAACAAAAGTGAAAAACAGGAGTTAATAAGCTACGTTTAGTTATTTCTATAAACCATAGCAACCTGTACTAATTTACTGCGTTGACTTGGCGGTTAAAGCCATGAGAGTAGCTGGGCGTGGTGGTACACACATGTAATTGTAGTTACTTGGAAGGCAGAGGTAGGAAGATTGTGATTTGAGGCCTAGCCAGGCAAAAGCATCAGATCCTAACTAAAAACTAAACTAAAGTAACAAGGGCTAGGGACATGGCTTAAATGGAAGAGTGCTTGCAAGAGCAGGGGCTCTGAGTTCAAACTCTAGTACCAAAAAACAACAACAACAAAATCCAACACAAAACATGAGAGTTACCTGGGGAGATTCCTTATGGACTAACATGCCTTCTAGTCAAGAAATAGGAAAGCAGAGGAATTGTTCTAGTAATCGCTTTTCTGGCTGTAGTAATCACCAAGCAGTCTAGATGAGTAGGAGACAAATGTAATATGAGTTTTTAGAAGAAAGAAGGTAGATTACCCCATTAGACAAGGGAATTTAAGATTAATCATAAGGAAGATTTTGATATAGAGAGGAGTATGATTATGGGGATCCAAAATTAAAACAAGAATAAAAATACTAGTTTTATTTCTTTAATTGAACACATTACTAGACTTACTGATGGCATAACAGGCAAGGCCTTGCATTATTGTTCTCCCTTCTCTCCAAGATGGTCTCCTTCCCACTGTGTGCTTTTGCATGCACATGTCCACTGACATATTCTCTCCTGCTTTACTTGTAGTTCCTTGAACAAAACATGCTTTCTTATGCCTATGTGTTTTTTCATATAACTATTCTGAGAAAAGATGCCTTTTCTCACTTTCATTTGTTCCTCCTCTTTCATTCATTCACTGTTTGTCATTTAATATTACCTCACGATCCTCTCTGTAGAGACCAAATGATCTAGTCTATATTCTTTTCATGGCATGCTGTGTTCCCTCTTCTGGCACTAATTACTGTACAGTCTTTTATCTATATCAACACACACAGAGAACTTAACTTTTTAATCTCTGAGTCTTTAGCACCAAATATGGTTCTTGGAGGATAATAGGTATTTAGTACATATTTGTTGAATACAACAGTCATTTGGGGAAATGACTCCATCACTGCACCAATTCTTAATCCAAGTCCTAGCTACAGAGTGTAACCTAGGGCAAATTGTTTAAACTCTGTGAGCTTCAACTTCCTTTGAACCCTAATTCCTTTGTACATAGTACATTCTCAAAAATGATAGCTAGTGTTTTAATGTACAGTAATTACAGCTTAGATGAGCTTAACAATCATGTCATATCTATATGGTCAAGATGGGAAATTTTGAATGAGATGATTAAACAAGTAATTCATAAGTGGTTAAACCTAAATTTTCATAACTTTTGGAAGGGGTTCACTATTCAAGGACAACTCAGTTGAGGATCTTGATGGTATGCTGATCCTTGCTTGGAAGAGTTTCTCTTGCTAAGTAGAATCCTAAAAGTTAATATTTGCTAGACAAAATGATAATTAAAAAGGAATGTATATTAATTATTCAGCTGAATCCAAAAGTTCAGATACATAATTCAGAATTGAAGGTGAGCGAGGAAGGAAAGGAAGGGAATGGTTCAAAATACTTGTGGCTTTTTAAAATTCAGGTTCAGTGTAACTAAACTGTGTTGTAGCCTACAAAAAATGCCTTCATGACGTTAGACTATATCAGCAGAAAAATAACCACTAGGACAAGGAAGGAATTATCCTGCTCCATCTAGTAAAGATCATGTCACTTGGGAAGTATTGTGGCCAATTCTGGACACTGTCTCTGAGAAGCATACTTCTAGCAATGTAACCATGTAAGGCTGAAGGGACCTAAGTCATAGAGTACACAACTAGTACTGAAAGGTAGAAGTTATAAGAAAGCACATTTCCAGTTAAAACAAGGGGAAACTACTTTAGTAATTAGGGTAGCAGATCTTTTAGTCATTGAGAGGGTTAAGGAATGCTTCCATATGTAGCAGGAGTGTGAGTATATGTATATTTTTCTAAAAGATTAGAGAAGTTGATAGAGTTGAATGAATTGAGATACTGTCAACTTAAGGAAAAGTTCTTAACTTTGATTTTGTTTACAGCATATTTTTATAAGTAAAGTTTTTGGTACCATACACATGAAGGAATAAAAAAGTAAACATTCAAAAATATAGGTCTCAAAAAGAAAAAATGAACTTCCATATTTATCACAGTCTTCATTGCCCTCCCTCCAAAATTGTTATTGTTTACTTTTTTCCTTATGTTTTCTCAAATAGTCATTGCTCTAACTTTTCCTAAGTTAGTTAGTTAGATAGTCCCTAAGGCCTCTTACCACGTTTGTAGCAAGTCTTACATTGTTATGTGACTGCTCAAGTAAACATTCAGTCTAAAGTATACAATTGTAATGAAAATGTAGCCCCAGTTGTAGCAAAATTGCATTTTATAAAGTAGTCCTAATTTGATAGTACACCTTTGACAAGTTTATAGTATGCCAAAGTTCCACAGCATTCATGGAGAGTCACTTGTGTAGCAATGATTCGTAGTGGCAAAGAATTGAGAATGGAAAATAAAATAAAAGATCAGAAAAAGATTCTAGAGAGCTATTTCTGCTTCCCGTTTTCCCTCTGCACTCTTTTCTTCAAATCTGGAGATAAACTACTATATCCTAAAGAACTATATTTTTAGAACCACAGGGTCCTTAATTGCCCTTTTCATCAGCCTTACTTTCTTCTTCCGCTTCATCCCTCTAAACAGAATTTTTATGCTTCCCTAAGGAGAGTCCCTTTGTGTTGAATTTCATGATTATGACTAATGTAAATTGTGTATGTGGCTTCATAAAATGTAGTATACATACAAGAATGTTACTGATGAGCCAAGTTTCTAAGCACATGATTAATGAATTTAGTGTTAAGTAACTAATATTGTATTTTTAAGTGTCAAATAAATATCATAGTATCTATTATAGATTATGTTGTTATTTTTTCCAAATACCCGTGCCTGACAAGAAGATACACATTGATGAGTGAAGGTATTAGGGAGGGTGGGGAGAAAGAAGTGAGTAAAAAATTTTACATATAAATAAAAAGAAGAGTCTAAAAGTAATTTTTGTTAGCTTTATTTGATAACCTACCTCTTGGAATTGTGACAGGCTAATAATGAGTTTGACTATTGAAAGAGAGTAATTACTATTTTATTTGAAGTATTCCCTTATTGAAAACATCAGCTTGCATCATTCAGGAGGACTTTTTATTTCACTTGTTATCTGAGTTTAAAATTCATTTATATGTATATTGTATGTATTTCTACTTGTATACATGTATGTTAGTTATCTTTCTGTTACTGTAAAAAAAAAAACCAGAGATAAAATCAACCTAGAAAAGGGGAAAGATTTACTTTGACTCATGATTTCAGAGGTTTCATTTCAGTACATGGTCACTTTGCCTCGTTGCTTTGGTTGTGTTGTGGCACAGTACATCATCAGTGGAGCATGTGACAGAGGAAGCCTGTTTACTTCATGGTTTGCTGGGAAGCAAAAGAGAGAAGAGGAGAGACTAGGGTCTCCAAATCCCCTTCGCTGGCATGATCCAGTGACCTAACTTCCTTTTACTAGGCCTCATCTCCTAAAAGTTCCACCACTTCCCAGTAGCACCACAGGATGGGACCAAGCTTTCCACAGATAGGCTGTTGAGAGACATTTAAGATCCAAACTATAGTAACTTATATAGCATAATAATTTTTAAGGCATTAAACAGATTATAAGTAAATTGCTTTTATGCTTATGAAAATTATTTTCAAAATTGTTTTTGATATGTACAGGGTGCTGGGCCTAGAGTATTTAAATACATCAATGTACTGTTTGACTTGCTTCTATGCCTAGTATTTTGCTTCCACAGAGGAAGTCTGGTTTGCTTTAGAGCTACAAGTAACATGCATATGTGTGGCATTTTTATTTCATCTATTGCTTCATGCTTTTTTTTTTTTTTCTCTTCTTCAGTATGATGGAACAGGATTCCAGGAGAATGAAACCTAGTGTGAACCCTGCAAATCAAAGGAGGCATCTGTTAGGATTTTCTGCTAAAGAAGTGCAAGAGACATCAGATGGTATCATGCGGAAAAACAGCTACAGGTTAGATGGCGAGTCGTTCTAACTGATTTAATGAAACCGAAACAGAATTTGATATAGTATCACTTTATATTTAAATTGTTCATATACAGTTTTACCTAGTAGATTACCGAGGCCATTAATAAATTTTATTTTTTTACTTACAAATTTTTTTTTGCAGTACTGCAGTTTGAACTCAGGGCAAATGCTTGCTTGGTAGGTGCTCTACCACTTGAGCCACACTCCCAGCCCCAATGAGTTTTATTATTAAGATCAGTTTTAAGAATAAATCTACTTTGAAACCTTTTCCAGTTTTAGAGCTCTTGTTGAGATGTGATCATAAAATCTCAGTTTGTGTGCATTAATATACACACATATTGAAACATGTACAATATCTTCCATTATTTTATCTGTCACATGTTTTTACATTTAATATATCTAATATTTGTTAGAGTATCATCTATAGGTAGATATGATATCCTAGAATAATATGGTTGAATCTATTTTCAGTCACTAGGTAAAATTATTTGTATCCATTTGTTGTGATCTCTTCTGGACCCCTCTCTTGTTATAATTTAACACTGACTTGGTAAATTTTCCTATTGCTTATCGATAGCAAAAGACATAAGAAAATCCAACTTTTATATTCTGTTAACCAGAGGATGATTATAATAGATATTTAGAGCTATATACTTTCTTTTTTTTTAATTATTCATTTATTCACATGTCCAGACATTGTTTGGGTCATTTCTCCCCACTGCCTTCCTCCCCCACCCTCTCCCCCTCTCTCTCCCCTCCTCCCCTCCTCAGTTCCACACAGGTCCTGTTCTGCCCTTATCACTAATTTTGTTGAAGAAAAGACACAAGCATAATAAAGAAGACAAAGTGTTTTGCTATTTGAGTTAGGGATATAAAGCTATATACTTTCTGATAAACATTTCTGTGGCTATCAGTCAAATGAAGCCAGGGCCTTAAATAGTAAGACAGAGGGAGGCCACAGTATGGCCCAAGAAAATGTTCAAAAATTATTAAAGATTCACTTGCTTTTAATTTTTATAAGCCGAGGGCTATAGAGAAGTCATTCTTCCTGATTTTTGCTCTCTTTTTATCCATACTGTTGAATTAGATTATGACTATAACTGCAGGCTTATCTCCATTAGCCTACATGAAAAAAAATGCTACTATTCATTTTTTGTCTTGAAATTTTGTTGTGAAAAGGATTCTGGAAGAGCCAGAGGACTATGCATATGTCAGTAATGCGATACAGCATAGCATGTGATATGTGCTATGATATTGGAAAGCATTACAAAAACATTTTCTGCTTCTTTTAACGTCAAAATTTGTCATATGTCTGAAATACTGATATTGGCAATCACTTAACAATGTCTGTGAATATGGGTAGAGTTTAATAGTGTCTTTAATTGTTCTAAGTAATTTTTCCAGGTTTGCCATACCTAGTCTGTAATTTTGAGTTCTGTTGTCCATATGAAGTCTATCAAAAATTCCATTTTAAATTTATTAGTCTTTGAATTTGTGAGAATTTAGATAGTTTATTACTACAAAGTAAAACAAGTTATTAATTTAAGTACTTGAAATTATATTTTAGGTAACCTTTATGAGAACATTAGATGTTTTGTACTACCCACAGTAAATGAAACCTCAGGCATTTGTTCCCATTAGTAAGATAACATGGTGGGTCCTGGAAAACACAGTAGGCTGATCATACTAGTTCAACCTAGAGGTGTGAATAACTTTCAGACTGAAATTTATCAGCTTTCAAAATAGTGCCTGAAGTGTGAACCAACTCTCTGTCATCCACCCAAAGTTGCCATTGATTGTACATAATCTAGGCTACTGGTCTTGATTAAAAGCAAGAGATTATAGATTCTTTGCTACATACATGTCTCTTGAGGTACCTAAGATTATTGTAGAGCAACTTGGGGCTTTTAAACAAATGTTAGTTCATGAATTTGATGTTCTTGCTTTTATTAGTGTAAGTACTGAATAAAAAAAAATAAAAAAATGTGAATCATTTTAAAGCACCAAATATGAAGTTCCGAACTGAATTTAGATGTTTATTTATACTCAGTCATTATACTTGTGTTTTTTTCCTTAAACTGTGTCACCATTTTATTAATTTTCTGTCTTTTTAAGGTATATTTAAGTTTTTAATTGGCACATAGTAATTGCACATATCTACAGGGCACAGTGTGACATTTTGATACCTGTGTAGAATGTATAATGATCAGATCTAGATAGTTAGAATATCTATCACCTGAGACATTTATCATTTCTTTGTGTTGAAAACATTCCAAATCCTCTCTACAGCTATTTTGAAATATTCAATTAATTGTGGTCAGCCATAATTGCCCTCCTGTGCTACAGAACATTAGAAACCATTCCTTTTATTTAGCCACACTGTGGTACCTCTTAAGTATCCTCTCTCTCTGTCCATTCCTTTTCCAGGCTCTGATTACTGCTATACTATTTTCTGCTTCTGTAATATTTTTTTTTAGCTTTCACTTATAAGTGTGAACATACAGTATTGTCATTCTGTGCCTGACTTATTTTACTTAACACAGGGTCCTCTAGTTTCATCTAGGTATGGCTGAATAATATTCCATTAGGTGTATATATACATTTTCTTTATTCAGGTATCCATCAGCAAACACTTAGGCTAATTCCTTATCTTGGCACGAATAGTGTTACAATAAGCATGGGCATGCAGATTTCTCTTAGTCATATGGATTTCAATTCCTTTGAATATATACCCAGTAGTAGGATTTCTGGGTCATATGCTAGTTCTGCTTCTGCTTTTCTGTGGAACCTCAATACTGTTTTTTGCAATGGCTATCCTAGTTTGCATTTCTGCCAGCATGCCTCTTTCTCATCCTTGCCAGCATTTGTTGTCTTTATGATAATAGCCATTCTAACTGGGATGAGATTGTATCTCATAGTGGTGCGTTTCCCTAATGATTAGTGATGTTGAGCATTTTAGTATATACTTGTTGACCACTTGTGTATTTGCTTTTGAGAGGTAGTCAGGTCATTTGCTCATTTTTAAATTCAATTATTTGGGTTTTTTTTTTTTTTTGCTGTTGAGTTGTTTGAGTTCCTTATATATTCTGAATATCAGTCCCTTACTAGGTCAATAGTTTGCAGATCTGTAAGTTGTTTCTTCACTCTATTGATTATATTCTTTGCTATGCACAAATATTTTAGTTTGCTATAATTCCATTTGTCAATATTTGCTTTTGTTACCCATGCTTTTGGGGTCAGTATAGAAAAACAAAATGTTTGCCCAGGCCAATATGTTGAAGCATGTCCTCTAAGTTTTCTTCTAGTCGTTTCTTACATTTAAGTCTTTGATCCATTTTGAGGTGATTTTTTTTTATATGGTGAAAGATAGGGGGGTCTCACTGCTTTCTTCTACATATGGATATCCAGTTTTTTCAGCACAATTTATTGAGACTTTCTTTTATCCACTGTATATTCTTGCTGCCTTTGTCAAAAGTACATGAATTCTGTACATGAAATGTACTCTGAAGTATATGAATTTGTTCTGAGCGCACTATTCTGTTCCAGTGGTTGGTGTGGCTCTTTTCATGCCACTACTATTCTACCTTGGTTACTATAGCTTTGTAGTATATTTTGAAGTCAGGTATTATAATACCTTCAGCTTTGTTCTTTTTGTTCAGGATTGCTTTGACTATTTTGGGGTCTTTTGTGGTTTCACACAAATTTTAGGAGTGTGTTTTTTATTTCTTTGAAGAACAAGATTGGTATTTTGATATAAATTGCATTGAATCTTTTGATTTCTCTGGATGGTATGGACATTTTTCTTGACATACTGGGATTTGAACGCAGGGCCTTGAGTTCTAACACTTGAGCTATGCACCCAACCCATTTTTTTTTTTTGCTTTAGTTACTTTTCAGATAAGGTCTTACATTCTTTGCCCGGGTCTGCCTTAGAGTGAGATCCTCTTATCTATGTCTTTCACATAGTTGGGGTTACGGATGTGCACTTCCATTCCCAGCTTGTTTATTGAGATGGAGTCTCGCTTTTTTTTTTTTGGCCTGGGTTAGCCTCAAACCATGATCCTCCTGATCTCTTTCCTCAAGTAGCTGGGATTACAGGTGCGAGACACTGTGCTCTGCCTAGTATAGACATTCCAGCAATACTAATTCTTCTAATCCATGAACATGGGATATCTTTCTATTTTTTGTGTGTGACCCCTATGAATTCTTGTGTCAGTGTTTTATAAATTTCATTGTAGAGTTCATTTACTTCCTTAAATTTATCCTTAGATACTTTAGATTTTATTGACTTATTTATTATAGCTGTTATGAAGGGGATTGTTTTCTTTTGCAATAATTTTGTTGTTGGTGATTTTTTTTCAGTTCTGGAGATTGAGTCCAGGGCTTCATGTTTGCTAGGAAAGTGTACTACCACTGAGATATTCCCCAAGCCCAAAGCTACTGATTTTTTATGTTGCTTTACGTTATGTGATCTTACTGAATTTGTGTATCAGTTCTCACAGGTTTTTTTTTTTTGGTGGAGTCTTTAGAGTTTTATCCATATAAAATTATTTTGTCTGCAAACAGCACAGTGTGGCCTCTCCCTTTACTATCTGAATGCCCTGTGTGTTCTCTCTTTCCTTATTGCTCTGGCCAACACTTACTCTAAATTGAATAAGAGTAGTGAAAGTGGACATCCTTGTCTTGATCTTAGAGGAAAATATCCTTTTCTCCATTCGTATGATATTGGCTATAGTTTGTAATATGTAGGCTCTATTATGTTATGTTGAGGGTACATTCCTTTTATACCTAATTTGAGTGTATATTTGTGTGTGTGTGTGTATGGTACTGGGATTGAACCCAGGGCCTCATGCTTGCTAGTGCTTTGCTACTTGAACTGTGCCCCAACCCTTTTGTTTTCATTTTGTTTTTGAGATAGGGTTTTGCTAACTTTGCCCAGGCTGGCCTTGATTTTGAGATTCTTCTGCTTCAACCTCTCAAATAGCTGGAATTACAGTTCTGTGTTGTACTTAATTTTTTGAAGGTTTCTTTTCTTTTTAAAAACAATTATGACAGGATGTTGAATTTTATCAAATGCTTCTTCATCTGTTGAGACAATCATAGGATTTTTGTTTTTCATGCTATCGATGTAGCATATTTATTGATTTACATGTGTTGAACAATCCTTGCATCTCTGGGATGAATCCTACTTGATCATGGTGTGATATATTTAATGTGTTGTTGGATTTGAGTTGTTATTAGTTTGAGGATTTTTGTTCCTATGTTTATCAGAGATTTTGGTCTGTAGGCTTCTTTTTTTGTTATGTCCTTATCTGGTTTTGATACAGGGTAATGCTAGCCTTGTAGAATTGAAAGAATTTCCTCTCTTTCAAGTCTTTGGACTAGTTTGAGAAGAATTGACAATAGTTTCTTTTCTTCTTTCTTTCTGTTCTTTCTCCTTCCTTTCTTCCCTCCCTCCCTTCCTCCTTTCCTCCCTCCTTCCCTTCCTTCCTTCTCTTTCTTTCTTGACTAGGTATCACTAAGTTGTTCAGGCTGGCCTTGAATTTGTGATCCTACTGCCTCAGCCTCCAGAGTAGATGGAATTATAGGCATATGACACCCAGTTTGCATTAGTTCTTCTTTAAAGGATTGGTGAAATTGGTTAGTGAAACCATGCAGTCCTGGGCTTTTCTTTTTTAGGAAACTTTTTATAACTCATTCAGTCTCTTTACTTGTTACTGGCCTGTTCAAGTTTTCTCTGTCTTCATCTTTATTTTTTAAATATACATCTTATAGTTCATTTTTTAGGAGAACTGTAGTTCAGATAAAAAGGAATAGATTATAATCTCAGAGTTTATAATGTATTTTCCTATCATTTAGTAACTAACTGCATATATTTTTTCAGTGTCAAGAATTTGTAGTAGGTAAATAATATGACAATATAGCTGGGTGGAGTGGCTCACTCCTGTAATCCCAGTTACTTGGGAGGCAGAAATTGGGAGGATCATGGTTTGAAGCTAGCCTGGGCAAAAAGTTAATGAGACCCCATTTCAACCAGTAGCTGGGTATGTTGGTGCACACCTGTCATCCCAGCTATGTGAAAGGCATATATAGGAGGATTGCTGTCTAGACTGGCCTGGGCGAAAATGTGAGACTTTCTTCCAAAAATAACTGAAAGGCAGTATTATTTATCAACTAAGCTGGGACAATTTTAAGAAGGAAAAGTAGTGGTAGTAATAACTACATTAGGACATCAGGCATAAATCAGGACTCTCTTGGATAAACAGGAAAGGATGGTCACCTTCCATATAAGGCATAAGCATAACCTGTCTTTATTCTACAAATTTTCATTAACTCTAGCTCTCTAGCATTGTCCAGAGTTTAACTGATATAGAATGGCTTGCAAGCAGAATAGAACTCTGACCATCTCTGAGTTAGTGTGTGTCTGATTGTCTCCAGTTGCATGTTGGCTTAGATTCTCCCTGTCCTTTCTACTTAACTCCATTAATCCCTGCCCTGGTATTTTTCTTATCAGATCTTTTTTCTTTTCCCAAAATTATTTTTGGCTGTTAGAACAAAGCCATTCAGCCCAGGTGTGCAGAAATCATTATTAAAGTTTATCACAAAATTATAGTTCAGAAATGTATCTTCAAAAGCACTTTTGGATTTTTCTTGTGGACTACAGTGTTTGGATTTTTCTAAGTATTCAGGCATGATTGTTAAAATAATACACATAACAGGTCTTTGTTCTTGATAATTTTTTTTTTAGTGTGTTATGGCAGGTGCTTCTTAGAGGTTTCATACATTTACCAAGCACAAGACAGATTTTTTCCTTTCTCCCTCAGCTCTCTGTTTTAGACTGATCTCTTTTTATGTATACAGTCATTACCTGTGTACCAACATCTCTGTTTTATTCCAAACATCTTTAATTAATTAAGCATCCCAAAGAGAGGTCATCAAGAATGTTCCCAGTGCAAGTTGCAGGGAAGAATGTCCTATATATCTTCAGCTGTTTCTTCTTTTCCCTTGTGTGTGCTATACACAGAAGTCTTTGTTGCTTTTTTTTCTTGAAATTAGTTTTCCATTCTGCCAAAATTATTTTCACGAAGGGCCAATGTCTTCAGTGTTGCCAAATTCTATGGAAGCTTCTGACTTTATCTTACTTGACCTTTTCTCAGCATGTGGCTTGGGCAAATCATTCTCTCTGAAAGAATTTCTTTTTGTGTTGTTATTTTTTTTTAGTTTTCCTTCTTTTTTACTGGTGCTGCTTCATAGTCTTTCCTTTTTTTCCTTTTTTGCAGTGCTAAAGATTGAACCTAGGGCCTTGTGCATGCTAGGCAAGTGTTCTGTTACTGAGCTACATCCCTTGCCCTTGGTATTTTGAGACAGGGTCTTGCTGTATAGCTCAGGTTGGCCACGAATTCATTGTGTAACCCACGCAGGCCTTAAGTCGATTGTCCTCCTGCCTTAGCTTCTGAGTGCTAGGATTACAGACATGTGCCTCCATGTTTACCTCATAATCTTTCTTTTTTTTAAAGTAAAATCCTTCCCAGTTTCTGTAGAGACAATTTCTCCTTATCATTCAGGCCTTGACTTAAATACCATTTCCTTCTCAGTATTGTGATTTCTTTGTTTGGTTCTTTCATAGCACTTACCACAGTTCAGATTTATTTTATGTGTTTGTTTTCTTGTATTGGGTCCATCTTTCTTGTTAGGTCTTTGAAAGCAGAGATTTCATTTTTCTGTTCTCTGTTGGATTTCCAACACCTAGAATAATACCAGGCATACAGTTGGTATTTGGCAAATATTTGTTGAATGAATAAATGAAAAGTGTGAATCTTGCCATGTTCAATTTTATATGTTTGCATATTTTCTTTTGGTATTTTAGCAACCTAGTTTTATAAATCCAGAGCATCTTATATGAGGAAATTTAGGACAAATCTAAGATTTCTTAGTGATAGAGACTAAATTGGCTGACTAAAGAAATAAGTAGCAATAATGTCCCCCAGATCAGATTTTAATTTCAGTTCAGGTTTTGCTCCCTATGTCATACCTAGATATGAATTCACATGATATAAATAGGCATGATGGTTAGGAAAGTATATTTTTAAGCTAATGGAATTATCGGTTAATGTCATTCTAGCATTTTATTAGTGACTCAGATTCACCCATTCTAAAATTTATGTTCAGCTTTTCAGCTCTTTCACTTTTCTCTTGCAGAATATTTTATGCTTATTCTGTTTTAGAGATACTGTTGAGTTTTGTTATCATGGAAAAGTGAATGACCACCAATCCTTAGGCCTGATTAATTACACTGTCTTTCCTGTCTACCAGTTGATTTTTCTTTAAATTTGCTATATTACTGTGCCACCTCCTCTGTCCCAGCAGGATTATATTTGCCTTGAGCTCATTGAAGACATGAGCCATGTATCATCTTTGTATTCCTAATTTCTGGAACATATTAATTGCTCAATAAATGGTAGCTAGGTAAATGTAAATTACTCTGCTATTTCTGTAGAAATTCAGAGATATTATTCATTCACTTGACGGTGGTATATGGTTGGTTAATAGTTTCTCCTTTTCTAATACATTTACCTCTTCTTTACAGTGTATTCTATTTAATATATATTTATTCAATGAAAAGTTAATAGTAGTGATGATTGTCTTACAGTAAGCTTCCTAGGAATTTAAGATACAAAGAAATAAATTTTGTTTTTGTGTGTTTCAGATACGATCATTCTGTTTCAAATGACAAAGCACTAATGGTGCTTACTGAAGAACCACTACTTTATATTCCTCCACCTCCTTGTCAACCCCTGATTAACACCACGGAATCGCTCAGGCAAGTGTTGTAGATGAGTGCAGAAATATCTTAGTGGACTAAGATGGTGGAACCTAGAGAAGTATCTGTTTAGATTTATTAAGAGACTGAGAAAAATCTCTGAATTATTTATTGGATAACCATAGGCCTATCAGTTGTTGTCTAGTTTCTCTACCAACCTGACAGAAATGGTGGTAGGCCTATTTAATTTGAATCTTGCTCACTTAAATATGTCTTATTGAAGAACTACGGAATGAAATTAATGTTAAAACTCAGGGTTAGTGCTAGGCTTGTGGATAGTAGCATAGCATAAGGTACCTTTTTCTTCAAATTAGGAAGATAATAACTTGAGGATATATGGTTCTGGAGATGCTTCCTCATTATTGCACCCTTCTTTATCAGCTTTTCCTTTGATTTTTTTTTTTTTTCCCCTCTGCTTTTTGAGCCTATCCTTGAACCTCAAAAATTGCCTCAGGTTTTGTGTGTGTGTGTGTGTGTGTGTGTGTGTGTTTGTTAAGTAATAATCAACTATGATTAAATAAGTGTAGTTTAACATCTTTACTACTTCACTAGAAGTAAAAAAAAATAAAGGGAATTTATATTGAACTAGCCTTTTTAAATTCCCACTGTTGAAAACTTCAGTTGTTATTTTTCCCTCGGCCAAGCAAGTTCATTGTTTTTCTTTCCCCAAAAGAGCATTACTTTGAAAGGATGTAATACATCCATTTGTTGTTAAGAGTCCTATTCCTTGTTTTTTCCAGTGTCTCAGCTGTTTGTTTATTCATAGCCCAGAAGCAAAACAGTAAACATAATTTTTGTGTAAAAACCTTTGTGTCTGATATTTATATTTGGCAAAAATTAGCTGTGGTTTTCTTTGAATTTTGAACTGATGATTGAGGGGACTACTATATACAAATGTATGTCTTATTAAAAACATTAAGTGTCTTAGCTTCTTCAATCAGAAAGCAATATTGAGTAATCAGGTATGTGGAATACTCTTTGAAACCTACAGAGTGATTAAATTCATTTTCAACCAATGGGTGAAACGTTTATTTCTTAGAAATATGTTTAATTAATTAAACTGTTTTCTTTGTAGGTTGAATCATGAACTCCGAGGTTGGGTCCATAGACACGAAGTGGAAAGGACCAAGTCAAGACGAATGACAAATAATCAACAGAAAACCCGTATTCTTGAGGTTTGTTTTTGCTTGTCTTTGAAGAAGGCTGGCATATTTATTTGAAGGCTTCCCCCCTTCTCTGGAATATTTGGGAAGCTTAAGCTTTACCTACATCCCACTGCCTCCTGCTACTTCTGATGTAGCTGTCATTGCCACTAAAGCCCTCCTCCAGGTTTTATGGCACTTAGTTTAGACTTTATAGCACTAATATTTCCTATCCAGGCATAATGTTGTTTCTGGCTTTCTCCTTCAAATTTGCTTCAAGCCAGGAATTCCTACATATGGCTATTGAGACCAAATGTTTGTGGCACAAATTATATCATAAATAATACTGTTTATCTCCTCTCTTCTTAGAATTTTTCAAAAAGAGAATGTTGAAACGTCAGGCAGTTTAGAAGTGAGGGCACCTCTGTGGAGGGCTTTATGAACTTGGAAAACTTTTCAATAGAGATTCTGTCTTAATGTTGTTTGCCACAAAGTACCATTTATAGTCATTCCATCATTTGTCAAATATTTGTTATGACTTCTGAAGCACTCAACTTAGCAACTAACACCATGTAATTTCCCAATAAACATTATCTATGATAGCGATAATGAACCAGGAAGTCTTCTAGACCATGGGAATATAGTCATAAGTATGATAAAGTCCCTACCTTCATGGAGTTTACATTCTAGTGAGAAAGCTAAACAATAAGCAACTAAATAAATGCATACATATATTCAAAATTAGAAATAAGTTCTGTAATGACAAATAAATCAAGGTAGAAGGCTAGAATTTAAATTGAGACTCTGAGATTGAGTCATCAGAGAAAGCTTCTCTGAAAAAATTCCACTTCAGTAAGATATTGTCAAGGTAATTAGTGCTGGCTATTAATAACAGTCTCAAAATCTCCTTAGCTGAATAGAATAAAACTTGTTCTTACTCATGCAAAGTCTAACATAGCTCTAAAAATGGCTCTTCTTTAAGCAGTATCTTCGGGATCCATGTTTCTTCTACTGTATAGCCTAACAACTTGAGATCTTTTGGTCTGGGTTTGGGAAAGAGAGCGTGTAGATGATTATGTAAAATGTTTTAGGGATCAGCCTGGACTTTAACCATTGTTTGGTTGGCTAAAACTGTCACTTTGCTTAGTCTACTGCAAGGGAGACTGGGAGCATGTAGACTTCAGGAAAAAGAAAAGGGTTTGTGAGAATATTGCTTTTGCCTTACACAGAGACTACAGAATAAACAAGGTGAAGATTTAGGGGAATATCTGGTGAAAGAGCTTCCAGACAAAGGGAACAGCCGATGCAAAGACCCTAAGAAGGGAACAGTTTACATATTTGAGGAACATAATGAAGTTGAATAAGGCTGGAATATGGTGACTGAGGGGAGAGTGGAAGGCAATGAGATCCAAGAGGTTGCAGGGTGAGATCATAGCAAATTTCATAGGCTCTGGAGAGAACTTTGGTTTTTATCCTAGGCATAAAGGGACATCATTGAAAGGTTTGAGTAGGGAAGTGACTTGATGTGACTTTCATTTATTTATTTTTTATTGTTGTGCTGGGTGGGGGTACGTTGTGCTGTATATTTCAAAAAAGATGATTCTAGCAGTCACACAAAATTGACTTGTGACAGGGAGCTTGTGTGGAAGTAGGGATGCTAGCTAAGATACCATTTCAGTGTCCTAGATGAGAAATCTTTGGGGCCCATACTAGTGTGATAGATGTGTAGGTGGAAGGAATTACTTGGATACCAAATATGTTTTGCAAGTAGAGCTGTTAGAAATTGTTGCTGTGAAATAAGAAGGAATTAATGATAATTCATATGCCTTAGGTACTAGATGAAGTGAAATGCCATTTACTGAGACCAAGAGTCACGAAGGACGAGTTAGAGACAGGAGTTATAAATTTTAAATATGTTAAAGTTGATATTACTATTACACATTCAAGTGGAGAAGTCTAGTGGACAATCAGATATCCAGGCCTAGAATTTAGGAGAAGATTGAGAGTAGAAATTTTAACTACAGAGGAAAGAAAAAAGAGTGAAGAACTGAGCCCTGGGCCAACTCCAACATTAGAGGCTGAAAGAGAAAGAAGAACCAGCACTTGAAGAGAGATAGGTGGCTGGCCAGTAAGATAGGAGAAAATGTAGGACAGTGGTGCCCCAAAACCAAAAAAGAGTTTTTTAAGAAGGTATATATGGTTAACTGTTACAGAGGCTAAGAAATATAAAGATGATGACTGAGAAATTACCTTTGAAATTGACCACTAGAACTTGTTGGTGACCTCAATGCTTGTGTTATTGTAGTAGTGATGATAAAAGCCCAATTGAAGTGGATTTATAGAAGTGATAACAGATGAGAAAGTGGAGAAAATTATTTCAGGTGATCCTCACAAATGTGAATAGAGTAATGGAGTAGCTGTAGTAATCAACAAAGAGGTTTTATTTTTTGATGAAAAATATTTCACTTGGTTTACATGTTTATATGCTAATGGCAATATCTTAACTATTTGATTTTTTTTGTAGACTAATTAGAAAGATTATGTGATACATTCAAAAGTATAGTAAGCCAGATCTGGAGGCACATGTCTGTACTCCCAGAACTCAGTAAGCTGAGGCAGGAGGGTCACCTGAGCTACACAGCAAGTTCTAAGCCAATCTGAGCTACATGGTGAGAACCCTGTGTCAAAAAAACAAACAAGAATACCAAAAGAATATCAACAGACAAGGGCTTTTAACAACATTTTGAACTATTTTCATCTATAAAGTAATTAGAGCTTGTGTAGGTGAACTGAAGCTCTGACTTCCTAACATTTTTAATTATCCAGTATGTGCTTTTCCAGACCTCTTCAATACCTTTCATTCACCTACCGTGGCAACTTTATTGCTGTTAGTACTCCTAGAGACTAGGAGTCTCTAGGACTCATTGCCAGTGTCCTGGGTGCCTCACAGTCCCAAAGCTGCTTATTGCTACTGAAATGCAGAGTCTAGTACTGCAAAAACTTGTGCCAAATATTATACATCAGCTCTACCATACCAAAGGAATTTCTCTCCTTCTGCTTTTCAAATACAGAGCACATGCGTCTTACTGGTGGAACTTAAATCTATATCTAGAATCCTGGTGACTAAAAGAGTTTGGGTAATGTAGTTTTCAGCTTTCCATCCTTTGCTATGTAGGAGAAGAACACAGAAAACAGGAACAGGCCATTGCAAGTAGATAATCCCATACAGCTGGGATTTTGTTCATGATTCTGTTTTAGCATTTATCACATTGTGTTGTTTATATATTATGCACATTTGTTTTCCCAGTTAAACTCTTAAGCTTCTTGAAGGAAACCAGATGTTTGACTTTCAAGCCTTACTGCATGTATTGCATGTAGGTGCTTTGATTGTAAAAGATGGATGTATGGACACAATAATGAATGGATGCCAGGAGAATTATCTTTAAACAGTTACTTTACATCTAAGATACTGTTAAAAGTAACAATAAGTTCACTTTGCAATGTAATAGTAGTACTATGCTCTTGAATTGATACCCTTACAAAATTTTTCTGAAGAAGAGCTTACAAAACTGCCAGGAATTTTAAAAGGCATAGTGCAAAGCAGATGCTGTGTAAAGAGTTTTCTATCATAGCATATGTGGACTACTAATGGTTCTAGACTGAACTGTTCTCTTGCCAACAGAGTTACCATTGATATCTCTTCAGTGAGATCTAGTCCATGGGTACATTTAGGCATGAAGATATTTGTGTTTAATTCAGTAAACAGTGGAGGTCTAGTTTCACAGGAACTTCTCTTTGGTAACATAATTATTTTAGACAAACTTAAATTGTTATATGACTGATAGTGTATGTATGGCTTTGTTTTAACACTTGTAGTGCTTGGACTAAGTTTTCATTCTTTTTCTTTAAATGTCTTAATCTCCATTAGACACATCTCTAAGCCCAGGATGTGACCTAAACAGTTCTAATTTCTGTGTTGGTATTTATTACATGATCTTAATAGTTATAATAGCCATGAAAAATATGAATACTTTAAAAAGCTTAATAAATGTAAATTAGTCAGTATAGGAAGTTCTTCATGTAATTTCACTAGACATTAAACTTCTTTTTCTCTTCCAGGGTGCTCTGGAACAGGGCTCAAATTCTCAGCTGATGGCTGTCCAATACACAGAAACCACTAGTATCAGGTAAGGAACTTTTGGTCAGGGAATTTTAAATAACTTATATTTTTAGTAAAGCTGAAGTCCACACTTCCCTCTTGCCTTAAATTTGTCCTCATCTGTGACTTTCTTATTACTTAATATAACAGATACTACTTCTGAGTAGTTAGAGTAAGGCCAGATAATTTTGAAAGGTCACTTCTCCCAAATTCCTTAAATACAGATTTAGTCAGAATGTTGTTTATCATAATTTTTCTGAAAATCTCAAATACACATAGCTCTCCTACCCCCAATTTGTATGTATTTCATAAGCCTGGGGAGGGAAAGATTGCTTTTTGACTGTTCTGTGTCACGTGTCTTGCCTGATGCTTTACATGCATTTTATCTTCAAATCCATATAATAATTTGAATGTATTTTATATATGGAAAAACAGGAAGTCGTAAATTTTTTTTATAATTTTCAGTCATAGAACCAAGTGGCAGAACCAGAATTCAGACCCTGTTTTTCATTATACAATACTAAAGATTTTGAAAGATTTAAAGGAGAATCCTTTATTTAGAAGATTAAATGTCTTCACCAAGATAAACTTAACTGAAAGGAAGGATGACATGGGAGGTAATACAGTGTCATGGTTAAGAGGCTAGCTCTAGAGCAAGGCAGAGCTCAAACATTAATTGTGTCTCTTACTTGCTCTGTGGTTCAAGCAGTTAACATGATGGTATAATATGCATATAGCACTAAGAATGGCATTTGGCTTATATTAAGTGGCCTCACAAATGGTGATTATGTGATGAGCTTGACAACAGTACCATTGGACTCAAAAGTGAAATGTCTGAGGTTCTGTCTGTAGCTCTACCACAGATTTACAGTTTACTATTTATATTATTTAATATTAATATTTAACTGAGAACCTACTGTGTGACAGTGTTCCAGGCACTGAGAAAAATATGTATGTTCATATTTTTCATAAATTGAAAGCTGTTTCATTTATTTATTTATTTGAAACAAGATCTTGCTTATGTAGTCTGCCCTGAAATGCACAGTGTAGCCCAGGTTTGGCATCAGACTTCTCATTCTCTTGCTTTTATTTGCCTCTGGGATTATAGGTATGTGTCACCACACCTACTATATCCAGCTGAAAGCTGTCTTAGTCATCATCCTATTAATCAAGAATTATTAAATGGCAATGAGCGGCATATCAGCAATCATGAATGATTTGAATCTTGAGGTTGTATTATGCAGTTGAAATGGGTAATTCACTCATATTTAAGTAGTAACTAATAATTCTGCTAACCAGAATTCATTCAATTGCTATGTATTTATTTTTAAAATCTATCAGTGTTCTGATGTGTGCTGTGATGGCATAGTGTTTCTTCATTAGTTAAAATACTTTTGGACTAGAGGTGTGGCTCAAGTGATAGAGTGCCTGACCTACAAGCATGAAGCCCTGAGTTCAAACTCTTGTCCCACCAAAAAAAAGTAGAAAGAAAAGAAAAAAAAATGTTTTCAATGAATTACAGTCAGTCCTCATTCATGGATCCACACTTATTTATGGATGTGTATTTTCAAATCTGTCTACTTGCTAAAATTTATTTGTAATCCCAAAATCGATATATGCAGAACTCCTCCTCCCCTCTTCCCCTGGTTCTGAGGATGGAACTCAGGGCCTCTCCCATGCTAGACAAGTGCTCTACCACTGAGATTACCTCTCCAGCCCACTCGCAGCACTTTTGTGGTCATTTGCAAACATGCATAGGTGTTTCCAGGTAAGGTTGAGCAAGGCAACAGTCTGTCTTCCTGTTTCACCTCTCAGTATAAACGAGGTCTTTTTTCATAGACTGTTTAGTGTCATGTTCCTCATATTTTTATGCCTTTTGTTGGTGATTTTGCTGTATAAAATGGCCCAAGTATATTGCTGAAGTTCTGTCTAGTGTTTCTAAGCCCAAGAAGGCTGCAGTGTGCCTTATGGAGAAAAATACATATGTTGGATAAGCTTCATTCAGGCTCGAGTTACCATGCTATTGGCCACGAGCTCAATGTTAATGAATGAATAATGTGTTAAAAGAGGGTTAAATAAGGTGTTCTTAAACCTCACACAAAACACACACAAAAAGTTACATATTGATGGATTGACAAATATGTTAAATCCCCTCCAAGGTTTGCAGGAACCTAATGTATATCTCTCCTAACAGAATAGTTCAGGATTTACTAATTCATTGTTGACAGTGGCCTTTTCAACATAACTATGACAAAAAAAAAAAAAAAAAACCGAAACACTAATTGGCTATATATTCACAATTACTCTAATCGGAGATGGCCTAGTGAGCAAATGGGACTGCTTCAAAGGAAGGTCTTATGATTCATTTATAATTTCTATTTAGGTCAATTTTGGTCTCCTGTTAAGTTAATAATGGTTGATACATAAAAGTTTTCTCTTTGGAGCAAAATGAAGCATTCTAAGATTCCTTTAATTCTTCTGGATGTTGGCTTATTGTGCTCAACACTAAAAGACTGAAAATATTAGAATCACTTGAGTGTATGGTTTTTGGGTATGGTATATTTGGAGGTATTATAATTTTAGTTTTTAATTTTATCAAGGTGCTTTTTGTATCAGTGGTAGCAACTGTGGACTCATTCCTATGGAACAGGACTCATGCTTGGCATTTTTACGTATAACATCTCTGACCACAGTACAAATCCTATAAGGTTTATATGGCTATATTCATTTTATTGATGAGGAAACAGGTTTCTCAGAGAGGTTGATATCCTTAAGAATACCCTTTGAGGAGTGGAACAAGAATTCAAAGCCAGGTCTCTTTGTCTCCAAATCCTATTTCTTACTACCTTTCACAAAAGCCTCATAGGTAAGCTTACCTTCAGATATTTGACAGAGTGGTGAAAAATAACTTATCCTCAGACCTAGTTTGTTTTTTTTGGCCATACTGGAGTTTTGAACTTGGACTTTTTGCTTGCTAGGCAGGCAATCTATCATTTGAACCATGCCCTATCCCTATTTGCTTAGTTTGTTTTTCAGATAGAGTCTTTTCCACAGGTTGGCATTGAACTGCAATCCTTCTTTCTTCACCTCCTAAGTAGCTGGGATTATAGGTGTGTGCTTCCATGCCCACCTAGATTTAACTTTAATTACCCCAAATTTTAAATTATGTACATTTGTACAGAAATATTTGTTTGCTGATAATTTTATCATTTTTACATGTTTTGGAGTGTTCTTGACCATCTGTTACATTTAGAACCTTGATTCAGGAATGAGAATCTTAGTTTTAGTGAATTGGATCTTATAAATACTCTGATCTTGGACTTTTCAAAATGTTACTGCCAGACATCTATACTTGCATGTTTATTGCAGCCCTATTCACAAAGGCCAAGAAATGTAAACAACCTAAGTGTCCATCAACTGTCAAATGAATGAAGAAAATGTGGAATAATATTCAGCCATAAGAGGATGAAACCTGTGGTTTGTGAGGAACTGAAGAATGTATGCCCGTCACAGAAAGACAAATACCACATGATCTCATTTATATGTGGATCCAAAAAAGTTGAGCCCATAGAAGTTGAGAGTAGCATGGTGATAATCAGAGATGAGGGAGAGTAGGGGAGGGGGAAGGATAGGGAAATTTTCATCATTGGATACTAAGATGCAGTTAAGTAGGAGCAGTAAGTTCTGGTATTCCGTCTGAGATAATTCTGTTACTCTGATTGGAGCACTTGTATGCATATATCAGAACATCACACAGTGCCCATAAATATGAATAATTTTTATGTGTCGAGAAGTAATTTTAAAAATGAGACAATAATTGTAACCAAAATGCTATTAGGTAGATTAGAAAGTATTTTGGAAGGATTTGAAAATTTTAACTTATTAATATACTTTACCTTTTCTTACTTTAGTAGGAACTCGGGGAGTGAGCTACAAGTGTATTATGCTTCACCCAGAAGTTATCAAGACTTCTTTGAAGCCATCCGCAGAAGGGGAGACACATTTTATGTTGTGTCATTTCGAAGGGTAAGTTCATTTTGAAAGAATAAAGCAAATAGTTTTGAATGCCTGCTGTGTACAAAGCATTGTGTTGAATGCTATGGAAGATACAAAGATGTAAAAGATTTAAAGCAATATAAAATTATGTGAGTTGAATAGTCTTAAGTGATGTGATTCCTGCTTGACTTCACGCTAGTGGGTATTTGATGAAGTTGAACATGGAACTGATGTCAAGCTATTTGTTCACATTTAGAAAATATAAGCTATGTATTGGGTTTTTATTCTTTGTCATTCTGTACCCATCTTGTTTGTTTATAACGAAAGAGTATTAGTACTTTTGTGTCACTGTGACGAAATACCTGACATAAACAACTTAAGGGGAAGAAGGATTTATTTTGGCTCAGGTTTTAGTGGGTTCAGTCCATCACCCCTGGTTTCTGGGTTGGTGGTGAGGCAGAGCATCATGGTGACAGGAGCATGTAACAGAGGCTACTAACCTCAATGGCAGACAGGGAGCTGAGAACAAGGCAGAACCTGGAGCCAGGTATAACCATCCCAGGCCCACCCCAAGTGACCTACTTCCTCCAGCCAGGCCCCACTTGCTAAAGTTTCCACAACCTCCCAAAATAGGGCCAGTAGGTTAGGAGCAAGTATTCAAACATAAGAGCCTGTGGGGGACACTTCATATCCGACCCATAACTAACAAAGGAAAAGTGAAAACAAGAACTTTCTATTTAGGCCTTTTAAACCAGTTCCTGTTTGGTTTTTGAGAAATAGACTTCAGAAATACAGGCTTAAGATGAATCGTGGGCTGATTAATGTATTAATTGTGGAATGTTTAGATCTATGTTTCTGAGATTTTCTGTTCCTCTTTCCTCTCTTTTTCATCAAATATTTACCCTTGCCAGTGAATAATGTGTTAGATAATCAGTCAGGTCATGCAGACATAAATGTTTATTCTAGCATTTTTGAGTGTTACAAGTGTTAGACTAGCTGGGAAAATGCATAGCTATTTACATTCCATTTACTTTTCTTTAAAATGACAATATATTCTTCATAGAGTTGCCATGTGACTTTCTCTGTTAGAGTGCTCTATGCTAAACCAGGAAAACATAAATGAGTTAAATTTTTTTTAGTGATTTGTAACCTAAACCAGTTTTTAAAAAGAACATAGGGGTGTATGGTTAGAAATAAGTGCATATTGACTATAGAATAAGTAATTTATTCTCAATTACTGTTCCACTATCACAGAAATTCTCAGTTAACTTGTTAGTTCTTTTCAAAAACTATAAATATCTAGCAGCTCAGGATTTCAGAACTAAAGGATTTTGGCATCTGATGACTAAGAGAACAAATGTTTTATATATTTTCAATTATTAATCAAATATGCTAGGAGATTTGGCCTAGCCAGATCTTTAGCCATGGTGTCTTATGCTTTGTGCCTTTTCAGAAAATTCTTTGTGCTTACCTTATTCTCTTAAACAGTTGATATATTTCTATGTTATACTCAAAGATCCTTTTTAGCAGCAAGCAGACAGCTGAGAACAGGATTTTGGCAAAGCTCCAACTGTATTGGCTGATGAGAACTAAGTATTTGCTTTCTTATTGATATAATTATGTTTAAAGTGAGGGGAAAAGTTAACTTTTAAAAATGGGATCTAGCACTGTGTAGAGACTTGATGGGTGTTGTGACTAATGAAATATATGTTATGGAACCTACTGCAGAACAATATTTTTAACACTCAAATAGTCTTAAAAATAGTTTTTCTTAATTTTTTAACTAGTTCAGAATACTCTATTATTTCGTCAAAACAGTGTAATGTACATTAGAAGCAAAAAGTGTCAAGCAGTAGATTGAAGTCAAGGTCAGCAATGTTTCTCTGGGGAAAAGAACATGTTTTTTTTTTTTGATAGAGAAAATAATCTTATGCTTAAAGGGATGGTGTTTTAATAAAAGAAGATGAATGGTGTTCTTTTTTTAAAGTATATGAATTGTATTTCTTGTATGTATAAAAAGCTGTTTCTCATTAGTTTACTGCTAGAAAATTGTTGATTCCCCCTCCCACACTTTGAAATGTAGGCAGACTGTTGACTATTTCTTATATTCCATTTGAATCTTTAATTTTCTAATTTCTGATTTATTACTTTTTGGCATTTTATATCAAGGAAAATAAAGAATAAATCTGAATGTAGATAGCCGCAGTTATTACACATCATCCTTTTTATTTTTTTCTTAGTAGCAAAGAAAAGGAAGTTAATTTTATTGCGATGACTATTCATGATGTCATGAGACAGGAATGTAGTTCTTAAATACCTGGATTTTTCTTTTTACTCTTGGTAAAATGAAAATATAAGAACTAATGAATTACCTCATGCTTGGTCTTTTCTTCCATCTTTCAATGTGAAATACTTTCCTAACAGTTTCATCAAAAAAGCATGTGGCATCACTACTTATACAGGAGAATGTAGACTTTTTTCCTACCTACGTTATTAATTTCATTGACAGAAATTATTGCACTGGAAGTTCAGGAATTTAGAACTTCTGAAACCCCAAGTTTCTGCTTAGCATGAACTAAACAGCTATAATGGAGCCAATAAGCAAGCCATATTGTTTTCTTTTATAATCGGATATATATCTAACAAAATGTCTTAATATCTAAAGAAGTAGAAGTAGCCATTGACTGTTCAATGTACCATTATTTAATAAACCAACTCTCCCAAACTTAGAATCCCTCCCACTCCACATTCCTGCACCTTTTAATCTCATTACATTTGAGCTGCTGACATTGTTTTCTCTAAAGTAGGCATAGTCTTGGTTAACAACTGAGTTCCTATTACAGGTGAGCAAGAAAGAATGCTTATGATCCCAGAAGTCTTAACAAAGGCTCCAAAGGTTTTCTGTTCTTTTGACTTTGCTTTAAAAGTTTTTACTTCCAGCAATAAACTATTCTGCTATCTTTGTTGAGTTCCAGGTATTCATAAGTTGTTTTCCTGTAAGTATTCTGCCTTTGCCCCAGCTCTGACTTCTTTTATGATTGGAAGGGTGGTAATGGAGAATAGTTTTTATAAGACTTCCAAGTCACTTTCAATGTGTCATAACTGATACAAGAATAAGAAAACATCTAATTAAGTTTTTCTTTTTTTTTTCTGAATGTGTTTGTATGATAGTCTGGGGACAGAGAGTGTAGATTAGAGAATATAGCAAAATGAATTCAAGATCATGGAACAGAAACAACATTCTCAGGAAAGCTAAATAATATAGTGATTCCAAAGAGGGGGAAAAATTGAGAAGAAAGGTGGGGGAAATAATATTAGTTTAATCTATCATTCCAATAAACATTGAAATACTATCTTTAGATGCTTCTTTCTTTCTTAGTAATATCTAGAGAATGAACTTTTAAAAATCTTCCTACTCCAGGAAGTTTTCTAACATGTTCTCAGATGGTGCACACTTGTAATACCAGCACTTTGGAGGCTGAGGCAGGAGTGCGAGTTTGAGGCCAGCCTGGGGTACATATTGAGCATAAGGCTATACTAAGCTACATAAAAAACCCTCTCTCAAAAAACCAAGGGCTGGGGTTTAGCTCAGTGGTAGAGCACATGTTTAGCATGCACAAAGCCCTTGGTTTGATCCTCAGCATGGCAAGAACAGGTTCTGTTTGATTCAGTGGCCTATGAATGGCAGTTTGTCATGTTATCTATACTCATTTGATACTTATTTTTCAACTGAGGTGGATGCCTACTTCTTTTGGGACATTTTTTATTTGTTTTATATTTTCTGTTTTCAGTATCTGTCCCTCAAAAATATATACTTTAAATTGTCTTTTCATTTTTTTAAAAAACATGTATAATGTATGGAAAATCTGAACTACAGCTTATATGCCTGCCTTAAGAGATATCTCTCTCTCTCTTTCCAAATATTGTGTGTATTTTAGATACACAGATATGTTATAGCACCTTATTTGGGTGTTTCACACCTTGATTGCTTATTAAACATTTATGAGTATATCCCATGGATATGTATGGAGTGCAAGGTAACCTTAAGCAGTAGATGTGTGAAAATTAAAGAAGCACAGGAAACCGGCTCAGCACCCACTTATCTGACTGTGCTTGTGCTTTATGGACTGGAGTGTGCCCTAGTTCTCACGGAGAATTGAAATAATAACTTGCTTTCATTCCTGATTTAACATCAAGTCCACTGGTTCTGCTTTAGTCTTTTTCACACATTGCTGGGTTGACCTCCCTGAACACAAAAAGGGTCTAATTGGGTAGTTAACTGGTCACTATCTAGTGTGAAGAACTGTTCTGGCAGTCTTGGTTCATAATCTGTGGTCCATTCATTTGTGACCAGGGAAATAAGGTTGGTTTCATACAGAAGAAAGAACCTTGAGCCACAATTATAGAAAATGTTTGAATTAGCATAAACTTTATTCCACCACATGGCCTGTTTTATTTTATTTATTTTATTTTTTAATTCTTCTGCAGGGCTCTGGTGGCTCACACCTGTGATCCTAGCTACTCTGGAGGCAGAGATCAAGAGGATTGCGGTTCAAAGCCAACCATAAGTTCAAGGCCCAGTACTGAAAAAAAAAAAAGTGTATTTTCATATTGTTTTGCTTAAAGAAATTTGAATCTGTTTTACTGAGCCAAGAAAACATAAGCAATGCTGAGTCAGCAGGAAATTTAGTTAGCTGTGACCTCTCTTTTGCCATTTATGGTTGCTCTAGTCAGGGATGCATCAGCAGTTTTATTTCTTGTCTCTGATTCTAAGCTTTAGAATTAAAGAAATAACCTGAGTGAAAAGCTTAACAGCTTTCTATGTTAATACTAGATTTTTTTTTTTTGTGGTACTGGGGCTTGAACTCAGAGCCTTCACTTTGAGCCACTCCACCAGCCCAATTTTTTTGTGAGATGGTTTTCTGAGATAAAGTCTTTTGAACTGTTTGTCTGGGCTGGCTTCAAACTGCAATCCTCCTGATCTCTGCCTCCTGAGTAGCTAGGATTACAGGTGTGAGCCACCAGTGCCACGCTTTATAAATAGAATTTTGAAGTATTCTCATCCTCATTTAAAAAAATAGTTGGTGGAAGCATTTTGGAGTGAATTGTTGTCAGAGCTCTCTGCATGCATTTTTCTTTATTCTTTTTTTTTTGAGAAAGGACAGTGTCTAGTATCTGTGCAGATTCATGCAACTGAGTCAGAGACTTAAAAGTTTGGACAAACTGTAAGAAATGGTCTGATAGGTGTGGAAGGTTGATTGGTATGCTCTCTGCTCAGTGTTTGTCAAAGGTTTATTCCCATGGAGGCTATAAGAAAATTTCACAAAATAGCAGTAGTTCCTACATTAATATTTAATACATAAAGAGTGGCATATTTTCTTTATGCAAATTATTTATTTCTTAGAAATTTATGTTTAATTTACACATATATAAGCCATATATAGGTGATTTATATATGTGATTGCACACAAAAAAATTATATATGTATTTTATAATACATACAATACATATAATACATACAAAAAGTCTTCAGAGGCAGGGGGAATTTCCTTAGTAGTCAAAGGACATTAGTCAGTTTGTAAAGTCTGCTTCAAAAGAATACAATCCCTCCTTTTGTCTCTGAGACTTTACAACTTTAGCATTCACGTGGATTTTGGAATCTGGCCATTTTCTTGTCTTCACTTTCATGACCTTTCAGCCAAATTCTAGCTGGAAAAACTATGAATAAATGAATTTGGAAAGATACTTGCATTTTAAAAAAAGTCTCATCTTAGAAGAGGGATTTTTAAAAAAGCTTTTTTAGAAGACTGTTCCCTAATTAATTTTTTAAACTTTCTGTAAAATAGATTCTCATTCAGATATAAAGCACATTTAAAAATAGACCAGTTGTCTAATTATCCACTTAACCAAGGTTTACTTAATGGTTATATCAACATTCTCTTTATATATCCTTTCCTATTTTATTTCTTATATACAAACATTGACTCTGTTAATATAAGCTTTATAGTTCACAAAGCTCCTTCCCATACATAATCACATTAGTTCTTACATATAATCATGTAAGTATTCCCAGTCCTATTTTATAGACAAAAAAACTGAGGCAAAGAGAGGTTAAGAACCTTAAGGATGCAAAAAATAGCACTAGAACTAGGGTAAAGACTGGTACATTGGTTCATTGCTATAATCCCCATGCTGGAAGCCTGAAGCAGGAAGATTATCAGTTCAAGTCCAGCCTGGGCTACATAGTGAAACTGTCTAAAAAATCCAAAAACAAAACCAAATTGCTCTAACCCTCCAAAATCAACCATGATTTGTTGCCAAATCTGCTAGACAGTTTTGGTGGAGTTATAAACTATCTTATTTCAAAACTTTTTTTTGTTAAAATTACCTGATTGTGGATAAGCATTTCTTTGTATGACACGTTCATAATACTGAAGAAGAACTTAAAGGTCTGAAGGATTATAAATACAGTTTGTAATTTTAAAGCAGGGAAGAGAATGGATAGACCTTAAAGTTTCTATTTTTTAAAACAATATCTGAAATTCCTAGCCTGTTAGAAAAGAATTATCTTTGCTATGTCTTAAAAAGGAGATGGAATTGGAGAACATCATTCTGAGTGAGGTTAGCCTAGCCCAAAAGACCAAAAATCGTATGTTCTCCCTCATATGTGGACATTAGATCAAGGGCAAACACAACAAGGGGATTGGACTTTGAGCACATGATAAAAGCGAGAGCACACAAGGGAGGTATGAGGTTAGGTAAGACACCTAAAAAATTAGCTAGCATTTGTTGCCCTTAACGCAGAGAAACTAAAGCAGATACCTTAAAAGCAACTGAGGCCAATAGGAAAAGGGGACCAGGAACTAGAGAAAAGGTTAGATCAAAAAGAATTAACCTAGAAGGTAACACCCACACACAGGAAATCAATGTGAGTCAATGCCCTGTATAGCTATCCTTATCTCAATCAGCAAAAACCCTTGTCCCTTCCTGTTATTGCTTATACTCTCTCTACAACAAAATTAGAAATAAGGGCAAAATAGTTTCTGCTGGGTATTGAGGGGGTGGGGGGAGAGGGAGAGGGCAGAGTTGATGGTAAGGGAGGGGGTGGGGGCAGGGGGGAGAAATGACCCAAGCCTTGTATGCACATATGAATAATAAAAGAAAAATGAAAAAAAAAATAAAGCACATACTTCTTGTTTGGAAGAGAAAAAAAAAAAAAAAGGAAGTAGTTTAGCCAAAAAAACTAATTTTAATTATTGGTTCTGTAGAGCTTCTCATTGAGAAGAGTGGTTTTTGTGTGTAAATGTATTTTTATTATGGATTCTATATGTGACACGTTAGATCCTTGAGATTAGAAACTGTTGATCACAAACACCTTATAAACATGATTTACTGTTGTGTGGTTTTAGTGGATTTAGTCATTTGTTCTTTGGTTCTATAACAGATTTCTGGTTGACATAAAAACACTTCTGTAAAATAGTTTGCTTTACATGTTTAAAAAATTATCGTTCAGTAGTTTTTATGTATAGAATAGACATTGACACAAAGAATAATTTTGTTTTATTTTTAATTAATATATAACTGAATATATTTATGAAGTATTATTGTGCATTATTTCAATATGTCTATATAGTGAATAATGATCATATCACATGCCCTACCTGTCACCTCAAACATTTATCATTTCTTTGTGTTGGGAACATCAAAATCCTTTCTATTAGCTATTTTGAAACATATAATTAGCTACTTCAACTGTGATTATCTGTGCAGTAAACCACTAAAAAAGTCTTTTTATTCAACTGCATTCCTGTATCACTAACCATCCTCTCTGCATCTCTTCTCCCCTTCCTCACCTTGCATCAACAAAGCAAATGCAAACTCATGAATAGCACAGTTTTCAAAATTCTCAGATTCATCTGAGTCAGGAGAAATTTCCAGCTATTAGTGATTTGTGTGCTCTATTTAGTAGTCTTATGATTTTATAGTATGTTTTCCATATGCATTTGTTTCATCACTACTTTTTAGTTTGCATACTTTCTCTGGGCAGGGATAAAGTCTATTCCGTTTTTTCTGTTACAAGATCTGTTGTAATGCATTGAAGACTGTGCAGAACAAGTCCTAAATAAGTGCTGACTGCTCAGACTGCTGTTTATTTGTGCCCTTGAACCTCATTTTGTTATGTTCTACTTTTCAAAAGATTACTGAAGGTCTGGCTTGTAGAAACAATGGAGGACATTTTTCTCAATGAATATTTAAAATTATTTTTGTTAATTGGATAAGAATGAAAGAAATTTAAATGTATAGTCTACTTAATGTGCATGAACCCTTAGTTGTGGATTAGATTTATTCCTGAAAGATTTATAAGTTACACAGAGAGCCGGACGTGGTTGTGCACACTGTAATCGCAACATTTAGAAGGCTGAGGCAGGAGGATTGTGAGTTGGAGGCAAGCCTGGGCTACATAACAAGACCCTGTTATTAAAAATTAATGAATGAATGAAGTTGTACTGAATAAAGGTGGGAGTTAATAATTGATAGATTTAAAATTTTGGTAAGTTCCTTCTCATCAAATTTCAGATTTTCATGAGCGAAGAAAATATTTCCCCAAAACAGAACTGCATTCTAAGAATGTTTTTTACATGAACTTATGAGGAAAATGTATTTTAAACAACTCATAAGTGTAGACCTCAGGGATCTTCTTATTAGCCTAAAGTTTTCCATTCTTAGACATTTGCTATATGACTTTGGACAAATCATTTAGTCCCTCTTATCTTCACTTTTCTTATCTATAAAGTGATAAAGCTAGGGCAGATTTGCATTTTCCTTCTAGCTCCTGAAATCTATAGTTTTTTCTATTCATGCTTGTGTGTGTGTATGTGTGCAGGTAAACATTGTCCTTCTGAAAGCTGTAGTATTGCTTCTCTTTGACACTACTAAAGTGATTCAGTCTAGAGGAGTGAGCACATTTTAAGAGTTTTGAAAACAACCATAGCAAAAGCAACAAAATGTCAATTTGGGTCCATAAATTAATGAATTTGATTTTCTAATAACTGGCAATTTTGAATTCAATTATATTCACTTATATAGTATACAACATGTCAATCTTTACTCCTCATTTCTGTGAGATAGCTGCAGTTATCCTCATTTTATACAAAGGTCACTGAGGTGTGGAGAGGTTAATTAGTCTATTGTAACATAGTTTGACAATGAGAGAGCCAGAATTTAACCTAGGGTCTGGCTCCAGATTCTGTGTTCCTAATTATTTCCCCTATATTACCTTTCTAAAGCTTTTATATCCGAAGGCTATAGCTTTTAAACTCCTCAACTTGAGAGTTTAGTTCCATTGATCTTTCTGTTGCAAACATGTATTGGGTTGCTTTGGGTTTGTTTTCCAAAGACAAGACCAAGACAAAGCCCTTTGGAAAACCAAGCCATGCGCTACTTAAGATAATAGTTTAGGAAGAACAAGAGACATCAGGGAAACAGAGAGAATTACTGAAAATGTAGAAGGAGAATTGAAAGGGTATAGTACAGATGAAGGAAAAATCAAGTTGTTTATTTTATTTTAAAACATGGAGGTCAAGGAAGAAGAGTTTAAAAAGGTGGTGGTCAGCAGTGTCAGATGCTACAGAGCAACCTGAGAATGAGAAATGAAAATTCCCCTATGGCTTGTATAAACACAGAAATCACTGGTGACTTCATATTGCATTTATGGTAGAATAATTAGAACAGAATTCACACTAGTGACAGGAGAGATATGAAAGAAATTAAATGGAGAGTTGGGTAAATTTGACACTGAAGGGAAGAGGAGATAGCCTGGATATAAGAGTGTGCGTATCTGTGTGTGTGTGTGTGCTTACAGTGCTCCCCAGGGCTTTGAATGTGCTAGATGAGCACTCGGCCCCTGAGCTACATCCTCAGTCCTGTATGTGTATGTTTCAAGGATAGGAGACAATTAAAGGTAGAATAGAGATAAATTAGAGACTATTGTAGTTGGTTTATATACATATAAATATAAGAATAGATGCTTGAAAGATGTTCTAAAGGAAAATAAACTAGTCGATATTTGTTAGTCATCTGTATTAATGTTTTGATGTTTAAAGCAAAGCATGGAGAAAGTTGAACAATTTTTGTTTGTTTATTTGCAGTAGGACTACAAAGAAAAATAAAAGAGCATATGGAATTAAAACCAGATTTAAAAAAACTGAAATAATATTTAAAGTACTCTTTGAGACATCAGAAGTCTTCCAAATCTTGCATAAGGAGATGGTTTTTAATAATGGTAAAGAGTTTTAAAAATATAAAAGTTGATAGAATTATCTAATTAAATTTAAATATAAATAATCTTAGATCTGTTTCCCTCATAGAAGTTAGAAAACTAGCAGAGTAACCTGTTAATAATTTTATGTCTAAAGAGAATTTGGTATAAGCTTTTTGATGATATCATAAAACTAAATTATGGGGGAAGCAATTATTATGGTTAGGAAAAGCTGATGATTTATGATCTGATTTAGGATTACAGTCTCTAACACTAATGTCAGTGTTCCCCCATATGCAGTGATTTGTCCATTTTGGACTATGAGATATTTGACTTCTGACACCTTCAACAAAACTGAACACTGACACTTAGCTGGTTTTTCGGAAAAACCAGCTAATTATTAAGGCTAATTATTAAGGCTAATAATTTTGTGTTATTTATTTCAACATATTGCTAATAATCTACTATGAAGATCCTGTTATGGGTAGGCTTTGAGGAGTTGTCCAGCCCATAATATAGACATCACACTGGAAGCCAGCAGTATGCATGATTAGCTGAGAGTGGGAGTATAATATTTAATTATATTATATTATATTATAATTATGTAATTGTTTAAGGCCTATTGCCCCTGCCAGGCTATAAGTACCCTGAGGGCAAAAACCTCTCTTAGTCATCGCTCTGTTCCCAGTACCCAGGTATGTAGAGGTATTTATAATGAATGAGTGAATGGATAAACTATATGCCAGATCTATCAGTTTGATTCCATATTCTAAATTTGCTTATACCACCACCCTAATGTGATAGAGAATTTGGGATAGACCAACTTCTGGAAGTACTTGTCTTAGCCAGTGGGATAGTGAGTCTACCATGGTAAAAGTTGGATTGTTTGACCTTGGTGGTGGGTTGTCAATTTGCAATATGAGATAGTGGATTTCAAGTGAAATCTCTACAACAAAAATGACAGGGTCAGGGTTATAGTTGGTTAATAAGACAGCCTCTGCATTTGAGGTGTTTATAATCTACAGCATAAAAGAAAGTAGTTAATTATACAACAATATATGATTGTTGTGATGAACAAGGTAAATATGGGGTGTTGTGACTGCATACTAACCAGTCTTGGGGGTCAATCTATGTAAGGAAGTCTTTTTGGAGACTTAACAGGTAAGTTGAGACCTGATGCTCTGAAGTATTCTACCTAAAATTATGACATTATAGCTCTTGGGGACATACACGTTTTAGAAAATGTGACAGTCACAACTATCTTAGCATATCATTATGAAATAACTTGTTTTCTTTCTGTTAACATCATCAGGCATCTTTAGAATTTCTGATCTTTAACACTTTGAGATGCTGTGAGGAAAAGTGCTACCTTCTCCTCCTTATCCCTCATCTCTTTCATCTTTCTTCAGTTCTGACTGTTGGAAATAGAAAAATTCTAAGAATTCACAAAATAAATTATTATCTATAAAGTAATACTTTATTTCTATTTGGCATTGTCTTCATTTTCAAATAAATCTTCATTTTATGCTATTTTAATTAGGAATACTTGAACATTTAGTATTTTTCTTGAATTTCTGTCCCATTGCCTTTTGAGAAATTAACCTTTACAGCAGTCAAAGAACTATACACTTGGAAAACTAATTCTTTTTAAGAATAAAATCTGTGGCTGGTTTGAATTCAGTTCTCTGTTATATGAAGATTTATTATTTAACATTGTTTGTAACTTAAAATGATAAAATAAAATTTTATATGCCATGCAGTGCTGTATATTTTTTGAAGTTAAGGTTAGTTTTTTTTTAAAAGCTTTACTGAGGTACAGTTGACATGTAATAAACTATTTAAGTATAAATCTTATCTTATAATTTTTGATATGTATGTATCTGCAAAGTCATCACCATAGTCACAATAATTAGCATCCCCATCATTTCTTAAATCTTGAGTTTCCTCATACCCTCCCTGCCCACTGTCGTCTGTCACTAGGCAACTACCAATATTCTTTTTGTTACTATAAATTAGTTTACAATTTTTATATAAAAGAATTACATACTTTTTCTTCCAGAGTAATTATTTTGAGGTTCATTCACATGAATCTGAAAATCAGTGTCAATAGTTCATTCTTCTGTTAATGAGTATTCTGGTTTAGGGATATAGAACAATTTGTTTATTCACCTTCTACTCTTGGCTACTACAAAAAGCTACTATGAATATTTATGTATGTCTTTATAGGGACATATGATCTCACTTCTCTTATGTAAACACCTGGGAGTGAAATGGCTGCATCATATAGTAGGTATATGTTTAAGAAATTATTTTCCAAAGTGGTTGTACCATTTTACATTCCTACCAGCAGTTTATGAGAGTTTCATGCTTCCACATCCTTGCCAACACTTGTTATAGCCAGTCTTATTAAAATTTAACTGTTCTGTTAGGTACATAATGGTATCTCATCGTTGTTTTAATTTGCATTTCCTTAGTAACTAATAATTTTGACCATCTTTTGTTTGCTATCTATAAGACTTCTTTGGTGATGTATCTGTTCAAATGTTTTGTCCAATTTTTATTGGATTATTTTCTTATAATTGATTTGGTGTTATTTCTTGTTTTTATTTTAGCAGCTTAAAACAACACCCAGCCTGGTGCTGATGACTAACATCTGTAATCCTAGCTACTTGGGAGGTGTTAATTCTTGTTTTTATTTTAGCAGCTTAAAACAACACCAGCCTGGTGCCTCATGTCTGTAATCCTAGCTACTTGGGAGGTAGAAATCACGAGGATTGCAGTTAAGCCAGCCATGGCAAATAGTTCGAGAGACCCTATCTCCAAAATACTTAGCACAAAACAGCTGGTGGAGTGGTTTACATGATAGAGCACCTTCCTAGTAAGCATGAAACCCAGTACCACAAACAGCAATGACAAACAACAACATCCATTTATTATCTCACAATTTCTGTGGGCCAGGAGCCCAGGCATAGCTTTTCTGGGTCTTCTGCTTTAGGGTCTTATCTAGAAGTTGCAATCACAGTCTTAATGAGGTATGCAATATCATTTCAAGATATGCAAGAGGAAGGATCCCCTTGTAAACTCACATGATTGTAGGTAGAATCCCTGTGGAATGTTGGACTGAAGGTCTCAGTTTTTTGCTATTAGTTGGAGATTACCCTTAATACCAGTCACCCTCTCCATAGGGTAGCTTACAAGTTGGCAAACTGCTTCATTAAAGCCAGCAAGGAAGAGTTTATATCTGCCAGTTTGTTATAATCACAAAGGATAGAGATGAACAGCCAGATTAAAGAGATGCATAGGGCAAAGTATGTGGGAAGGGGCATGGAGCTTCCATGTCATCTCTGTTCACACCATCCTCCAGGAAGCTTTGAGAGTTCTGTATGTATTCCAGATACAAGTCCCTTATCAAATACATTATTTGGAAATATTTACTCGCAATCTGTTGCTGGTCTTTTAATCCCCTTATCAGTGTTTTTCAAAGAGCAGAAATTTTTAATTTTGGTGAAGTATAACTTATCAGATTTTTCTTTTATAGATTACACTTTTGTTGTCCTAAGTAACCCTGTATAACTCCAGGTCACCAAGATTTTCTCTTTTCTTCTAAACTTTTATAGTTTTATGTTTTGCATTTATGTGTATGATCCATTTTGAGTTAATTTTTTATATGGTACAAGATGTGAATCAAACTTCACTTTTTGCCTATGGATATCCAGTATCTTATGATATTCAGTGCTGTTTTTTCATTCATTATCTTTTAAAGAAAGAATTAAAGCAAAGCCAAGTTTAAAAGTTTATACCAGGCTGTCAGTTTTCTTTGTGTTATCCTTGACTTTTGTAAGTTTATAAATTTTACTGGAACTTCATAAATTGGTATCTTGTGATTGAACTTCAACCTCAAATTTCCAGCCTTTCCGTTTAATCAGTGATATGTTATTTATACATTCTTTGGAAACATAACATATACTGTAGATAATTATAGCAAAAGTGTAATGGGTAGCAGAAGATACTGCCAAATCAACATTCTGAAGACCGGGTGAAATAAACACATGTGTCCCTGTGTAGACCCCAGTGCTAGGAAATATACAGTAAAGAAAGTGAAAGAGGGACTAAAAATAAGGTTTTTATAGATGCTGCCTGCTACTTCTTATCTAATCTATTAGTAGTTTGTTTTCCTTAATTTACTAAAAAAAATCTTCATAGTCAGATTCTAGTATGAATCTTTAAAATATATTATGTATATGTACACATGTACATAATCTAGGCATTGACTTAAAGAGTAGAAAAATAGCAAGAGTATAGTTTGTTCTGTAGCATTGTGCAATGTTGTTTAGAAATTTAAAAAATTGTTTTTCCATTCAGCTGTGAATCATTACTTTTTAATTCAGTGAGAAAATAACTTTTTCAGGGCTGATGCAACACTTTTTTTGTTTGCAATCATATAGCATGGACTTTGGAGTCAGAAATAAAACTGGGTTTTAACCATCATTGTTCTTTTGCTTACAAGTTGAAAGACTCTAGGGAAATACTGCTCAGAGCCTCATTGTCCTTATCTCTAATATAATAATAAGTTGTATATAGTTACCTCTACCTGGGTTGTTGAGGTTACATGAAATAATCAGGTAGTGGCACAGTTCTTAACACATAGTAGGTATGCAATACATGTTTATTTCTCTGGTCATCAGGGGAATTGATATTTGACCCATTGGACTACTATATGAAGAGCCCATAAATGGGTAAGACAAGGCAGGAGAGTGTATTTTCATTAGGTTTAGCAAAACCATCCATGATTTATCTTTTCCACTCCATAGAAAGATTTATTTTTATGCTATTATTTCCTTTTCATTCACCGACAGACTGAAAATTAGCATGAAAGAGTATTAAAGCTGCAATATTTTTATAGCATGGCATTTATTACATTAGTATCCATTATCTAACTGAATATATGAATGTCTGATTTAGATAATTTAGACCTATCTGTTTTCTGTTTTTGCAGGAAAGAAAATCAGAAATTTGAAAAGAACAGCTTTTTCCAAACAGAAAGATAGTTTCAATCTTCTTCAGTAGTCTATAACTTCTCCTGATAGTCTATAGAAAAAGTGATTTTGGAGGCTTAAAAAATATTTCTTATATTGATTCTGTGCTCATTTCACATGATGTCTACAGAAACTAGATTACATAAAACTGCATAATGATAGACACAGGTTTTCAGCTGTTTTTAGAATTTATTAAATTGACTCCATGACATTCATTTGGATGCATTTAGTGACATCAGCTGATATTAAAAAGAAACTGTGTCTTTAATCTGACTTTTTCATATTGATGTTAGATAGGAACCACATGACTAATGTGTCACGTGTAGCACACCAGTCTTTATTGTTTTCTTAGACATGTTAAGAACATACACACATAAACCATATATTGGTTTTAAAAGATGCATCAGCATAAGTTTATTAATTGTTGGTAGATATAACTGCACAAAGTTATGATTCTGTTTCTCATTTCAGGTCAAGCCTGTACCCTATTACCTTGACATCTTTCTATATGAATACACAGGTTATTAAGAAGATAAAACATTAATAAGATAATTGAGTTCAGATTATAAAAAGTTCAAGTCTATTCTGATGAAACAACTTCACTTAGGCATAAGACTTTGGGGTCTGATTTTTAATTATAAAGTTTAATTTTTAGTAAAATATATGAGTATGTATGATATTCTTTCAAACTGAAAGAACTGTGGTCAGCCAGATTTCTGTGTTTATGGTTTCTGGTCATTTGAAAGCGTTTATCTTCTTAGGATTATTTTAGGCTAAGGAGGATATAGTATTAGCTAAAATCTTTATTAGAATCAAAAAAATCCAAAGTAAAAATTTTTTTGTTGTTATTTTACTTCAGTTTTGGCAGTTGAACTGGTTTTAAATATAAAATGAGGAAGGTTTTTTCCTATCTACTATAATGTGAATATTTTGAAACAAGCATCTCTATTTTAAGAACATGAATGGTAGTACAAAATACCAAAGTTAGTGGTACCATTTTAAAAACTAGGGGTACTTTTTATTTTTTTTTGTTGTTGTTCTTTGAAAGAAAACTGTGAGATATTTTCAGAGTATGAAAGGTTTCTATCCTCTAACCTTTTAAGAATTTATTTTATTATTCAAAAAACTTCAGTCATACCAAAGTTGTGATTATCTTTTTGAATAATTGCCTTACATTATATATTTTTAAAAAGCTCTTCCAACTGCAGTTATACTCAAAGAATTATTATTTAATCAGATATCAATTTTACTGTCATTCATCCAACAAGATATTTACTGAATAGCCGTTATGTTCCCAGCTGTTCTCTTGACAAAGAATACAGCAATGGACAAAAAACAGACCTTGTTCTTCAAGAGCTTACATTCTAGAAACAGACACTAAACAAATATACAAATAAGTATGCAATAAAATGTCAGTTTCTGATAAGTGTCATGAAGGAAAATCAGAGTAAGAGGACAGAGAATAAATTTTAATTTATGTTTCAGCTTGAGACATAAATCCTTTGGCTTGTCTTTTTAAATTTATTTTTGACTGTTTTTGTTTGTGGTGAAAAATTTTAAAAGAATTAAGAATTCATTGTAAATAGTTTTTATACTAATCTAAAAATCTAGCTCCAACTAGTGGATTTAGCATTTATAAATGGAGGTGCTTATAAAAGAATAAAATCTTTGGTGAATCACTACATACTTTTAGCAGTAAAGTCTGCAACTCATGAAATTTGTAATTCTGAAGTGATTTCAGCATGTACCAGCCCCTGGGAAGCCTGTTGATACAGCATGGAGTTATAATTATTTAGCTGTAGAGGTTTTATGCTTAGACATTTCTCTTACATCTTCCTGTCTTAGTTGAAATCTTGTGTTTTTGCCAAGTAAAACAAATCTCATACAAATAAGAAGCTATAAATAAACTGTAGGAAATGAGTCAGAGCCAGTATCACCCTTATTCCTGTGTGTACCTCTGAGGTACTCCCCAATTTGTTCATTTTGCACAAACTTGTGAAGTATTGCATAGCTACTGTTCTACAGACCAACTGCAGTTATTCAAGTAAGGGCTATTTTTCATAACTAAGTAATATTGTAGCTAGTAGAATTTTAGCATACCACCAGAGTTAAGTAGAAAGTGAAACTGCATCCTGTTGATGATAGAATGTATTTCCTATTTCTGTAAAAAGTACTAAAGTGTTCAGTTAGGAAGACTACTGCTAGATCTCTAAAGTGAGATTTTACATGATGTAGTATAACTCAGTAATTTTTCAGGGGAAAGAACAAAAAGATAAGTTGCTTGACAGTCCTATCTCTTCTGCTAGCCAGGTCCTGTCTGATAAAATTTTATTCTGTTTTGTATCATTATTATTCAGTCAGCAAATTTTCATTGAACACTTGCTCTTGCTAGTGTGATACCATAGAATATATAAAAAGAAGCTAAAAATTTTTATTCTCATGGAATTATAATAGTGGAGAACACCGAATTGTAAATCCAAAATTATAGCATTGTGACAGGAACTATAAAAAAAGATATAAAATGCATAATACCCTGTGATTCTATATAAACCACTATTATTTATGAAACATTTACTGACCTAGCTGTTTTATATAAGTTATTTCATTTAATCATTTCAACAGCTTTATAAGGAAGTTATCATTACACTACATACCTTATTCTATGAGCACTAACTTCAAGGAAGAAGGAGGTGCTATCCGGGAAGGCTTTTAGAAAACAGTTCTTGAGTTGATTATAGAAGGATGGTGAGGGTAAAGAGTGGGAGGAAGAGGAGACCTACATGTGTAAATGTGGAGGACTTGAGAAAACTGTGTTAGAATATAGAATACGTTCTGGGGATGAAACATGGCAGGATCACGAAGGGACTTGGGTGCTGTGCTTAAGGAATTTGGTTTATACCCTATAAAAGACAGACTTGTATTTCAGGAAGAAACTGTAATTGTTCACACAAAGCATTTAAAAGAGGATTTTTACTTTTAAAGGAAAGTTTGGTTTTGTTTTTTTTTTTTTTTTTTTGTATACTAGTGATTGAATTCAGCACCTCACACATGCTAGGCAACAGGCAAATGCTCTACCATTTGAGCCACACACACTCCTTTTTTTGAGATGGGGAGTTGCTTATTTTACCAGGACTGGCTTCAAATTTGAGATCCTCCTGCCTCACCTCGAGAGTAGCTGGGATTATACGAAAGAACCACCATACCTGGCTAGGAATTCCTTTTTAAGGAAAGAGTTCTCCAACATTAACTTACATGTATTAAACACATATACAATAAATATAAATGCAAATTCTAGAAATACCTTATACTTCTATTTTTGCAACCTTAAAACTAAAAGAATTGTTTAAGTGATATTTTATAAAAAACATTATTATTTTTTGGTTAATTAGAAGCAATTTCATTAATTAAAAATAATCTTAATACAGTTAAATTATTTTATAAATTGTAAGTAAAGTTATAAAGGTAAAATTCAAGTCATTGTTAATATATATAATGGCTCATATTTTTCTGAAATAGTCCTTGTAAGTGAAGGTGATACTATTTTAGTGAAGGAAGTGAAAACATTTCCATACTACTGAGATTTCTATGATGACTTAATTCTCCCTCCTGTTTTGCCTATTTGAACCACTAATTAAAAAAAAACACCTTTGCTCCATCTGATTAACAGTAAGAAGAAGGGGAAAAAATGATAATCATATCTAAATCCTCCTTTCTCTCTAATCAATTAAGTGGTACTTATTATCACCAAGTCAGAAAAAATAGAATTGCTGCTCATGAGTTGCATGGCAATTATAATGAGCCAGATGTACTTACATTAAATATATATGGAAAAATATTTTTATCATCAAAATCTGAAATGCATACCCAAGACAGGAAACTGATGAACTCCAATTTGAGAAGTACAGGATTCATTGTTCATTTAGTACAAGGATTTTGTAAACAAGGAAGCCATCATTGTCTTGAGTGGAGAGTCATCAACCAAAGCTCTTACAAAGTCAAGGATCTAGGACCCAGAGATCAGTAAGTTTAAATCAATAATCTTAAGTACATTCATTATTTTCAAACTGTGCTTATTATGTAATTTTTAAGGTAAAATAATTTTAACTTGAATACGTGGCTACTGTCAGAAGGGTTTCTGCTCCAAAATACTTTTTAGACAAGGAAGCCAGTAAATTTTCTGTTTACTTTACCTATGCCCTCTGTGATCTGCCATGTAAGTACTGATTGTCTCAGAAATTCAAGTCAGTTTTTAAAATTTACTTATATTTAATTCTCGTGAAATTAACTATCACCGCTAATAACAAGGTAGTAAATTAGAAAATTATGTCTTGTTAGGTTGTATATAATTCACAGTTCCCAAGGGTAAAGGGAGAGTTTGAAATGCACATATAGAGACATCCAGTAATAGTTAACATTTAGTAAACAATTACTATGTTCAAGGTATTACTATGCTAAATTATTTATACGTAATAACTATTAATCCTCAAAGTGACTTTTACATGATAACCATTTTTATAATGGTCATTTTATAAATGAGGAAAATGAAATAGAGAAGTTATAAATACTTAGCCAGGTTCACACAGCTGGTAGGTAGCAAAGCCAGGATTTAAACAGGCAGGCTAACTTCATAGCCTCAACCACAGAACTCTATTGCCAGTTCTCTTCATTTAAAGGCATTTATGTACACATTAGATTTGGAGACTGAGTTCTGGAGAATTCAAATGATAAATTACATTTAACTAAAAGACCCTTCAGCAAGTATCTCTACTTTGTTTCTCTACTCGTACTTAATGCAGTCTAGGAGAAACAAGAAAGGGAGGGAGGGAGAAGGAAGGGAAGGAGAGAAGAAAGGAGGAAAGGAGGAAGGAAGGAACATATTTGTCAGTTGTAGAAATTGACTCTGGAGTGGTTCTTAGTAACTACATTGTAAAACTAAGAATTTTATGATACTCACCAAAAGGTATTCATATATAGTAAATGAACCCATTGGGCCAGATAACTTAAGATCCAGTGCAACCCAGAAATGAATACCACCTACAGAGTCTTAAGGTTACCTAAATTTATGCCCATTAATTATATTTCTCCTAACTTTTATATACAGAAATGAGTGAAAAGAATGTATTTTGAAGGATTAAATCCCAATCCATATCTCAAGCTTACATTTCTGTTATAGTTAAAACAATAGTTGTTTAGAATAGTTCTGTAAATGGAATTCACACATAAGACACAGAATCCTTTCTTTATATAGCGCATAGTTTCAGAGGATATATTAAGGACAAATCAATCCATAAACCTGTAGGTCTTCCTAAAAGAAGTGGTATGTCTGTTATTGGCACTGGTACTTGATGAACCCTGGTAGAGAAAGAAGAAACTGACCTAAATATGACCATATTCTACACAACTCTCCCTGTTAGCACTCAGTTTTAATTTGATGAGTCAAATCCAGGCGTGAAACTATATTTTATCATTAAAAAGAAAGAAAGAAAAAGAAAACAATTGCTGGTTGGTGGAGGAAGAAAAATATACTGGAGAAAAATACTGGAGATGTCATTTTTCTGTCAACCATTATTGTTAACAAGAACAGGAAGTATATTTATGAATAAATAGAAATAATAAATAAAACTAAATAAATAAAACTCTTACATCATAGAAAAAAGAATAGCTGAGTCTCTTAAGGATTTTATATTCTGTTATCAGATATCTAAGGAAAATAATTCCCTATAAGTGGCTACATGAATCAGTTGTAATTTAAGTAGAAACTGTCCCACCTCTTTAAGAGCAACTAGGTACTAGAGAAAAGGTTAAATCAAAAAGAATTAACCTAGAAGGTAACACCCACGCACAGGAAATCAATGTGAGTCAATGCCCTGTATAGCTATCCTTATCTCAACCAGCAAAAACCCTTGTTCCTTCCTATTATTGCTTATACTCTCTCTACAACAAAATTAGAAATAAGGGCAAAATAGTTTCTGCTGGGTATTGGGGGGGGGGAGAGGGAGGGGGCAGAGTGGGTGGTAAGGGAGGGAGTGGGGGCAGGGGGGAGAAATGAACCAAGCCTTGTATGCACATATGAATAATAAAAGAAAAATGAAATAAAAAAAAAGAAAGTAAAATGACCATTTGTTAGCCCTTATATATCAATCAGGATGCTTGGGGCATAAAAGAGAATTTCCATAATAATTCCATTGTAATCTAACCAAAGTTATGAAGAAAATCAATATAAGAGAAATTTTTGATCATGTTTCAAGATTTGATTTTCCCTTTCTGTTTGCTAGTCTTATCTAAATTCCCCAAGTTTGAATGTAAACGTGTCTAAAAACGTATGTGCAATATATCTAATTCACTTCTTGGGGGGGAAGTGAAATGTAAGGATAAACAGAAATTATTTCCCCAAGCAAAGAGAGTTACATAGTATTGAATTCTACCTTTTCTTGTCTCTTCATATACAGATTATCACCAACTACTGTTAATTTTTTCAAGCTCTCTTGATGCTTCTCTTCAGCCTCCTCACTATTACTTTAAACAAAGCTAACTTTCTCATTTGGATTATAGCAATATTCCTTCTTCCTTTAGACTCTTTAAATCTGCTTCCACCCTTCATACATTCCATCTGTGTGTATATTTTCCCTGCCTAAATTCCTTGATTGGCTTTTATTAAATCCAGCAAGGTCTTTTTGGGTTTGAACTGAGGGCCTCATGCTTGGTAATCAAGCGCTCTACCACTTGAGCCACTCTGCCAGCCCTGTTTTGTGTTGGGTATTTTTGAGATAAAGTCTAGCAAACTATTTGCTTGAGCTGGCTTCAAAATGTGGTTCTCCTGATCTCTGCTTCCTGGGTAGCTAGGATTACAGGTGTGAGTCAGTGGCATCTGGCTAAATCCAGCTTCTTTAAGCATGGAAAATAGGGGCCAATCTCCATGAGCTGGTTATTATGTCTCTTGCCTCATTTCCTGCCACTTTTGCTTGGGATCCAACTTACCAGGAGTTCCTCAATACCTCATCCACTGTAGTGCTCACTTATCCTCAGTTTCACTTTCCATGGTTTCAGTTACTTGCGATTGATCACTATATGGAAATTTTAAGTGGAAAAACAATTCATAAGTTTTAAGCTATGCACCAGTCTGAAAGCATGATGATATTTCATGCTGTTTTACTCAGGATGTGAGTCATCCCTTTGCTCAGTGTATCCATGCTGCATATTTACCTACTCATTAGTCACTTAATAGCTGTCTAGGTGATTAGATAGACCATTGTAGTGTCACAGTGCTTATGGTCCAATAACCCTTAGTAGCAGCCTTTCATTTACCTTACTTCATCTACCTCATTTCACCAAGTAGGCATTGTATCATCTCGTATCATTACAAGAAGAGTATAGTACAATAAAATATTTTCAGAGATGAAATCACACAATTATTTTACTCTGTGTTATAATTGTTATAGTTTATTTGCTATTAATTTCTTACTGTATCTAATTTACAAATTAAACTATCAAAGTTATGAATATATAGGAAAAAAACCATAGTTTATGGTTTGGTATTGTCTGCTGTTTCAGGCATCCACTGGGTGTCTTGGAATTTCTCTCCTGAGGATAAATGGGTACTACAGTACAAGCACATACATTGTGCCAGATGCATTGGAACTACATTAAGATAATGTAACTGAGGTAATAGCTACATATGAAACTAATTGCACATACATATAATATCTTTAAAATAATCTTTTTGAAGTAAATTTTAATCATTTTAGTATAAAAGCCAAAGTCATGGGGATGTTGCATATACTAAAAGGAAAGTAGTTCATGAGAAGGAGAAGGAATATAAATAATGAAATTTTAGAAGGTTACAGAATTTGTCTTTATAATTCTAAAAGCTTTCAGGGAAAAAGTAGCTTTTCACTTTTTATTTTGAAGTAATTTCAAACTTACAGAAAAATAACATTAATACTGATTGTCTATGCGTTCTTTAGTCAGATTAATCATTTTTAGCATTTATCCTCATTCCTCCCTTTCTCCCTCTCTCTCTCTCCACATATTCACACACTCACACACACTCACACACACACACACACACACACACACACACATTTTATTTCTCCGAACCATTTGAAGATAGGTTAGATACAACATCTCACTTTATTCTTAAACAGTAGTGTATATCTCTGAAAAACAAAAATACTCACTGTGGAACCAATATGTAGTTAACCAATTCAGGAAATTTGATCTTGATACTTTAGCATCCATATTCACATTCTGTTAATTGGACATGATGGGGAGATATGCTTCTGAATGCAAGTCAACAGGTGAAGAAGCAAGAACAGATGTCTCAGAAGTTCAGCAATTGCATATCCTCAGATTCCACTGTGCTCTTAGAGCACTTGGCAGTGACATTTATACACACCAATCTGTGGAAAAAAGGCAGACTCATCCATGCCAAAAAGTCAAACTGGAAATATGGCCAGTTTTATCTGAGACTGTAAAGAAGCACTGGGCTGATAATCAGATCGTAGAGTGTTGTTGCAGGTGCCTGCGCTTTGCTGTTGGCCATGTTAGGCAAAGGATCTGAGCCCCACTGCAGCCACTAGTTAGAAAGACGGTGAACGTATGCCAGGTACAGCAGCATTCCTGACTCATAAGGCACATGGAATTATAGCATGGAAGAAGGCTTGTTGTCAGGAACTCTTAGACATGCTCCAGGCATTGCACATCAGCTCTGGGAGCAGCAGAATGGTCTCCAGAATCACCCTGAGCTAGCCACCAGGTTTATTCAGCCTACCCTCTCACCTTAACTAAGAAACCAAGTAGTCATCCTAATCTAACAGTGGGGCATTGCCTCTACTATCCTGTACCACTCAAATGCCAATTGTACTATCATTAGGTTCCCATGAGACATCATCCATATAAGGGTAGCCAATTATCATAAAGAAGATTTGGGGTTTTTTTCATCTATTTAAATGTTTTTATTTAAAAAACACTATAGACCTTCATGGCACAACTTCTTCCCAGCACAGTTATGTTTTAGTTATACCAATTACATTACAATTACAACCAATAATTCAGGGGTGAGGGACTTTTCTGACTTTAAACTTAAGGGCAGGAACACTTTAAACAAAGTTAAAAAATACTTTTAAAACTGCCAGAATAACTGCGAACACAGCTGTTTTGTATTGGCTTCAATCTCCTGCATGTAAGCAATGCAGACACAGTGCGGAGAAGTAGTGTCCCAATACAAGCAATACAGATGAGGTAATTTACAACAACACAGAAGTTGGTACTCTGTAAACTCTTGCCCACTCCCAACCTACCCACTCAATCAGGTCATATTTAAACTCTCCATGCTTCTGCAGTGACTTTAAATAGCATTTTTAAAAAACTTTTTTATCTTGAAAGGCTCTTGAGTGGCACTTAAGAGTCCTCTGTATTCAAATTCAGCTCTTACCAGGTCTGAGGGGTGTGAGAAGCCCAACTCTCTGCAGCTCTCTGCCTCAGCCTCAGCTGCACACCTAGATTTCCAAGCTAGCAGAGTGGAGTGTGCAGTATTGATTTACCACCCTCCTCCCCACCTCAAAGAAAAAAATTCATCGGTCACAAGTGTCCTGTTCAAATCACAATCCAGTGAAAACCTAATCACAGACTGCACCTCTGGCACATCTGATGCTTTTAGCTTCTGCACAGATTCAACCTAGGTAACTCCCACAGCATTCCAGGGTAGAAAAGGGTCAAGTATAATAAATAGTCACTGTAAATGACCAGAAGGAAGAAAATCACCTACCCAAAATCAGAATAATTTCCCTTCAGCTCTCCCTATGGTTGAAAAATGTTATAAAAAGAGGTGTGAGTTTCCTGTAGAGCTTACCATTATATTCTCTAAAGCCACCCCCTAGATGAAGTTACTGAAGCCAAGAAAGGTTGCAAAGTTAGATAAATTCATTGAATTCAAATCCCCAAATAAGTATGTTTGCCTATGATGCCCAGATGAGAAAGGCTTATGAATCTATGAAGGCAGGAGAATGGGGAACTAAGATACTAGTTAAAATATGTTGGAAGAATTTTTTCCTAGTCCCCACAAGCAGCTACTGTAATGAAATAACAGGAAAACATACAGAACTTACGGTTTTGCTGTTGTGCTTAGAAATTAGGCTTCCTCAGTGAAACACCTGATAAACTTAGGTGGTTGGATTACAGTGGAAAGTCCACTTTATACATACACACAAACACAAGACTGGCATCCTTTTCCATTTCCTGAACTGAGGAGACACAAAATGAATTTTATGGCAAAGGATCCTTAATTCCCAGAGACACTTTGGCTTGTGGTACTTTTTAAAGGCCTCCCTGCCTGCCCAGTGCCATGGGCTGAATGAGGGGTATATAAAAATTTGGGGTCTTGGGAAGCCTCCAAGGTGGTATAGGCCCCTCAGAATTGAATGTGAGACACCCACCCAGTGAAACCTTTACTTACATAGGGAACTTACATCTCACCTTGATAAATAAAACCAAATGTTTATTTACACCAAAGAATTTCAACACTGTATCTTTCACATATGAAGGACAAAGTATTATACATACACACACAGCAGGAGTGTCAAGGCTGTAAAAAAAGAGTTGATACTTTCCCACAATTACAAGTCTACCATTTCCATTTCACTGGAGATAGTGGCTCTGCTTCTGTCTCTCAGATACATTTATAAGACTGAGGAGCAGGTCTTCTGACTGAATGGCATGTGAGGGAAGGTGAACGTAGGAGGAAAAGATAGAAAGCTTAAAATGAAACCCAGTGTGGCCACATCTCCCATTAGCTCTTAGAGTTGCTAGCATAAAACCTATATAGACAGTATTTCTTTTGTAAAAAGTAGTAAGTTATGCCCAGTAATGACTGACTTTAAAATGGCCAAGTCAAAAAGATTTTGCCATGAAGAAGATTTTGAATTATGGAAAGAACAGATTGGACAGGTGATGAAGCAGCTTGGACAGCAGCTTGTACACCAGCTGCTCCACACATGCTGCTTTTGTCTCCCCTCACAGATGTGCCTGAAGTGCTCTGGGGAGATCATGCAGATTGACCGACTAGGTTTTTGTTGATGGTTAGAGAATTCCTTGAAAGGCTTGCCAAAGGTGACAGCCGTGGGAGCTTTCACATTGACATACAACAATTTATAGACTTCTACAACCAAGTCACTTGTGCTCAAGAATGTAAGCAAGTTTGCTAGGCCTGCCAGACTTCAATAGCTCACCCCTACACTGTGCCTGTCACCTAGGAATGCCTTTTTAAATTAGAAGACAGGAAGAAAAAACTCATACTGTGGCCCACAGTCAGAAACTTCCCTGTGGCAGAGGGGCCTGCACTGCCAACAGGGTGCCCCGTTAGGCCCAGGCAGGGAGAGATTCCAGCATTCTGAGGCATCCCAAGGAGTTCCTGTTTGGGGTGTTGGAGAAAACCAGCATGGTTTAAAAAAGATGGCGATAGCCTGTCCAGTGTGGTGAGAAGGGAACTGGTTTCCTAGTGAGCTTGTTTCTAAAAGGAAAAATAATTTTAAGGCAAATGAAAAAAAAATTGTTAATTCTCCCCCCAAAATGAGGTTTTTATTGTTTTTTGGTGCTGAGGATTGAACCCAGGACCTTTTCCATGTGCTCTACTACTGAGTCATACTCCTAGTCCCAAAAAGATGAGTTTTAAGAAGAGTCACATAACAATTTTTGTAATTTAAACACTACAGGTGATGAAATGACTGGAAATATGTGTTATTATTTTGTTGGAATTTCATACAGTTTATCCTCATACACAATCCTCTTTAGGTGTAATTTTTATTTGATTTTCCTGTGGGGAGATTATGAGAACAACCCATCAGGTAGAATGTGGAAAGATTGGCTAAGAAGAAAGGACTGCCATTTTTAAAAACAGTTTTGTAGATGAATGTTGGCCAAGGTTTCTTTATTATGGTATTATTGACATTGAATGGTGTCAGGGGTTACTTTAAAACTAAAGTTTAAAGGAAAATTAAAGAAAGCCTTTCCTGAAGTTTTACTAAATATTACTTTGCTCACAACTTGAAATGCTTCTTTTACATCATTTTTTTTCCTTTTTTTTTTCCCATTCTTTTTTCAAGGAAAGGAGTTTACAGGGATGTGTTTAGGTCACTGTATATCTTCAGTTTAGAAAACTGAAATAAAATGTGATTATAACATTTTATGATTGCTTAAGTGTGCTCATCTGAAATTTAATTTTCAGAGTAGATGGTTTCTTGTCTCCTCATTTGGACTCAGTCTTGATATGTTTCAACTCTGGTTGTAGGAAAGTATTTGAACTCTTATAAAGAAATGGACTTCTACTTCTTTAGAATTAAGAGAAATCTGTGGTTTCCTTACACAGTCTTCATCATCTCAGCATCTTCCAGTTTCCATTTCATGCACAATTTAGGATTTCTTATGCATATTCATTTTCCTGCTAAATCCTTCACACTTTATATCACATATACTTTTCCCTCCTTTGTTGATTTTCATCTTCCTTCCCCTTTTAAGATATTTCTCATAGGTTCCTGTTAGAATTTGTATGGGTCATTCTTTAAATCTAAAGACTCTAAAAAATAACTTTGATTTGTTTCCTTCTGCCTGCTTTGCTGCCTTGTTGAGTAGAAACATTGTTCATAGTTGTCAAGACTCAACTGTACTGTTGGTGTTTGTACTTTTTTGTTGTGGGAGGCAGGGCTGGGGTTTGAATTCAAGGCCTCTCCTTTGCTAGTCAAATGCTCTACCACTTGAACCATGTCCCTAGCCTTACTGTTGGCATTTTTTTTTTCATTTTTCTTTTATTATTCATATGTGCATACAAGGCTTGGTTCATTTCTCCCCGCTGCCCCCACCCCCTCCCTTACCACCCACTCCACCCCCTCCCGCTCCCCCCCCCTCAATACCCAGCAGAAACTATTTTGCCCTTATCTCTAATTTTGTTGTAGAGAGAGTATAAGCAATAATAGGAAGGAACAAGGGTTTTTGCTGGTTGAGATAAGGATAGCTATACAGGGAGTTGACTCACATTGATTTTCTGTGCGTGGGTGTTACCTTCTAGGTTAATTCTTTTTGATCTAACCTTTTCTCTAGTACCTGTTCCCCTTTTCCTATTGGCCTCAGTTGCTTTAAGGTATCTGCTTTAGTTTCTCTGCGTTAAGGGCAACAAATGCTAGCTAGTTTTTTAGGTGTCTTACCTATCCTCACCCCTCCCTTGTGTGCTCTCGCTTTTATCATGTGCTCAAAGTCCAATCCCCTTGTGTTTGCCCTTGATCTAATGTCCACATATGAGGGAGAACATACGATTTTTGGTTTTTTGAGCCAGTCTAACCTCACTCAGAATGATGTTCTCCAATTCCATCCATTTACCAGCGAATGATAACATTTCGTTCTTCTTCATGGCTGCATAAAATTCCATTGTGTATAGATACCACATTTTCTTAATCCATTCGTCAGTGATGCTGGGGCATCTTGGCTGTTTCCATAACTTGGCTATTGTGAATAGTGCTGCAATAAACATGGATGTGCAGGTGCCTCTGGAGTAACAGTCTTTTGGGTATATCCCCAAGAGTGGTATTGCTGGATCAAATGGTAGATCGATGTCCAGCTTTTTAAGTAGCCTCCAAATTTTTTTCCAGAGTGGTTATACTAGTCTACATTCCCACCAACAGTGTAAGAGGGTTCCTTTTTCCCCGCATCCTCGCCAACACCTGTTGTTGGTGGTGTTGCTGATGATGGCTATTCTAACAGGGGTGAGGTGGAATCTTAGTGTGGTTTTAATTTGCATGTCCTTTATTGCTAGAGATGGTGAGCATTTTTTCATGTGTTTTCTGGCCATTTGAATTTCTTCTTTTGAGAAAGTTCTGTTTAGTTCACATGCCCATTTCTTTATTGGTTCATTAGTTTTGGGAGAATTTAGTTTTTTAAGTTCCCTGTATATTCTGGTTATCAGTCCTTTGTCTGATGTATAATTGGCAAATATTTTCTCCCACTCTGTGGGTGTTCTCTTCAGTTTAGAGACCATTTCTTTTGATGTACAGAAGCTTTTTAGTTTTATGAGGTCCCATTTATCTATGCTATCTCTTAGTTGCTGTGCTGCTGGGGTTTCATTGAGAAAGTTCTTACCTATACCTACTAACTCCAGAGTATTTCCTACTCTTTCTTGTATCAACTTAAGAGTTTGGGGTCTGATATTAAGATCCTTGATCCATTTTGAGTTAATCTTGGTATAGGGTGATATACATGGATCTAGTTTCAGTTTTTTGCAGACTGCTAACCAGTTTTCCCAGCAGTTTTTGTTGAAGAGGCTGCTATTTCTCCATCGTATATTTTTAGCTCCTTTGTCAAAGATAAGTTGCTCATAGTTGTGTGGCTTCATATCTGGATCCTCTATTCTGTTCCACTGGTCTTCATGTCTGTTTTTGTGCCAGTACCATGCTGTTTTTATTGTTATTGCTTTGTAATATAGTTTGAAGTCAGGTATTGTGATACCTCCTGCATTGTTCTTTTGACTGAGTATTGCCTTGGCTATTTGTGGTCTCTTGTGTTTCCATATAAATTTCACAGTAGATTTTTCAATCTCTTTAGTGAATGTCAATGGAATTTTGATGGGAATTGCATTAAACATGTAGATTACTTTGGGGTGTATCGACATTTTTACTATGTTGATTCTACCAATCCATGAGCATGGGAGATCTCTCCACTTTCTATAGTCTTCCTCAATCTCTTTCTTCAGAAGTGTATAGTTTTCCTTGTAGAGGTCTTTCACATCTTTTGTTAGGTTTACACCTAGGTATTTGATTTTGTTTGAGGCTATTGTAAATGGAATCGTTTTCATACATTCTTTTTCCGTTTGCTCATTGTTAGTGTATAGAAATGCTAATGATTTTTCTATGTTGATTTTATATCCTGCTACCTTGCTATAGCTATTGATGATGTCTAGAAGCTTCTGAGTAGAGTTTTTTGGGTCTTTAAGGTATAGGATCATGTTGTCTGCAAATAGGGATATTTTGACAGTTTCTTTACCTATTTGTATTCCTTTTATTCCTTCTTCTTGCCTAATTGCTCTGGCTAGGAATTCCAGTACTGTGTTGAATAGGAGTGGAGATAGTGGGCATCCTTGTCTGGTTCCTGATTTTAGAGGGAATGGTTTTAATTTTTCTCCGTTAAGTATAATGCTGGCTGTAGGTTTGTCATATATAGCTTTTATAATGTTGAGGAACTTTCCTTCTATTCCTAGTTTTCTTAGAGCTTTTATCATGAAATGATGTTGGATCTTATCAAAGGCTTTTTCTGCATCTATTGAGATGATCAAGTGGTTTTTGTCTTTGCTTCTGTTAATGTGGTTTATTACGTTTATTGATTTTCGTATGTTGAACCACCCCTGCATCCCTGGGATGAAGCCTACCTGGTCGTGGTGAATAATCTTTTTGATGTGTTGCTGAATTCAATTTGCCATTATTTTGTTGAGGATTTTTGCATCAATGTTCATTAAGGAGATTGGCCTATAGTTCTCCTTTTTGGAGGTGTCTTTGCCTGGTTTTGGGATAAGTGTAATACTGGCTTCATAAAATGTGTTTGGCAGTTTTCCTTCCCTTTCTATTTCATGGAACAGTTTAAGGAAGGTTGGTATCAGTTCTTCTTTAAAGGTCTGATAGAATTCAGCAGAGAATCCATCAGGTCCTGGACTTTTCTTTTTGGGGAGACTCTTGATTGCTGCTTCAATTTCATTTTGTGTTATAGGTCTATTCAGGTGATTAATTTCCTCTTGGTTCAGTTTTGGATGATCATATGTATCTAGAAATCTGTCCATTTCTTTTAGATTTTCAAATTTATTTGAATATAGGTTCTCAAAGTAGTCTCTGATGATTTCCTGGACTTCCATGGTGTTTGTTGTTATCTCCCCTTTTGCATTCCTAATTCTACTAATTTGGGTTTTTTTCTCTCCTCATTTTAGTCAGGTTTGCCAGGGGTCTATCGATCTTGTTTATTTTTTCAAAGAACCAACTTTTTGTTTCATTAATTCTTTGTATGGTTTTTTTGGTTTCTATTTCGTTGATTTCAGCTCTTATTTTTATTATTTCTCTCCTTCTATTTGTTTTGGGATTTGCTTGTTCTTGTTTTTCTAGGAGTTTGAGATGTATCATTAGGTCATTGATTTGGGATCTTTCAATCTTTTTAATATATGCACTCATGGCTATAAACTTTCCTCTCAAGACTGCCTTAGCTGTGTCCCATAGGTTCCGGTAGGTTGTGTTTTCATTTTCATTGACTTCTAGGAACTTTTAATTTCCTCTTTTATTGCATCGATGATCCATTCTTCATTAAGTAATGAGTTATTTAGTTTCCAGCTGTTTGCATGTTTTTTGTCTTTACTTTTGTTGTTGAGTTCTACTTTTACTGCATTGTGGTTAGATAGTATGCATGGTATTATTTCTATTTTCTTATATTTGCTGAGGCTTGCTTTGTGCCCTAGGATATGATCTATTTTGGAGAAGGTTCCATGGGCTGCTGAGAAGAATGTATATTGTGTAGAGGTTGGATGAAATGTTCTGTAGACATCTACTAGGTCCACTTGATCTATTGCATATTTTAGATCTTGGATTTCTTTATTGAGTTTTTGTTTGGATGACCTATCTATTGATGATAATGGAGTGTTAAAGTCTCCCACAACCACTGTGTTGGCGTTTATATATGCTTTTAGGTCTTTCAGGGTATGTTTGATGAAATTGGGTGCGTTGACATTGGGTGCGTACAGATTGATGATTATTATTTCCTTTTGGTCTATTTCCCCCTTTATTAGTATGGAATGTCCTTCTTTATCTCGTTTGATCAATGTAGGTTTGAAGTCTACTTTGTCAGAGATAAGTATTGCTACTCCTGCTTGTTTTCGGGGGCCATTGGCTTGGTAAATCTTCTTCCAGCCTTTCATCCTAAGCATATGCTTATTTCTGTCGGTGAGATGAGTCTCCTGTAAGCAACAAATTGTTGGATCTTCTTTTTTAATCCATTTTGTCAAACGGTGTCTTTTGATGGGTGAATTAAGTCCATTAACATTAAGTGTTAGTACTGATAGGTATGTGGTGATTCCTGCCATTTAGTTATCTTAGTTGTTTGAAGGTTTGATTGTGTGTACTTAACTTGATGTTACTCTCTACTGTCTTGCTTTTTCTTATCCTGTGATTTGGTGCTGCCTGCCTTTTCATGGTTAAGTTGGGTGTCACTTTCTGTGTGCAGGATCCCTTGCAGAATCTTTTGTAATGGTGGCTTTGTGGTCACATATTGTTTTAGTTTCTGCTTATCATGGAAGACTTTTATTGCTCCATGTATTTTGAATGATAGCTTTGCTGGGTAGAGTATCCTGGGGTTGAAGTTATTTTCATTCAGTGCCCGGAAGATCTCACCCCACGCTCTTCTTGCTTTTAATGTTTCTGTTGAGAAGTCTGCTGTGATTTTGATGGGTTTACCTTTGTATGTTACTTGTTTTTTCTCTCTTACAGCCTTCAATATTCTTTCCTTAGTTTCTGAACTTGTTGTTTTAATGATGATATGTCGTGGAGTAGTTCTATTTTGATCTGGTCTGTTTGGTGTCCTGGAGGCCTCTTGCATTTGTATGGGAATATCTTTCTCTAGATTTGGGAAATTTTCCGTTATTATTTTATTGAATATGTTACGCATTCCCTTCGCTTGCACCTCTTCTCCTTCTTCGATGCCCATGATTCTCAAGTTTGGTCTTTTGATGGAGTCAGTGAGTTCTTGCATTTTCTTTTCACAGGTCTTGAGTTGTTTAATTAATAGTTCTTCAGTTTTTCCTTTAATTACCATTTCATCTTCAAGTTCTGAGATTCTGTCTTCTGTTTGTTCTATTCTGCTGGATTGGCCTTCCGTTTTGTTTTGCAGTTCTGTTTCGTTCTTTTTTCTGAGGTTTTCCATATCCTGGCTGTTTTCTTCTTTATTGTCGTCTATTTTTGTCCTGAGTTCATTTATCCATTTATTCATTGTGTTCTCTCTTTCACTTTGGTGTTTATACAGTGCTTCTATGGTTTCCTTTATTTCTTCTATTGCTTTTTCAAATTCTCTATTTTTATTGTCTTGGAATTTCTTAAGTGTCTCCTGTACATTTTGGTTGACCCTATCCAGTATCATCTCTATAAAATTCTCATTGAGTACTTGTAGTATATCTTCTTTTAAATTATTCTTGTGGGCTTCATTGGGTCCTTTGGCATAGTTTATCTTCATTTTGTTGGAGTCTGGATCTGAGTTTCTGTTCTCTTCATTCCCCTCTGGTTCCTGTACTAATTTTTTGCTGTGGGGAAACTGGTTTCCTTGTTTTTTCTGTCTTCCCGTCATTGTCCTTGGTGTTGTTACTGTCCCTGTACTGTGTGTAATTAAGTATTTTCTAGCTTGTAATAATAACAATGGTAATATTGAGAATGGAAGAGTGAGCTGAGATGGAAAGCAAGAAGTTAAAGAAAAGGGGAAAACAAATATACAGACAAGAGGGAGAAAGCAGAACAAGGTATCAGACAAGAGAGTTTCAAAGGTATAAACAGGGAGTGTTAGTGTACTAATCGACAGTAAGCTGAATAGACATTAGAGAGACAGAGAGAGGATTGAATATCAAAGATAAAAAAATAAAAAATAAGTATATGAAAGTAATATCTATATATAAAAATGAATTAAAATAAAATGGAAAATAGAAAATTAAAAAAAAAAAAAAACACCAAAAAACTTCTAAGTTTATATGCAATGCAATTCAGTCTTAATAATTTGGATGTCCGTCTCAATCTCCAGTCCTGGAGTTGGTGCCGCAGATGTTGTTCTGTAGTTGTCTCATCAAAGGGGATGCATAAAGTATAACAAAACTACACTCACACACACACACACAAAAAAAAAAAAAGCCCCACCAAGTGTCCCCAGTTCAAATGCAATAGAGTTTCAGTAAGTTTTTTGGCTTGCAGGTGTAATTCGGTTGTTCTCTCATCAAAGGTAGGGAGAAAAAGAAAAAAAAGCGTCTGGAGGCAGTTCTGAGAGTGGTATCTGCACCTGTGGCTTGCCTGCCTGCTGCTCTCAGCCTGTAGCTGGCGGCGTTATTTATGCAGATCCCTGCGGTGAGCTAGCACTCACCTGGTCCCACAGGCTTTGTTTGCTCAGAGTTCTCCTGTGCGGGAGCCTCTGCTACAGCTTTCCCCTTTCCAAGCACTGGGGAAGGTGACACTGCCCCGCGTTGTCAGGCCTGCGTGTTTATTTACAGTTCACGTGGGAAGTGGGTCTTCCCTGCTCTCACAAGCGTCCCCGCTCCTGGTTGCTGGGCGCGCCCCGCTCCCGGCAGAGGCTCTCCAGCCCGCCCGGCTCGTTTATTTACAGTCCCGGGAAGGATTCCCTTCTCCCAATCTTCAGCGCTCAGGGCGCCCCACCCTCTTTCCAGTGTGTCTTAACTGTTCTTATTGCTTATTACTCAGTTTCTCTTTTTTTCCCGGGTGGAGATCAGTCTGTCCAGAAGGCTATGCTGCTCTGGCCCAGGCTTGTCTGTGGGGCTACCGCGGTACCGCGAAGCTCACCTGGTCCGCGTCTTCCCAAGCCGTATGAGCGCCGGCCACTGGCGGCCCCGGGGGCCTCCTCGGTTCTCCGTTTAACGTGAAGTGGAGATTCTCTGCGCCGGCTGGAGATGTGGCGGAGTCTAAGTTATGCCTTTTCTCGGTGATTATGCCTGCAAAGTGTGTCTCCAGCGTCTCTCCAAGATTTCACTATAGGAGGGTCGCTTTCTGCTTCCTCCCTCTAGCCGCCATCTTGGAATTCTTCTACTGTTGGCATTTTTAACATTCAGCATTTTCAGGTAAGGTAAATTATTGCCTGTGAGTCACCTTATTCATCAGGGAGAATTTCCTGGCTTGTGATACGATATGATGAATGAATTCTTTTTCCAAAAATGATTTTTGTTTAGAATTTCACCTTTCCTAATGATAAAGATACTTTAACCACTTAAAACTATTTTTATTCGAAACACATTTGTCTTAGTATTATTTGAGAATATTCATCACTCAACACCACTTGTGGAAGTTACATAGTACTAATTTTTAAAAAATGAGTAGGAGTTATTTTTGATGCCTTTATATATGCATAGGGATGAGATTATTCCTGTGCACAATTGATAGCTTCATCTCTTTTCCCATTCAACTAATTGGAGCATTCATATTTTAAAAACAGAGAATGAGAGAGACCTCTCCTGCCCCAACCTCCCTCCTGAGGTGAAGCACTTGTCAAAAATGGTGAAGGAGGCAGAGGGGTAGGATATGTAGTGTATATATATATATTTATGTGGATATACAATATATACGTATACATGGTGTGACCATGATCTTTAAATATATTTTATAGTAATACTTGCATGCAATAAATTTTTCTCAAATGAACTTTTTGCAGGAAAATTATGAAGGGTTGAACTTGGTTTTTGTGAGAAATGAAAATATATTTACCACTAAAATTTCTTCTGTACATGAGACCTTGTGAAACAAGGTGACCATGTAAGAGTCTAGTATCTGTTATTAAATCTTATTTATAATTCCACATTTTTCTTCCTTTTAGGAATGTCTTTGTAAGGATAAAACAAGACAATTCCTTTTTACAAGTGAAATTACTATCAGATCTTGTTATAACATAATTATTTTACCTGTTTCTTTTAATTGATCCTACCATTTACCCCCCATTTCCCCACTTGATAAGTGATACTACTTTTTTTTCACTTGTTTTTTTTTTTTTGTGCTGGGTGGGGGTACATCGTGGCATTTACAGAAGTTCTTAAAATATATCATGTGAAATCACTTTTGAAATAAGACTTTCTGTAGGAATTTCTTTAACAACAATGTGTTTTTAATAGCAGTGTGTCAAGGGCAAAAAACAGCATGAACTTTGATTATATAGACTTGCCTCTAAAAGCTTTTCCATGTTTTAAAAAAATAATTCTAAGTTTGAACTCAACTTCTGGCAGGTGGATTTTTCTGTATTTTTTAAATATGCCCATTTAGTTTTTCTAAGGTGGTATCTGAGAAGTATCTGATCTCTGGCATTACACTTGCTTTTCATTTTCCTGTGTGTTTCACTTGAAGGAATAAAAAGGATATATTTCTGCACGAATATGCTGAATTAATTTGAGACATAAAATTCTGTTTTAATCATTTTAAATTTTAATCTGCAGTTACATCTGGAAAACGTATTTTACACTTTGGGCTTTACTAACTGAAGTGGATATGAATATTTGTCTGTTGTAGATTAGAAAGAGTTGTGAAGTGGTTTAGTAGAAACTTTATTTTCCTAGCAAATTCTTGAAATATGATAACAAGGTAAAACAGATTTATTCATTTTATCCTAAGGCCCAAATGTGTGTGTGTGTGTGTGTGTGTGTGTGTGTTTTTAAAGCAACAGCAAAGGATATTACCCAATAGAAAGACACCTGCTTTTATTTCACACATTCCTCTCCCTTCCCCCCAAGTGTTCTCTTTATTTCCCTTGTAAGGTGTTGTATCTGATTCAGAAAAGTGCCAGGAGTTCTACATCACTTCATACCATTTGGCAGGCATTTAATAGCACACAAGTGTATAATGGACATTGTAAGGGAATCTAAATGTTGCTTCATTTTCAACCAATATTAATCATCTAAAGTTTAAAATATCTGTTCTTTGCATAATATAACCATCTTTTACTTGTTCTTTTTACTCTTAAACTGTCAAACCTCTGCCAGACTGAAATAAATTGTCTTTTATCCCAGGCATACCTTTTACTACAAAAATATGCAAGTCCTTTGTAGTTAAAGATTTCTGGTATTTGCATTTTGTTCCCTGTTCTAACATTATATCAAGCTAAATTGGTGGTGGAATGCTTTTATAAAAGCAAAAATTAATCCCTTTGTGATTTCCACCTTTCTTAGCAAATGGTTGGAAAAGCTTTAATACCAACAAACCTACTTTAGGAACTAGTGTAAAGCATGATAATTCAATATGAATCATTTGCCATTATTAGTAACTAGAGATTAAAGCCCCTTTTTGTCCCTTTTAAAAACACAGCTGAATTGAGTTTTATTTTTAAGAAGGAATTTTAATTACTCATTTTGGAGTTACATAATTTTAGTTTTAATTTTTTTTTGTTTTTTGTAATTCATGAAAGCCATTAACTAAAATGTGATTAGAATTAGTAGATCTGGTTTTTAGAACTCAGTAAAAGACCTTTCTACACTTAATCAAAAGGCCAAGACTGATGAAAATAGCTTTCTTTTTCTTTTCTTGCAGACTGAGGCCTATACCTTGACATACTCCACCAGCCCCCTTTTTTTTTGTGCTGGTTTTTTTTGAGATAGGGTCTTGAGAACCCTTTTCCCCGGGCTGGCCTTGAACTGTGATCCTTCTGATCTCTGTCTCCTGAGTAGCTAGAATTACAGGCATGGTGCCTAGTGAAAATAGCTTTCTTAAACCACATAATAATGTGCAAGAGTCATAATTTTAAAGTTCTTCTTAAACACTGAGCTTAGAGTTTTAAAAATTATTCAATTGTCTATAAATTGTTCTGTGGTTGTTAGAGGCAACACTTTCAAAGTCTTCATGGGGGTTACATATTTCTATAGAATTCTTACCAAATAGTCTGAAACACTAACAGATAACTATGTAATCAATTTTAAATGTTCCTTTATTTCAAAAGGACTCTTACTGCTCAGAAATTTGAAAAATGAAAACGGAGAGATTATCCGTAGTCCACTAGTCCAACAAAATTATTGACATTTATGTATGTGTCACTCATTTTAAAGGATGTACTCATGTTTTTACACCATAGCAACCTGGCATGCATACTTTTGTAAAGGATAAGCATGTATATCTAAATCTACTTTAATATTATAATTTCACAGATTCAGACAACAGTAGAGATATCCCCATTTTTGTTTTTCAAGGATTTTAAAGGCTCTCTTCCTTTAAAAGAGCAGATTTTTAAGGCTCTCTTACCTTAAAAATAGAAAATATTTTTCTGAAGCAAAAATTTTCTATTAGAATGTGGAAAATCAAGATCAGATAGCTAGGAGGACAAGATTACTATGAGGATTTCTAAATATTTACACTGGGATTTTACTCTGCTTTTAAATTGGAGTTCCATAATGACTTTAGTGGTATATCTGTGGTCATGTTGTTATTTAGTGCCTATCCTCCTCATCCTTCCAAAAAAGTATTTTCAAAAATATGTACAACAAAGCCATCACATCTTCTACTGATCAGTTGAATTGTTCCTGCCTAGGTGATTTGGTATGGGCAGGAGAGAATCCCACTTCTGTAAACATGTAAGCATTTCTAAAACATGTTACTGTGCATTGATAGCAGGCATTAAAAAGTTATTGATTTTTTTTTTTGAAAACCCAAACAACCCACTCAGTTATACAAACAGGTGCTGGACCACCTCAGTTCCCTACATTAGAAATGTACTATTACCATACATAAATATCTGCCTACCTTGAACCAAAATTAGCCAAGAGGCAGAACATATAAAGAAGTTTCATTATTTGTCTTTTCATCAACAATAGGTACTCTGTATTAGATGATTCTACATTTGTTTTTTCTTTGATTTCTTTATTTTGATGACTTCAAGGTCAGTAGCAAAATTTTATCAGTGAGATTTAGTGATTCTAATTATTCAAATTTATAATGTTTCACTAGAAAGCTGATTTGATGAATTCTTTCACATAGAGAATGTCATGTTATTTCTTCTTTTTGGTAGAAAGCTTGCAGAAGCTGATGAACAGGAACTGAATCCACAGTCAGGAGATTTGGCCATTTATTTTAGCTTTATTATTTAATTTAACTTTTTACAGTTTGACACCACCACCACATTGAAAATATAACATTTGCTTCAAATAATATTGTTTTGAACTTCTTGAAGAGATATAGTTTCTACTTTAGATTTTTTAGATTTAGAGATCTACTTTCACCCCCCTTGTTTTATAGACGAAGAAATGCTGTGTAAACAGTATCCCACAATTTATTTGTTGTAAGGCAAGGTCTGCAAGTGAAATCATCTTCCATTTTAGGCTAGTGATCTTTTCACTACATTCTACTACTTTCATGTTTTCAGTAAATGAAATTATATTCAAAGAGAATTCCAGAAATGCAAAAAAGTAGAATTCAGCAGATTAGCATAACATCCCCTACACATGGTATATTTTATTCTGGGAAATTTAAGAAAAGTTGGAATTAAAAAAATAGACTTTTTATTTAATTAAAGATTATCTAAAGCACTAAAAACATATCTTCTAAATTTATACGTTATATATAACTTTTATTTTGTTCATAAAAAGGGCACCTTGCTAAACAAAGCATAGGAGCTCCAGTAAACCCCAGCTCCATATCCATCTGAGGAGGAATTTTTCCCCACAGTCAGTGGTGCCCCTGTGTCGGAGGGTGGTGGTTCTAACCATTTGGAGATAGTCTAGAAGCATAGTGCAAGAGTCTGTTTATTTCACTTTTAACAGGTTTAAAATATCTTCCTGACCAACTTCTACCTCCCCAACCTTCATCACCAAAAGTCTTCTAAATGAGGTTTGTCAAGGCTACTGCTCCTGGTGACCCACAGAATAGAGTGGGAAAGCAGAGGACCTGCAGTTTTCTGTTAGGAAGGAAGCCTGAAAGGGTCGTTTCCCCACAGAAGTTTATCCTCTAGATCTACGCTGCTCAGTACAGCAACCACAGGTCTTGAAATGCAGCTAGTCCTAAATGAGATATGCTGTAAATGTAAAAATACATACTCGGTTTTGAAGACAGTGTGAGAAAAAAACTGAAATATTTCAATAAATTTTTTGTTACATGTTAAATTATAATATTTTGGATACATTGAGTTAATTATATATTGAAGATTAATTTTATCTGTTTCTTTTTACTTTTATTGTACATACTAGAAAATTTAAAGTTAACATATATGGCTTACATATATGGCTCACAATATATTTTTATTAAACAACACTGCTATAGAGCTAACATTTCTAAGGTAACTGAGATGATCCTTAGAGTTGAGCCAAAACCTCCTGTAGTGGTATAAGAGGAAGAAGCTATTCTATTAAGTGTAGATTTTTCTTACTTGAGTAAACTTTTTATTGATTTGTCATGTGGTTCTTGATTCAATAAAAGCCATTCAAAAAGAGGCCAAACTTTTGTGAGCCAAGCCTTCTCAGAGTCCAACTTGGTCTTGGAACTAAGAATACCTAAAGTAGGAGGTGGCTAGCACCCCCACACCATTTTTGTGGTACTGGGGTTTGAACTCAGGGCCTCACATTTGCTAGGCAGGCACTCTGCTACTTGAGCCACTCTACCATCCCTGCCTTGTTTTGGGTATTTTAGAGAGAAGATCTCAGAACTATTTGCCCGGGGCTGGCTTCGATCCAGGATCCTCTTTTTTTTTCATTTATTCATAGGTGCACACAATGTTTGGGTCATTTCTCCCCCCTACTCCCCGTCCCCTCCCTCTCTCCCCTTACCCCCTCACTTTCAGGCAGAAACTGTTCTGCTCTTATCTCTAATTTTGTTGAAGAGAAAGTATAAACAATAATAATAAGGACAAAGCATTTTTGCTAGTTGAAATGAAGATAGCTGTACAGGGAGATTCCTCGCATTGCTTCCATGTACAAATGTGTTGCATTCTAAGTTGATTCTTCTCGAACTGACATTTTCTTTAGTTCCTGATCCCCTTCTCCACTGGCCTCTGTCACTTTAAAGTTTCTGCATTTGTTCCTTTGCATCGAGGACATCAAATACTATCATGTTTTTTGCATTTCTTACCTATCCTAATACCTCCCTTGTGTGCTTTCACTTTATCGTGTGGCTGAAGTTCAGTCACCTTGCTGTGTTTGCCCTTGATCTCTGCCTCTTGAGTAGCTAGAATTACAGGTGGGAGCCACCAGCCCCGGCACTAGAATACCCCTTAAGCATACTTTATAAATATCATATCTTATCTGAGTTTTGAGGGACAGCCTGCAATATTAGTATTCTGTGCTGTTAGTTCAGAACTGCTCCATACACTTAGTTGTTTTATTAGCATAAATTAGTTGTATAAAGGGAGGTCATTGTGATAGTTACATGCATATCATGTACTTTTATCAATTTACCCCCTCTGTTAGTCTTTCTTAGTTCCCTTCTCTCATCCCTCCCTGCTCTAGATGCATTAGAAACCAAATAGATAGTAGGTTTGACATTTGATTATGAACTGAGACAGTTGGACAGTTGACCACTGTTCTTACCTACTTGGATGAAAGAATAATGTACCGCTGCTGCCTGAGAGAATCTGTAGGCAGTCAGACTCTTCCTCAAAGAACAGCATTTGAACACTCAGTGAAATCCCCATGGTTCTAGTGAATATACTTATTGCATTGTTCTTTGTATTATTTTTTATGTACATACTCGTCATGTAAGTTTCTTGAGAACAGTGAGGGTTTTAAACTCACCCTTTCATACCTTCTGGTGTTTGGCATATGCTAAGTTTATAAAATGTTTTGAATTAATTTGAACTAAACCAAAATTGGATCAAACTAGAGACAGTTGCTTCTCTGTTTTCCTATAGGATATATGGTAATTAAGATACTTCGTTACAACTGAGCATATCCACATGTGGATAAATGTACTCAGGAATATGTAACAATGTTGAGAGACATCTAAAAATCTGATTCAGAATTAAAGACCAATTAAGCTTTTATACTATTTTTTGGCTTCCAATTAAACACTTTTTGATATCACACTAATACAAATATTTTAAAGCACTCCAGGAAGTTCTTCAGTATTTCCAGTGATTTCAGTAAGCCTGTTCACCCTGCAACAGCTGCACGTTATTCCAGATATCTGCACTGAATCCTCATGCTCTACATGCCCATTTGAAAACAACTCTGTCACCCCATTAACAGCCTCAGTGATTCTCTGTTTTGTTTTTTTTTTTTTCTAACCAAGAGTTAAGGAGAAATAAGTCTAGTATATCACAAAGTGAGGAATCCTGGAACTTGCTTTTCAAAACTGATTTTCTGTGGTTGTGCACATAATGCTTTATTCGCCCTTCCAGCTTTCTGTATTTAAAAGATTAAGTTATTTTTAAAATACTTAAAAGTTAGATAACTTGTTAAATACTTAAAAAGAAATTCCCTTAGGTTTATTGTCTTATTTGATGTTAAATATAAAGATAAAACATTTTGGGTAAAAATTATTTCATAAATTTTAAACAGTTAAATTTAATTAAGTATAATGAACTCAATAATTCAGTATTTTATTTTTCTGCTTCTTGCATATTGACAGTTTTTTTCTGCTGTTTTTTTCCATATTTTATGTTATAGGATAAGCAATATTATTGAACCCATTACCTCAATATTCTACAGCTGACTGTAGTACTTCTATTAGGTATCCATCCAGAACTGAAGAAATGTGACAAACTGCATTGTTCTCTGTCAGGAGTAATGTGCAGCTTTTGCTTATGAATAATTAACAGAACATAAAAACAGACACCTTAGGAAGCCATTTTATGAGCTTGTTGAGCTGTGGTTAATATTTTCCAATAAGAAGCCAATAAGCTAAACATAATCTTGCATTTAAACTCTGTGTCATTTTTGAGGACTCTCCATACTGCTTTCCATAGTGGTTGTACTAATTTACATTCCCACGAACAGTATATAAAGGTTCCTGTTCATCGCATCCTCACCAGCGTTTGTTGTTGTTTTTGCTCTTAAAGATGGCCATTCTAATTGGGGTGAGATGAAATCTTAGTGTATTTTTGATTTGCACTTCTTTTATAGGCAGGGAAGTGAATGCTTCTTCATGTATTTATTGGCCTCTTCCTTTGAAAATTCCCTAATCAATTCATGTGCCCATTTCTTCATTGAATTCTTTGGGGGTTGGATTTTTTGAGTTCCCTGTAGGTTCTGCATATTAGTCCCTTATCAGATGACAAAGATTTCCTTCCATTCTGTGGGCAGTCTCTTAAGTCTAGTGACTGTTTCTTTTGCTGTGCAGAAACTTTTTAGTTTGATGCAGTCCCATTTGTTCATTCTTTCTCTTAGTTGCTGAGCCATTGGAGTTCTATTGTGGAAGTAGTTGCCTATGCCAATATTCTACAGCTATGGATACAAAAATTTCAAACTTCTTATCTCTTAGAAGTCATCTTTATAGCCTAGCCTTAAATTCTTTTCATTCTTAGTATATCTTATTATACTGTGAATACAGATTGTTGAAAGTATTTGTTTTGGTAGGATTTGAGATGTGTTGGGGAAATGTGCATTTAATTGTAAGACTGTAAAGGGTAAAAACAAGTTGTTCTAAAGATATGAGTGAGTAATAGCCATGGTGATAGAGTAGCCACAAATTGACTAGTGCAGCTCTTAGTCATTTTTATTAAATCATGTCTACTGTGCTAACAACAACAACAAAAAGCTGAAATGAAATGATCACTAATTAGGAGAATCAGCTGTTCCTTATAAAATACTTTCCTAAAAATTCCTTACTATTTTACTGTAAATAAAACCTAACCACTCACATTATAGCTATAAATGAATATTTTTGCTTTAAAATAAATAAAGTGGTTGTTATAGCATGATAGTCATTTGTCTGTAAGATATGAAATAATTTTGAAAGAGGTTAAGTTTTTTCACTTAAAGCAATTTATGCTAAAATATTTGTTGAGTTCCTTTAGTCTAGGATGCTTGGAATTAAAAGATGAATTTTTCCTTCTAACACAGTGATTCTTCATCCTTTTTTGACTATGGACCTTTCTCTTTCCAGTGAAAAATGAATATACATATTTAGATAGAATGTCTCATATGATTTTAGGAGGCCCGAATATACCACTGTTATAAATTCTACCCTGAGGAAATATATCCCAGTAGAAACAAAGATACAAAGTATGATATGTTAATTTATTTAATAGTGACTGTAGGACCATAAATGAAGGGCAATTATTTTGCCTAGGTCTAGGTTATAGAGAATGGGAATGAAAAGAGAAGTTGCTAGAAATCGGTCCTAGAGAGACCAACGAAGTTGACACTTTAAAAACATCTTAATAAGGTGGCAAAACATAATGGCAAGGGTGCAGAGAAACTTGATCACCTGCGTGTTGCTGGTGAGAATGTTGTATCATATCTAGACTAACTACAGTGGTTACTCTAGAAAAGTTGGCCAAAGTAAACATGCATTAGATATGACTTAAAAAGAACAAGTAAGAAAAAGCCAAGCCAGGTGTGGTGGTACATGCCTGTAATCTCAGCTATTCAGGAGGCAGAAATAGTAGGATTGTGGTTAGAGGTCAGCCCAGGCAAAGTTGGTGAGACCCTAAGTCAAAAACAAAATGAAAGGGTTGAGAATATGGCTCAAGTGTTAAAGTGTTTGCACAGCATGTATAAGGCCCTGGGTTCAATCCTCAGCACTACAAAAATTGAATAAATAAATAAAGCAGAATTTGGACTTAAAAAGTAAAAACTTTTGTGCCTGAAAGACACCATTAAGAAAGAGATAAGACAATTTAAGAATAGGAAATACTATTTGCAAATCAAATAGCTGCTAAAGGATTTACAGCCAGACTATATAAAGAAACCTTACAACTCAACAATAAAAAGACAACCCAATTTAAAAATGGACCAGAAGGTTATGGAACCGGCATAGGTGCCTATCAACAGATGGATGGATAAAGAAAATATGGCATATATGCACAGTGGAGTATCATTCACCTACAAAGAATGAAATCCTGTCATTTGCAGGATAATGGGTGGACCTGAAGATAATCATGTTAAATGAAGTAAGTCAGAAACAGAAAAGTATCCTTTATTTTCTTTAATATGAGGAAACTTTAAAAAGAAATGACAACCTGATAGTAGACGAGGGACTAATAGGAAAAGGGAAGGGCAAGAGAAGTACTAGGGAGGGTAGATTTGAACAAAGTTCAATATGCACATGTATGAAATGTCATAGAGAAACCCATTAATATGAGTTAATAATTATAATAGAATAAATAAGTAAATTTAAAAAATTAAAATGGGAAAGAGATCTCAGTAGGCATTGCCCCAAAGAATATATGTAAGTGGCCATTTGAGCACATTTACAACATCATTAACCATTAGTAGAAATTAAAAACTTGAGAAAAGTTTAAAATACATTACATTTTATATTTTAATTTTTGATAAAATTTGATTATATCCCCCAAAACAAAAATAGAAATTAAGTTTTGCAATTTTGGGAAGTAATTACAGTATTTTTTTCATTTGTTTATGTTTAACTGACAATAACAATTACATATCTATGGGGTGCAGTGTGACATTTTGTTCATGTATACATTCTATAATGATCAGATCAGAGTAATTGCCACCTCTAGAACCTTAAACATTTATCATTTCTTTATTTTAGAAACATTAAAAATCCTCTGTACTAGCTATTTTGAAATAGTCAATTAATTGCTGTCAACTATATAATGTCTATTTGTAGAACATTACAAATTATTCTTCCTACTCAACTGCACCCCTAAAAGTGTTATTCATACTCTCTCCTCCCTCCATTCCTATACTCTGGCACCCTTCTCAGGCCCTCATAACCACTATTTTATTCTCTATACTTTGAGATCAATTTTTTAGCTTCCACATATAAGTGAGAACATGTTAGTGTTTTTTCCTGACTAATATATGATTTAATAGAAGATAGCATGATTTTCATTCATGTTCTGTATTTGTTGCATTATATAATTTTGGTTGAAATATGTGAAAAAACTACCTTCATATAGATAAGTAGTTGGAGAAGGGAAGAGTATTTTAATACCCTTTTCAGATAATTATGGGTTATTCTTTTTTTAGTACTACTTCAAATGTCAACAATGGCACATGGAATTTGATGCCATGTCAATGAAACTTTTATATATCTGTTGATCTGTCTGTTTTGCACTTTGAGGGACTTTTGTCCTTGCATGACTTTGTAACATCATGCATTTGCCATTTGGAATACACTGTATCACTGAGTTATGGAGCTCTTACAAACATTAACATTATACATTATTAAAAATCACATTTTTTTTGTTTTGTTTTTAGTATCACCACCAATTTACCTCAAGAAAGTTGTGTGGTAGGAACAAAGGGTTCCAAAATTTTGATTTTTCACTTGAAATCTCAAATTTTCATTTATAAAACATATTTTCAGGTGTTATCTTTGAAATGAAGGGCTCCATTCATTTTTTTAAGGTGCTTGATAAATACCTGTGTCCAAAACCAATAGTTAGCCAATCATTTCAAGTAAAAGTGGTATTCCCTTTTTAGAAAGTAGGTGTTTGGCCTGCAGCAATCATGTGAGTGGTTTTTCTTGAGATAGCCATCATGGTAGAGCAGGCAATAGCAACTCTTCTCTATGTCCTTGCAATTCTGTCACAGAAAAGAGCAAATATTTTACTGCTTCAACAAGGATATTCTTAATTGAAATTGGCTTTAAAAATTTTTATTCATTGATAAATTGATTCAATTTCTCTGAGTATATGGCACTGAAGAATACTTTGACTACTAGTATCTTTTGGTGCCACTACCTAGATTCATGCTAAGACCCAGAATTTTACTTTGCTTTTTCCCTATCAACAGAATGCACAAAGGCAAACACCATCTTAATATTATTGTGAAAATAGTTTGACTTTGCAGGCCTATACTGAGCATGGGAAGGGGTATTTTAAGAGTCTTTTAAAGACCATCCGAACACAAAGGGCCTAAGGACCATGTATTCTTGAAGCACAAAGCTAGTAAGAAGCTATTATAATAGCCCTCCTGTAATTTACTTATATTATAAATAATTTTTGGTGACCTACGATATGAAAGATATGTAGAACCTGAAAATCTACAATGGACAAAACAGATAAAATATCTGCTGTTGTGGAGATTATTCACAAAAGATAAATATAGGCAATAAGTATTAGAAAAGTAAAGAAGAGGAGTAAAAGGAGCTGAGTATGTTTGGTACAGATGTGTGTGCAATTTGGGTTGGCTAGAAAGTCCTCTCTGAGAAACTGATATTTAAATGCATATCAAATACTTTGGCATGGTTACTCTTCCAAAAGAAGCACAAATCCAGTACCTCAAAAGCTTGATAAGTAATGTAGGCCATTAATGAAGTCCCTTGAAGATACTCCAAAGGGAATATTAAACCATAAACTACAAAATATCCAAAGATTTTTTTCCTCCCCTAACTATTTACCTGCCTTCCCCACATCATAAAGGCACTGTCCCAGTCTCTTTTGCCACACAAAGGCCACAGCTCAGGCTGGTCCTCTTTACCCATCTCTTTTCTTCCATCCAACTTCCAGAACTTTTTTTTTGTCTACTGATAATTCATTCCTTTAAAAAGTTAAATTCTCCACACCACCAGTTTTCTTGCTCTACTAAAAAAAACTCCTTTGAAAAGAGTACAGGGATAGATTGAAGGCTTTGAATTCTGGTGCTTCGGTTATTTTTCCCATTACTTTTTAAACTAATAGAAGGACGTGGCGGGAGGGTGGGTTCTTCTTTTCCTAGTTGAGTTCGTGGAGAATATCTGTGACAGCTGGCATTAGTGTTTATGAAAAGGACATAGTGAAAGGTCATGACGGAAAGAGACCAGATCAGTAAGGGTGAAATTGCAAAGAGCTTTCCTTTTCTAGGCAAAAGAATTTGGATCAGCCATGAGTGCCTATCACTCTCTTTTATTCAGCAGTGAAAGATGGCTCTCAATTATGAGGTTGAAGGGAATAAATCTAGACAAATCTACATTTCCTGTGTCAGTGTCCAAGCTGGTACTCCCTGTTATATTTCTCAACCTTAAACTCTTTTGTTCTTTTACTGGAAAAAATAAAATAATTTATCAAACACTTAATGGTGCTTTCTACATGTCAATCACTCTTCCAAGTACTTTAGAGTATTAGCTTGTTTAATCTTTATAAACAATCTGTGCGATTCTTTCATTATTTACTTTCCCTGTTTTACTGATGAGAAAGTGAGAACACAGATTAAGGAATTTACTAGAAATTGGGTTGGCAGAGACAGAATTCAAAACCTGGTGTTTAGTCCAGGAGTCCATGCTCTTAACCTCTGTGCCACACCGGCCAGTGCTTATGAAAGGAAAGCCCTGGACTGTCTGCATCAGAATCATCAGACATGCCTTTTAAAAACGTAAAATTTCAGCTCATTTCAAAGTTACTATATTAGATTTTTTTTAAGGGGTTGGCAAATCTGGGCATTTTTATTATGCAGATGATTCTGATCTGTAACCTTTGTTGAGGATTTCTGTTTTAGAAGGGCCTAAAAGAAGTGAGGTGAACTATTTTTTTTGAAGAAAAAAAAAACAAAAACCTCCTTTTTTTTTTTCTCCCTTTCCAGAAAGCTATGGAATCACTGGTAAGAAAGAGTCAGCTAGAATATCTCACTGTTCTCTGTTCCCACCCCACCATGCTTCTACACACACATATGGCATTTGGACTACTTTGAGTCTCTGCTGAGAACTTCAACATTTATGGGTTTTGTCTCAACCCACATTTTCCCCCTTTTTTTCCAACAAAAAGTAAAATAATTCTTTATATATCTATGCTTCACTTATTTCTTTTCTCAGGAAACTTGACTCAATTTGCTGTAGTCACATACCCTCCTCCCTCCTACCCTGTGGTTTACTTTACTCAGTTCCTACCAGTAGGGCAGGGTAAGGTGAATTTTCTAAAATGAAACATCTTGTAAACTTATGGCTGACAAACTCTCAAGTGGTTAAACTCGATTAGCCTTTTATCTTTTTCCTCAAAAAGACTTTTTTTAAAAGAGTGCCTGACTGTTGGCACTACCAAATGATGATTGATAATTTTTCAGGACTCCCAACTTACTCCCTAAATCCCGCACTACCTGGCCTTTGAAAAAGCTATTAGCACTGACAAAGTTTTGAACTTCGATTAGCTCACATTATTGAATAAAGTAATATGAAGTACGGGGCCAAACATTTCCTGGTCCTGTTTTAAGTATGTAACCGACATTTTGTCTAATAGCTTACTCTAGAGAAATCAATCCTGACCTGGTTTGGAAACAGTTTCCCTATAATTCTCATCAAGAGACAAGAATGATTTGGAAACTTCTGTTTTTCTTATTCTTGGGAAAATATTTATAAGATACCAGTTTGACCAAGAAACTAAAAATTAATTCTAGTTCTTAAGGTAGGCTATGTAACTATTAGGTTGAAGCTTTCCAAATTACTGATAAAAATGTATCTATAAAAAGTGTCAGTTTTGTATGGTTCAACCTAATACTTCTTCCATGGTCAATTGGGAAAGTTTGGGGTGCTTTCTACAGAGTTTGATATGAGAATAGTATCTTAAAACAAACTTGAACTTTCCCTTATTAGGAATTCAAGCTAGTTTTTTCTCTGGTGACCTTGCCAGCATTATCAGGTTTGTATTAAGTTTCAGTTTTTTCCTCTTGTCAGAATATAAATGTTGGCTCATTCTTAGGCCATCTGTTGTACGCTAATAGTCTTGATTTATTCTTCCTCTTCCTGACATGCATGTTAATAGTGCAGATGCAAGCTTTACATTTCCTTTTATTGGTCTGTAGTTTTATTGCGTACATTAATGGAACAATATTGCATTCATATTAGCCATTTATATTAACTACTTCTAGTTTGGGGATGAGTAATGTACTTTGCTTATGTTTTTAATGTGATGAGAAGCTCTACATCATTAGTAGTTTAATGGACTTTAATTACATTCATTTAATTTTACTACCTCCAGTTTTTTCTTGCAATCTTTATTTTTTAGGATATTTTACTATGTGCCCATATGCTTTAATGATTTTAAATTTCTTAATCAACATTGCTTTTGTGAATGCACATATTTAGTTTCTAATCAGCAATTTTTGTAACTGTAAGAAAACCATATTAGTCCAAATGTTGTGAATTTAGATTAGGACCTTTGAAAGGCCTATGTCTAATTGAAATATGTTTTGACAGTTTGTCACTTTGAAAGATAATTGATAAGGTAAGTGAGATACAGTGATAGCAGAAAACAAAAGCTCTGAGATAGGAAACTAGGTTAGAGAAAATTTAATACAAAACCATTTTTGAAATGGATAAATGCTATTTTAATTTTTATCTGTTTTTAATGGTTTTCATATTCAAAAACCAAGCCCATCGTAGGAATCCAGTAGATATGGGCCAGATATAAAATGTTAAGAAGCCACTGTTGTTAGTATTGGCCTGATATGCAACATTGTTTGACTAACAGAGGGCCATGTTGATCCAAGCGAAAGCTGTTCAGTGTCACAGTTGCAGCCTGCTGCAGACTGAGTTTCCTTCATTCTTAGGGTGCATCATCAGTTAATAATCCATCAATGATGGATATCATTCTATCAAAGATAAAGGATGCCAACTTGAGCCAGAGTTTTCTAATATAAGAGAAGCCATATGATCTAGTATAATAGAACGTACTAGATGATTTGTTAATTAACAAACTGTTTAAAGTGGGGAATTGAAGCAATTTATCTTTATTTCATTTAATTATATAAAAGTGTGCATTTTCTTTGCCAGTTTTTGATGTAGGACCAATGGCTTTTCTTTGAGTCTAAATCCACAGTTTAGAGTTCCATATTGCCTTCCTTCCATAAACTACTCTCATATTCCACCAACCTTAACTTCTACTATTACTTACAGTTGCTTTAAATTAGAATAAGAACTTATAGATATTTGTTAAGCAATCTGAGGTCAAACTTATGATTTTTTTTCTCCTGTCTTTTACGGTTGTTTTGCAAAGAGAAAAAAAGTTAACCTATTCACTTTTATCCAGTCTTGCTCTCTTTCTTTTCAACTACTTTAATAGTTTATATAATATTTTATTAAATATAGCATAAATACAGTTATGTTAACAAACACAATTAGCAAAATTAATTTTGGAAAAAAGCAGAACTCAAGTAGTCATGAAGGTTTTGGTGTTATGGGCACCAGTCAGTGAGTTTTATAGGAGGAGTGTGGATAGAATCAATTAATTTAGTAAGTCACTTTCTACTCTTTGTAGATATGTAGCAACACTGGATAACTCTGAATAGGACCTTAACTTTATTGTGAGTTACCATAACCTTCAGCTAGGCAATATGTCCTATTCTTTTGATAAATCAGACTCCAGTGCTTTTGTTAGCTTAAAAAGAGAAGAAACAAGTTTAGATGCTATGTTGTGCATTACTATTTTGTTTGTTCCTAACAAAGTGCTTAGAAGATGGAATTGGAGAATTATATGAAAATAGCATATTTCTTGTTGTACACTATTGCATTATTTGCAAAATTAATGTTTTATTCTCACAGTACAGTATTTTTGGTGTTTACCCTCTACTTGTTTGTCTAACTTCTATTGGGAATATGAGTAACAAAGCACCAATTATAATTTTTGTCCACATAGTTTCATCTCTGAATATGTCCTGTGATATCTAAACCATATAAAGACTTTTTAGGAGTCCATTTAAAAATGTTGTAAAGTTAGTGACATAATTTTGCATGATAGTGCTGAAATATATTTCTCTGTGAAACAACATCCTTTTTATTTTTAAATAGTTTCACATTTGTTGCAGTTGGATTATTTTAACTGAATTAATGTGAAAAAAACAATTTTGTTCAAATTCATCAAATTGTACCTCTACGTTTCCCAGATTGAATTTCCTCCATTTATAAGGATTTAAATAAAATGGAGAGGGATAATCAAGAAGGCTAAATAGGGCTGGAGGTGTGGCTTAAACCATAAGTTCCTGCCTTGCAAGCACAAAGTCCTGAGTTCAAACCCCAGTATCCCCCTAAAAAAGATGGCTAAATAATAATTTTGGTTTTTCTATGCTGTTATAAAAATAACAAAGCTGGCTCTGATTATCTTAACACTTTTTGAGATTCCTCTTGACCAAATACCTTTAGTAGTATTCATAAATTTGTACTACAATTAGTAATTAGACTTAGGTTTAGGCTTTGTTAAAAAATCCAATATAATAGTGGCCTACACCAATTAGAATTTTATTTCTCTCTCATGTGTAAGTTCCAGAGAATGTATTGTGGCTCACTGATCATCAGGATCTCATAATCCTCTAGTTGCAGCTTCCAACTCATGGTCCAAGATAGCTTCCCCAGCTCTAGCAGTTGTATCTACCATCTAGCTAACAGGAAGGACAGAAGGCAAGGACCAGAGTGGCCATCCATCACCTTGAATAGGTTTCAGGTACTACTTCTTACAGTACATTTACTAGAATGTATGGGCTCACTCACTTGCAAAGTAGGCTGGAGAGTACATTCTTTATTCTGGATGGATTCATGTCCAATTAAGTATCACAGGTTCTTTTCTCTTCTAAAATTATAGAAGAATGAAAGCATATATTGAAGACAAATGTCTGTTTGTCATAATTCATCTTGTTTCTCCAACAAAATAAAAATCTAGATTTCTGTTACTAAAAGAAAGAAAGAAAGAAATACTCTCACAGCACAGTGCTAAATACATGGCAGGGTAATATGCTTAGTAATGAATGGTAAGAAGTCAGTAAACATTTCCTTATTGATTAACTAAAGCTCCTTTGTATCTATAGTTGTGACTAATAAGGTTAATGATTTTAAAAAGAGTGAGATGAAGTGACAGAGGCCAATAGGAGAAGGGAGCCAGGAACTAGAGAAAAGGTTAGTTCAAGAAGAATTAATTTGGAAGGTAACACACATGCACAGGAAAGCAATGTCTAAGTGTGTTTGTTTTTACAATAACCTTGCAAATTTTGGGATTGTTTACTCATTCAATTTAGAGACCCTGAGCAGTATTTTAATTATAGGAATTGAGCTATTTATGATTTTCATAACAAGGAGATCAGCAAATTATGTTTTTTCTTGGCTATAATATGTTGTTATCTTACTCTCACAAACACGTGATCTTTGTGTCTAACAATGCAGTTTAAAAAAAAATACTGAAATTCTAACAAACCTTCATTCTTCCTCCCTGGCTTTTTTTTTTTTTTAAGTGTTCTTATGGAAATATTGGCTTGAATTAAAGCACAAGTAGTTACTGGAAACGTTTTCTACACAGTTCTGTTCATCCACATCAATTTTAATTTGTCTTTCACAACCTAGGTTTTTTTCTTAGCTTTGTTGATAATTGAGTTTCATAGTCACATTGACTTCAAACTAAGTTGATTGGGTTTTTAACCACTCTCAGATATATCACATCTACATTTTGAGTTCTTTCATATACCAAGTTTGTTGAATGAATGATGAGACAGTGAACATAGGAACAGGAGAAGAAAGCAAAACCAGTTCAGCTTAGGTTCATTTTATCTCAGTTTAACCATGCTCCTATAAGTGGAAATGCTGTAGTGTCGTACCTTTTCTTTCTTTTTTTTCTGTGACAATTCTTACTTTTTTGCTAGTAAGAGGAGCTATTGCAAACAGTAGTTTGAATATCAAAGTCCTGAGTCACTTACGATCAACTTTAGAATACTTACAGATAGATAGATAGATAGATAGATAGATAGAGATATATATACATTTTCTTTTTTTTTGAAGCATAGTATAGATCAATTTAATGAGCTATAGACTTACAAATATTTAACATTTCCATCAAATAAAGCTTCACACTTGAGATATATTGGTCCACAACAATTCACAGGCGTTGTCTGATTCCCTTTTTGTGTATGAGAAAGCAACAACTTTGCATTTGACAAAGAATGACTTGTTTTCTAGCCCAACCACATGAAAAATTGGGCTAACTTGTGCTTGCCTTGGGAAAGCTTGATACCTAATAGCCTTCCTTGATTGAATCCCTCCTTGATTGATTGGCCATACTAAAAGTAGCTGAAGAGAGATTAGGAGACTTTTTTTTCTCACTACATTTTTATTTTACATTTATTAAAACACTCATAGTCCCCCCTTTTTCAAAGCCAAACTCCATTTGACTTGTGGGCTGGAGAAGAGAAATCTCAGATACTCAGATTCACTTCTGTGTCATCAAAAGCAGACTATGTTATTTTTAGAACTGTATAATTGTGCTAGATATACATTTATAGTTCTTTAAATTCTTATAATAAACCACTTTTTTTATTTATTCACATGTACATTCATTGTTTGGGCCATTTTTCCCCCTACCTACCAACCCCTCCTTCTCCCCCCCACCCCCCCCCCTCACTTCCAGGCAGAACCTGCCCTATCTCTAATTTTGTTGAAGAGAAGACATAAGCAATAATAAGAAAGACAAAGCGTTTTTGCTAGGTGAGATAAGAATAGCTATACAGAGAGATTCCTAGCATTGCTTCCATATACAAAGTATTACATCCCAAGTTAATTCATCTCTAACTGATCTTTTCTCTGGTTCCTGATCCCCTTCTCATGTTGACCTCTGTCGCTTTAAGGTTTCTGTATTAGTTCCTCTGCAGTGGGGACATCAAATACTTTCATGTTTTGCTGGATCATATGGCAGGTCTATGTTTAGATTTTTAAGAAGCCTCCAAATTTTTTTCCAGAATGGCTGCACTAGATTGCATTCCCACCAGCAGTATACAAAGGTTCCTTTTTCCCCACAGCCTTGCCATCATCTGTTGTTAGTGGTGTTTTTGATGATGGCTATTCTAACAGGGGTGAGGTGGAATCTTAGTGTGGTTTTGATTTGCATTTCCTTTATGGCCAGTTGAGCATTTTTTCATGTGTTTTTTGGCCATTTGAGTTTCTTCTTTTGAGAAAGTTCTGTTTAGTTCAGTTGCCCATTTCTTTATTGGTTCATTGATTTTGGGAGAGTTTAGTTTCTTAAGTTCCTTGTATTTCTGGTTATCAGTCCTTTGTCTGATGTGTAGCTGGCAAATATTTTCTCCCACTCTGTGGGTGGTCTCTTCAGTTTAGAGACTATTTCTTTTGTTGTGCAGAAGCTTTTTAGTTTTATGAAGTCCCGTTTGTCCATACTTTCTCTAAGTTGCTGAGCTGCTGGGGTTCTATTGAGGAAGTCCTCGCCTACACCTATTACTTCCAGAGTGTTTCCTGCTCTTTCCTGTACCGACTTCAGAGTTTCGGGTCTGATATTAAGGTCCTTGATCCCTTTTGAGTTGATATTATTACAGGGTGATAAACATGGATCTAGTTTCTGTTTTTTTTGCAGACTGATAAACACTTTTCCCACCAACATTTGTTAAAGAGGCTGTTTTTTCTCCATCATGTATTTTTAGTGCCTTTGTCAAAGATAAGTTGGTTATAGTTGTGTGGCTTCATATTTGGGTCCTCTATTCTGTTCCACTGGTCTTCATGTCTGTTTTTGTGCCAAGTACCATGCTGTTTTTATTGCTATTGCTTTGTAATATAGTTTGAAGTTGGGTATTGTGATACCTCTGGCATTGCTCTTTTTTGCTGAGTATTGCCTTGGCTATTCGCAGTCTCTTGTGTTTCCAAATGAATTTTAGGGTAGATTTTTCAATCTCTTTGATGAATGTCATTGGGATTTTGATGGGAATTGCATTAAACATGTAGATTACTTTTGGTAGTATAGCCATTTTTACTATGTTGATTGTACCAATCCATGAGCTCGGGAGATCTTTCTACCTCTGTAGTTTTCCTCAATCCCTTTCTTCAGGGGTTTTTAGTTCTCCTTGTAGAGGTCATTCACATCCTTTGTTAAGTTTACTCCTAGGTGTTTGATTTTCTTTGAGGCTATTGTAAATGGAATTGTTTCCACATATTCTTTCTCAGTTTGTTCATTATTGGTGCATAGAAAAACTAATGATTTCTTTTTTTTATTGTTTTATTATTCATATGTGCATACAAGGCTTGGGTCATTTCTCCCCCCTGCCCCCACCCCCACTAATGACTTCTGTAAGTTGATTTTGTATCCTGCCCCTTGCTGTAGCTATTTATGGTGTCTAGGAGTTTTGGGGTAGAGTTTTTTGTCTTTAAGGGTATAGGATCATATTGTATGCAATTAGGAATATTTCGACAGTTTCTTTACCTATTTGTATTCTTTTATTTCTTCTTTTTGCCTAATTGCTCTGGCTAGGAATTCCAGGATTATATTGAATAGGAGTGGAGATAGTGGGCACCCTTGTCTCATTCCTGATTTAGGGGAAATGGTTTCAGTTTTTCTCCATTAAGTATGATGATGGCCTAAACCACTTTTTAAGGGCAAGAGCTTCATGCTTCTTCAGCATGTACCTGTCACAAGTAATGCTGTGGCCACCTCAAAGGAAGAGATTGATTAGGAAAACTTGTAGGCCCAGGCCCTACTTTAATCAGAATCTCTCTTTTACATATTGATAATTTGGGAGAATTTGGGAGGAAAAAAATGTTTTTCCTTTTAAACACAGTTTGAAAATGACATGTTTAGGTGGTAGTTACTTCAGTATCTTATAATATTATCTAGTCTAGCCCCCATCATTTTATAGAACTGGAAACTGAGGCCAGAAAAGATATGCAGTCTTGTCCAGATCATATAGCTATTTTAGTGGCAGAATTAGAATTAAAATCTCTTGTTCTGACTGCTTGACCAATATTCTTTATAGTATACTGCAGCATATTTGTTATCAGAACCCAGGAGTATTTGAACAACACTGCATATTACCTAGTCATGTTAGACAGACAACCAGTAAAGTTATTGCATTAATGAGTAAGTGATCACCTGATGATTTGTAGCCAATTACCTCAAAGCCAAGTTCAAATAAAAACTTTGATTTCCATGGTCCTAATGAAATGTTGGCTTCTTAGAAGCCCTAAATTTGGCCTGTTCTAGGACTAAGCCAATTTTTATATGTAACATTGTTTTTTGTTAATTTTAGGATCATCTACTGTTACCAGCTACCACCCACAACAAGACCACAAGACCAAAAATGTCAATTGTATTACCAGCAATAAACATAAATGGTAAGTTGAATTTTTGGTTTATGAACAATATGAGATTTCTTTGCTTAACCAAGAATCTCTGAATTAATGGAAAGCCATTTAAAATGTTTAAGTGGGCAGGGCCTGATGGCTCACGCCTGTAAATCCTAGCTACTCAGGAGGCAGAGATCAGGAGGATCATGGTTGAAGCCAGACTAGGCAAATAGTTCATGAGACCGTATCTCAAAAAAACCCATTACAAAAAAAGGGCTGGTAGAATGGCTCAAACTGTAATGAACTCAAGCCCTGAATTCAAACCCCAGTACTGCAAATAAATAAATAATAAAATGTTTAGTCAGACATGTGTGTATCCATGGCATTATTTTTGAAACATTTTCTCCACTGTTTTCACAAAATATTATTTTTAATAATTTTTTTTTTTAAAGTAGCTCTTTCTTATGTACAAAACTGGCTGCTCTACAGACTTGCTGTCAGGGGGCCTTTTTTTTTTTTTATTCATATGTACATACAATGTTTGGGTCATTTCTCTCCCCCTTCTCCCCCACCAGGGGACCTTTTTAATCATTATGCAATAAAGAAGTCCCTGCTATGTTCTGACAGTGATTTTGTAAATTAGGTTTTTGGAACTCAAAACAGTTTCCTATGTTTCCTAAATGTTGATATGATTCTGGACCAAGCCACACAAGCCTATTTATGTCTAATGCATAATATTGATGAGACTGATATTGGTAGTGTCACTATTGAATTTTGTTCTATCTTCTAGTACTGGATATTAAACAAAATATAAATAATACTGTGATTCTTTGGGGCCATTCACTGATGTTAAGGCATAGTATAACCTGCTTATAGTATAGAAGGAAAAAATAAGACAAGCATAGAAATCACTGTACTTCAGAGAGAAATCCCTGTAAGGAATACACAAAGCACTAAAGAAACTTAGTGAAGGAGAGATTAACTTTCAGCTGGATTCTTCATGAAGAAGAGAAATTACTTTCTCCCGTCTGTGTGTAATAAGTGAACACAGTATGTTATGGACTAATTGCTTTCTCTTACACATCATATTAGACTTATTGAAATAGTTGGCCTTCTTTCTCAAGTTCATTTACCTGGCATAATAGAACTTATGATAAATTTTCCATCTAATGGTAAGAACCTCATAGTATATGAGAGAGATGGAAATGGAATGCCCTTTGAACTATCCTGCAGTTGAGCCAGTCCACATTCTGATTGATGATAATAATTAAACTGGCAAATAAAACAAAGCACTAGATTTGGGGAGGAGATATTCTAGATAAGTTTCAATAAAAATTAGTCTTTAGGGAATAGGCATTTTATGAGCTGAATACAGTTAGCTTCGTAGAAATGCTTAGGAGGCAACCTGTGGTTATAAAACATAAATGGTTTTCTCTTTGAAGCATAAAAAAATTATGGTATTTACTTAGTTGCACAAAGATTCAGAGCAAATATAAGAAAGAAAAACTATGACATTGCAAAGAAATCTCTTTCAGTAAAGGCATACCTCTAAAGTTACTCATGGAATACTCATACTCCTGCCTGAAGAAGGACAGCACACTCTAAAATATATTATACTTCAAAGAATACATACAGGGAATCTCATTTATTCTTATTCCATAAGTACTTTGGTGTCACTGCTTGAACTTTAATAGAATTAATTTTGGTCAGCTCATGCTCAGAGAGGCTACTTTCTAAGTTTCATCAAAGCAGAATTGACTTAATTTTGTTCCTCTGATACTGGGTTCTTATGCAAGAGAATGCCTGGTTTTATTTTATAATAGTGAGCTGTCCATTTATATTAAGCCAAAAACAACAAGATGTTGTTTGATTCTGTTTATCTCAGCCAGTGGACTAATTTTTGAAGATGTGTCTTTCATACATCTGGAAAATACAATCATTGGAGGATCATTTCTTTTTTAATTACTATTTTGACTCTTCTGATTAGTAACAGTTGACAAACAGCTTAGTATGATATTTCAAATGTAAAATAATTAAATTATACTAGGCCACCTTTCTACCACATTAATTGATATTTGGAGTTCACAATGAACAGTGAATTGAAATTATTAACCTCCTTTTTGACAATTTATCTATAAAGGAAAAGATGCAAAAAATTGCCCCACTGGAAACTATAATCCTATAGAACTCTTCAAGACCCAGAGATAGATTTCTTTGATTTATTAATTTGACAAATTATATCATTTATAATCTGAAGAACGTAAGTTTTGTAAGCACCAAAGGTTTGGGCATCTGTTTATTGAAAAGGCAAAGACATTGTGAGGATATCCCTAATATCAGAATTGTTCATCCTGAGCAATATAAGGGTTGGAGAAAGTTGAATAAAGTATATTTTCTCTCATCTCTGAGTTTAGAAGTTACATGCAATTCAGAAATAAAAATGAATTGTGGGTGATGCCTCTCTCTGACATAAAGGAGCCTGTAGAATTTTAGAGAGGATGGTAAAGGACAAAGCAGAGCTAGAAGGGCATATTTTATTGAGCAACTGGTTCAAATAGTACACTAGTTGATAGTATTTGGGAAGATTTGGTTTTCCAGTTTCAGCAAAGTAAATTACATTTCCAGGTCAGTGCTTGTACTTAAACTATAATTTATAACGAGTAAACTTTGTGGTTTGAGCTGTGGAAAAAATTCTAAGGAACAGCAAAAGAGAGTAGGATATAAGCATGAAATTAATGCCATTTAGAAATTCCAGCCATATTATTTTGCATTCTCTTTATTATTTAAATTTGTCTCATAAGAGAGTTGAAAGCAGGTTAGTGAAGCTGCAAGAAAGAAAGTCTTTGTTTGCCTAAGTCTTCATACTGAAAATAAATTGAAATAAAGTAAAATGCTATGTATTTTTTTAAATTAAAAAAATGATTGTGTTGTTGGCAAAGAAATGGATGATGAATTAAAAGTGATTGCTGATTTTTTTTAAAGGATTATGGAAGTTCTTCCTCTAGTGTTGTAAGTCATCATTTCCTACTTTTAAATTATTTCCATTTATGTTATTGTAAAACTGCTCATTTCCTTTTTTTACTCTTGATAAATAATTCAACAAGCTACAGCATAGAAGAATTTTTTTTTTTAATGTTAGCTACTTTATAGACCTCTTTTATCAGGGAATGAACCTGCTAATATCAGTAGATACATTGCTCAGTCAACACATTCATTAATTTGTTTTTACTATTCTCCTTCCCCTTTCTATGTTATGTAACTGTTAGTGTGGTGCATGAGTAATAAAAGTAAGCAATAAATGCTGTTACTCTAATTGTACCATATCGTTAGTAAGAGCCCAGATATATGAACAAATGACTGCCAGGCAAAGCTATAATTATTTTAATCTCACAGTATTTTCCATGTAATGGAAATCTAGAAGAACTTACTAACAATGGTATGCAAATGCCAGTGCAAATGCATGAAACACAGTTTTAGTTGGAGAGGGCATAGTAGAAGGGCAGGAAGCAAACCAGCCAAATAAATGCTTTGGTTTTAATAGTAAGAGAATGTTGATGCAACTGCTTTTGATGATCACAGTTCTATGGAAGTGGCTATCCCAAAGCAACTATATTTGGAGGCTGTCCTGTTTGTTCTGCCTAAGCAGGCTGAGAGTTGTGTCTTTTATTCTAATAAATTTGTTTCTCTTTGGAGGACTACAGGTTGTCAATTTAAAATACTTATATATTTACATCCTTGCATTTTCATTATAATTCATTCCATTTCATAGTTGCATCCAGAAAATTGAGTGAATGGAGTTTTCTGTTAAAACCATGTTTTAATTTTTTTAATGCATAATCATAGTTCTCAGGCTTTTAACTCATGACTAAAACTGGTAGTAAAATTCCCACACAAAGAATTTCTACTGAGAAAATGAGGAAAAAAAATCACAGTGGTTACCAGAAGAAATTAATTTATTTTGTCTCAAAATAGACACAGATCCATTAATTATGTATAATTTAAATAAGGTGATGAGAGTTAATATTCCTATATGACATACAGTAGGTAAAGTCCTTTGTAAAGACCTAAGCTTATGTTTTCAGTCCATAGAATGACCCCCAATTGATGCTGAAATACCACCTAGGCCTAGACCACCAACAGTGATGATTTTGATGAGTTCTAAATCAGAAACAATATACTGATTAATTTTTTAAAGAGAGATCAATGTAGTACCAGATAGTATAAACTCTCAATGCCTATTGTAAAGAATAAAAATTTAGAAGAATATGGTAGATAATAGAATTTCATGATAACCAACATCAGTTGGTACTTTTGGAGATAAAACTTGAACTAGTCTGTAAAGGAAACTTAGAATTTGAGTATAAGAATAAGGACAATTTAAAGCATTTATTTATATAAGGATTGTACCCAGCTACAAGTGACAAAACTTAAATAAGCTTTAACTTAGTATTTTGGTTTCTAATATACTGAGAAATCAATTGTAAAGACTGCAATGAACCACTCCAATTGCTGATGTTGATGCAACGATTTAAGGGTGCTAAGCAGAAATTGCTGAAATTCTCTTGGCCCTTCTCAAATGATCACAAAGTGACTGTTGCTGACCAAGTCATCAAATCTGTATTCCAAGCATGAAAAAGAAGGAAAGCAAAGTGTCTCTAAAGGAAACAAACATTTTTCTTACATTTCTAGGAAATTTTTGCTTGTGTCTCGTTGAACATATACTGTGACAGATATTTAGACCTAGCTTCGGGTTAGGCTCAGATATGTAAATTTTAATTAGGCATACTGTGATTTGAATTTAAAAAACCCTAGAGTTCTTTCAGTAAGAAAATACTGGATATTGTAGGGACAAATACCCATACTCCATCGTGTGCCAAGTTGGAAATGAGCAAGGTGTCTGGTGCTGCAAAAATGAATGAATGAATGTTACTTTGTTTGAGGTGTATAAACAGAAGAAAGTCAAGTAGAAGAACTAGGAGGAAGTATAGGGTAAACTAAATCTGCAGAGAAGGTGAGGCAGAAAAGAATGCTTTAGGAGCTGTCAGAAGACCAGTAAGGGGAATATGAGCAAGGTAGAAAGAGGTGATAATGATGCAAGAAAAGTTAGGGAAGTAGGCCCCTGAAAAGGTAGGCAGAGGCCAGATCAGACAGGGCATGGAAAACAGTTCATATTTATCAGTATAGTGGGAAAGTGCTAAGGAGTTCAAAGGAGGGAAGAGAGTTGATTTGATTTACATTTAAAGAGATCAGTGTGGCTACTTTTGCATGTTGTGGCATCGGTGTCCCAGACTACCTGTCTTCTACCATCATGCTGCCTAATTCCTACCCATCCTCCAAAATCCAACCGAAATCCTACCACCTCTGTACAAATCTTCCTCACGTCTGTAGGTCCCTAGGACTCTTTAAATCCTAGAGTAACATTTTCTCCACCAAACACGAGAACTACCTCTCATTTATGTTATCCTATGCTACTCAAATTATTTCTCTCTCTCGTCCTTCTCCCTATCCCATGCCTAAAGAAATGCTGTACTTAATTTAAACATATGCTTACTGTAGTGTTGGAAAAACTTCCCATTTTACGATTTACATGAAATGAAATCGCTATCCTATAGCTGTATCCTGCCTCCCTTACTTCCTCTGGTTGGCCTTATTTATACCCTTTTGTTCCTTGAAGTCATCAGCACATCTACTTTTAACTGTCCACAAACTGTTAGGTTATCCCCAGTTAGCACAGCTCTTCTGAATCTTCTTCATAAAGTAAACCACTTTTTTAAACGGGGAAAACCAGGGTTATTGGTAGAGCTGCCTTTATGTACTTAGAATATTTTTACTTTGTTGACTACTTCTTGATGACTTATTGGCAATTACACAGGAAATGATTTTCATGAATAGTTTGTGTTTTTTGCATTTGATTTACTAATTATTTAATCTATAGTAACCTTCACAGGACTCCAGAGGTTTGGCTGGAGTAGTTTACATGCATCTTCTAGAATGTTAGTACGTCCTTAAGCCAAAGAAGCCAGTCACTGAGCCCACTGTAGTTAACTGACCTTAGACTCTCCTTCACTTTCAGTGAGATAACTTTCACTCTTCCTCCCTTGTGGCAAAAATCTGTTTCTACTCAAGCAGATGGTTTGGCTTTCAACAATAAAATCTAAAGATTAGTATCTACTTAAGCCAACAAAGCTTGTTTGGGCCCCTATTAACTCTAAAAAAATGAATTATTTCTTTGTTTTATACATATTAAGCTTATCAGAGTGGATTTATCTTTGTATTGGACAATCAAGAACCTTGCCCTTTGTCAGAATATTCAGCCATTTCACATAATCTAAAGTTTCTGTTTTTCAGAAGAATTACGTAATAAGCACGGGTCCAACCCCTCTATGTATTCTCTTTTGCAGTGATACCAACTGGAAACACTAAGGATCATAACTTTCTGTGGGGTGTTACATAGGTCTTTCAGCATTTGCATGGATATTTCTATGTTATTTAAGACATCTAGAAGCTGAGGAAGGGCAATAGACCAGCATCCTTTCACAGATGTACATGTCAAATATATTGTAAATTTTGTCCACATTAGGAAATACCTTTCTGCTTGACCTTTTACAATAAAGGTTACAGAGTCTCCCAGAAATCTATATTTTGTGGGTTTTTAAAATTTAAAATCTTAATTAAATATATAGTATAGATTGTAAATTAGATATTCATGTTTTGAAAGAGAACTTTGGGGATATTGAGTATGTCAAGCAAGAGTTGCCTTTGAACTCAACCAAATATCCATAAAAATATTTTCCTCCTTTATTACACATTTTACAGAAACAAATGCATGCCTTAAATATAAGCTTTAGATTAAATAATGAGACTGAGACAGATGTGAACTATAAAATAGTTTGTTACTAGGAAAGGAGTTGTTAGGAAGACCATAAAAGCACTCTATATGGGATAGAGCCTTATGGGACATGTGATGTACTTGGCATCATTGCAGTATAGATAAGGACAAAAAATGATTCACTAATATTCATTTATTCAAGTCATAAAATATCAGGGTTGAAAAGGCTTTAGTACAAAGTCATCCATGCTAACTTCTTTCCCGGATTTGGATTCTCTTCTGTAACATTTTGCTCCATGGCCAACCAGTTTGGATATAATCACTTTCAGGGACAGACTGTCTGCTTTAAATAGCTCTGGCAATTTGTAAATTGTTCCTTTTCTGTCTCTTCTGTAATCCACAGGATTATATATGAATATAATCTCTCTTCCACATGATAGAATTACACTATTTATCTGTTATTATACCTTCTGATTCTGCACGTATTCAAGATCTTCTAGTTTTTGGAAGCCATTTTTCTTGTGACCTGGGTTTGTGGTGCTCCACTTGTGGTCATTCTCTTCTGAATGAGTTCTGGTTTTATCACATCTTTTCAGAGAGCTGATTAAAGCTGAGCATAATGGAATATCTTCAAATTCTATGTAGCATATATCTGTTGGTGAAACCAAAGTGATTTTCCAGTTAAATCATACATTGTGCTTTCTGTCAAGTATAGTCCATAATGTTTTCACATTTTTTACTGCCAAGACATGTTTTCTTTTCCTTTTTGCTGGTTCAGATTTTTAGGCTGAAAATGTTTTTGGGGGTTTTTTTGTTGTTGTTTTGGTTTTTGTCAATTTCTTATTCAACAAATACTCAGGAAAGGTTTCCTAAGTGGGAAGCCTTAGACCCTCTCTCACACTATGTGCCCAGAATTCTGAACTTCCTTATTTTTGTTACATTCATCTCACTTATAATCAGTATTTTGTTGTCTGACTTTTCTATTAAAATTTAGACTCCTTAAGGTTAGGAACCTTGTTTGTTTTTCTTTGTTATTCCTAATACCTTACAAAAATAAGTGCCTAACACATAGTAGGTACTTAAAAACCTTTGCTGAATTGGATTAAATATAAATCATCTATATAAGCCAGGCACTGTCCTTTATATATCAGGGAAAAAAGTAATTAAATAAGCATACATACACAGTGATACTTGTACTGAATCCTAAAGATTGACCACGTGACTGAGGCATTCTAGGCACAGAGAATAATATAAATAGGGATATCAGAGAAATAAAAGAATTTAGCCCATTTGGGAAATTAAAGTAAGATTAATGTACATAGGCACCAAAGTGTAGGTGAAACTTCATAGGCAAGCAGGAGCCAGTTCATGAAGGCCTTGTATGAGAGGATATGGAGTTTGATTTAACCTATGACTATTGGGAGCTACTAAAAGATTTTGAGCAAGGAGGAGGCACAAACTGTATCATGTTTCAAACAATTTCCCTGACATCAACATAAAGGATAGATTAGAAGGCATAATGGTTGTAGAAGGACCATAATTGGGTAGTTATCATATAGGCAAGAAATGAGTACTTCATCTAAAAAATGATTCTTTATATATATTATCTATTTCTTATGTAAAAAATTACGCTGAAACCCAGCAGTTTAAGAAACACACACATTATCTCACATAGTTTGTGAGGGCCAAGAAACTTAGCAGGGTATTTTTAAGTTTAGGCCTTTCTTGAGATTGCAGTCAAGATGCAACCAAGATGTTGGCTGAGGCTGAAGACTTTACTGCATCTAAAGGATGTGCTTCTAAATTCACTCACGTGGCTGTTGGTAGGAGGTTTCAGTTCTTCACCATGTTGACCTCTCCCTGGTGCTGCTTACAACATGGCTTCCCCAAAGCAGCTAATCTATGAGAATGAGAAAATGAGCAAACAAGAGAGCTCTCAAAGTGGAGGCCACAGACTTTTGAACTTAATCTCTGAAGTCACATACCATCACTTCTCATGCATGCTTTTGGTTACATAAACCAACCTTGGCACATTTTAAGTATGTATATATATACTGGGGTATGTATATATATATATGCCGGCATTTGAACCTCAGGGCTTTGCACTTGCTACTTGCTAGGCAGGTACTCTTGAGTCTTGACCCATGCTCCCAGCATGGGTCTGAAAGCAGACTGACTTAGTATTCGAAATAGGAAAAGTGAGACACAAATTTATTAGAAGACATTTCTGTTATCTGTTGATAGACCAACTGACTCTGTTGTTGATTACTACATTACTTTGAGCTAAATTATAATGCATGAATAAGTATAGGAGACTATAATTAGCAGTGCCACATCCCTTACAGATTTTGAAGCAAGTTCTTCCTTGGATGGCAGTAAAATATATACATAAATTTTCTCACTTTAAAGTAATAATATCTAGGGTTTAATGAAATAAGATTGTGGGATAAATTAAGAGTGAAAATAGTATTTAAGTGTGAGCAACACCCTTGGAACAATGAGAAAGTAGAAAAATAAAATTACATCATTTAAATGATGTAAAAATGTTTTGGATTTTTAACAACCATTCACTGCCTATTTCTTTTTTTAAATTTTTGAATGAGCATACATTCATAATATGAGGGAGTTTCATTGCGATAAATTCCATAGATGTATATAGTATACTTTCAACAAGCTCACCCCTCCACTAAATTCCCATATTCCCTTTTCTTTTCCCCCTTTTTCAAACTGTGTTACATATGTATGTTTTATATGTACATATGTATGTAACATTCTTTGATCCTCTTCACCCCTCAGTATCCTTTTCCTTTCCCCTTCCACCCTTCCACTGATTCCCCCCAGCAACACCAGCACCAACAGTGTATACTTTAACAGTGTATGAGGGTTCCTTTACCCCTTCCTCTTCACCAGCATTTGTTGTTATTTGTTTTATTGATGATTGCGATTCTGACTGGGATGAGATAGAATCTCAGTGGAGTTTGACTTGCACTTCCTTTATGGCTTAAGATGTTCACTGCCTATTGCTAAATAGTTTTGGGCAGCAAGTTTAGGTTCATTTCCCCTTTTTTGAACACCCACTATGTATAATAAGTCTATTACTGGGTCCTTTAACATTTAATTTGCATTTGGTCCTCAGGAAGCCTCTGTAAGATTATGTATTATCATAATCTTACTGCTGAGGTGGCTGAAAAAATTCAAGAACTGTAACTGAACTTCCTGCATGGTCCCTTGCAGTCAGTTTTTTGTAGCCCATGTTAGCTTTTAATAACCTCTTTAGCCTTTCCCTTAAGCACGTTGTGTGACTAAGTGAACACAACAGCGGAACTAAATACCAGTTTAGGTTGCCAGAATTTCAGAGTGATAGCTATTGTATTTATGTTCTGGTCATCTATAAATATTTAATATTAAGCATATAATTTGGCATGATGGCCAACAAAAAGATAAAGTATTTCTATTCCTAAGAAGGTAGGCCTGCTCACAAACTAGCTCCCTAGAGTTTTTGTGACAAACCAGAAAGGCCTTTTTCACTACTGGATTAAAATAGGAAGAAACAAATTAGGAGACTGTAAGCTACAACTTTTTTGGCATTTTAAGTTTATCTAATTAAAAAAAATTTTATATAAATTAATCCCATCCAAATTTAGCAGATATCGGTTTCAAAGTTTGCTTACTTTTCCCATGGCATTTAAAACATACAAAACTCTTTTGAGAAAACATTTTCCAATAAGTAAATGTCAGTCACGTCCATAAACTGGTTTGTCTCAGGCCAATAGACCAGTTACACATTCAAAATAAAACATGCCATTTATAATAAAAATAAACAGTCTGTCTTCTCACTAATGAATTTGCTGTCTACAATTCTGTGGATGTGGCTATGTGTTTTCCCAGGAAAACTGGCTCACAGTGAGACTAAGATAGCTATTAGGATACATTAAAAAGAATTGGGCCATATGCCAGGCACCTGTGGCTCATGCTTGTAATCCTAGATACCTAGGAGGCTAAGATCACTAGGATCATAGTTCAAAATCAGTCAGGGGAAAAAGTTCACAGGACTCCATCTCAACAAATAGCTGAACATGAAGGTGAATGCCTGTCATCCCAGCTATGGCAACAAACATAAAATAGAAGGGTATTGGTCATAGTCTAGGCCAGCTGGGCAAAAAGTGAGACCCTGTGTCAAAAATAACCAGAGTGAAAAAGGGCTGTAGAGGCATGGCTCAAGCAGTAGAGCACCTGCCTAGCAAAGGTGAAGCCCCTGAGTTCAAATTCCAGTATCAGCAACAACAACCAAAAAGGAATTGAGCCATAAACATGAAAAATCTCTTTCCCAGTCTTTCTGAGGGTGGTTAATTTTGCTGTTTCACACATTCACGTGTACCATCCTGTTGGTGCTGCCTTGTCCATTTTATTCCAGGGAGCCCCATATACAGATATATAGTTAATTAATAAGTACCTTTACAGACAGCCAACTCAAATCCGTATTTGTTAAGTGCTAGTTGTTTTATGAACTGAGAAATACCAATATGAAAACTAGTAGTATGTGTTCCATATAAACTCACAGTATAGAAAGCAAAGGAATAATGTTCTTGTCTCCATGTGGCTCTAGCTATATTCTTGTAGCTAACATCTGATAGTTTTCAAGTGACAGAAACTAACTCTAGACGACTTAAGCAGAATTTCTAAGAGAGCCAAAGAATTTGACTTCAAGATCCATTAAACAAAAACAAAGCCCCAAACTGCACTGTAGACCTGGTTATAGACCATAGCTTGCCCCACTGGAATTAGTGATTCTGAATCCTACTTCCAGAACTAAAGCTGTGACTGGCTCTTGCATCCAGGACTTCCACCCTCCCTAGAAGAGTCTTCATAGTCATGGCTTCTCTATAGTCTGGAGATGGTACATCTGATTGGCAGAGCCTAATTACAAGGAAGTGCTGGATGTGCATAATGCCTACAATTCCAGGAGAATTGGGAGTTTGAGACCAGCCTCGGCTACATACAAAGTTCCAGGCCAGCCTGGGCTACATAGTGAGACCCTGTCTCAAAAAAATGAAGAAAGGAAGAAGAGAAGGGAGAGAGGGAGGGAATTTAGACTTACATAGTGGGAGGTAAGCTCTGCCTCACAAGGTAGGATGTTTTCTAAACCTAGGAAAGAAGCCCCAAACCTCTATCAGCAGCAGTTTTTTATTTTTGCTTTTTTGGGTTTTTTGGCGGTACTGGTAATTGTACTCAGCACTCTACCACTTGCCCACACCCCCCAGTCCTTTTTGCTTTAGTTATTTTCTGGGTAGAGTCTAATGCTTTTTGCCCAAGCCAGCCTCCAACTGCAATCTCCTACCTATGCCTCCCACATAGCTAGAATTGCAGGTGTGAGCCCTTATACCTGGCTTGTTCATTGAGATGGGGTCTCACTAACTTTTTTGCCCTTGGCATTGAATTGTGATCATCCCAATTATCAGTAGCATTTTGAAAAATCAGAGGAGATTAAATATAGTAGTGAAAAGCAGAAATTAATAACAAAAAGGAAAAGTGCAAATTTAGCCTTAATATCACCAAAAGAAGAAAATCTGTTTTCCTAACCATTTGTCAAAAAGTTCAGTTAGTGAGAGGCTAGGCAATAACTTATATTCTGAAAAGTTAGTAAGGCCTATAAAGTAGAACCCCAATTTCAGCCCCATTGACAGGAACTGTCATCTCTCTCTCTGGAATGGATTAGGCTCAGTGTATTGTCTAGAATAAACAACTCACACTTGAAATCAAAGCCCTTAGTTCTCACCCTGGTCAGCCCTTAACCAGCAGAATGACCTGTAAGCAAGTGATACAGATAGTGTTCTTGTATAAAATGAGAAAGTTTGAGGTAGGTGATTTTTTTTTTTCCTGAGACAGAGTTTTGCTGCATAGCCCAGGCTGGTCTTGAATTCACAGTCCCCTGTTTTGGGCCTCCCAAGTTCTGGGATGAGATAGGCGATCTTTAAAATCTCTTCTTGGACCTCAAATTATGTAATTTGCACATGACAAGCTACAGGCAATTACTCTTTGTACTTATTGGTTATGTTTTAGAAAGCAGATTAATCATGAGCTAATTTTTTGATGACAATAAATTTCCATGAATTCAGAGAATTAAATCTCCTCTTCCCACTTAGTTTAGTTTCAGTGTTTTTTTGTTTTGGTTTTGTTTTAAAGTATTGTATTTTCCCACACAGTCCAGGCTAGGCATTCAAGTTGCAGCAGGGAAAATGCTTGGTGGATTTGTCATCATTATTTTTGGCCTCTGTCTTTATGGGAGCCTTGTTAATTTCTTAATTTCAATCATCTATCCCTCTGATTTGAAGCCCAGCACACCCTAGTTAATGTGTTTGAGGATTGTCTTTTTGATAAGGAATTATTTTTCCTTCAAAAATATTTTTATTTCAATAGGAGATAGAAGATTTCTCTCATTAATTATGAAGTGAAGGATTTTTAGACATTCTGTGTCCGCTGGTCAGCTATTTTCCTACTTTGATTCACTGAATAATTCAGTTGATCCAGTGGTGGCAAATGATAGCAAGTTATCCATTAAATAAAGTGAGGTACCTTCTAGCACAGCAGGCAGAACATCAGTATTAAAAAGTAAAGTAGAAGCCAGGCATGGTGGTGCAGAACTGAAATCCCAGCACTCAGGAAGCCCAGGAAGGAGGATCAAGAGTGCGAGATAAATCTGGGCAAGGTGGTGAGACCCTGTTTCAAGAAGAGATTAATACATACAATGAAGGCATAACTTTGAGCAGAGAGAAAGAATGAAGGAGCCATTTAGAGTCAAGAATGTTATTTCCTTGCCTTCAGGAAAAAGTATGCTTAAATGAGACCATAAAAATTAAATTTGTACATATTTTAATAGAACCGTCCTTAATGTAGGATTTTAAACCTAACACAAGGGGATTTATTTCTGGAATAACCTGAACAACTTTATAAATAAAATTATTTCATCTAAAACATGTTCCTGTAACATGACTTCCAAGAATAGGTTCTGAGGAAGTCTAATGTTTGTTCTATTTTTAAGTAGAAAGGTTGTTATAACTTTTCTCTAAACTGTAGTGGTAGAGTACCTGCTTAGTGAGTGTGAGACCCTGAGTTCAAACCCTAGTACCTCCAAAAAAGTATAAAGTTGCTTATACAAAATTATTAAATATTTAGATTAGCCACTATTAAGAATTTAACTGATCTACTTCATTACAATGTATTGGTAGCCCAGTATATTAATTCTATGTTGCCATGTAACAAATTTCCCCACAATTTAATGGCTAAAAGCATTATCATTTCACAATTTCTTTGGTTAGGAATCCCCATGTGACTTAGCAGAGTGGTCCTGGCTTCAGAACTTTCATGAGTCAAGCTATCATTTGTGGCCACAGTCTCATTCTAAAGGCTCAGCTTGGGAGGATCCATGTGCAGGCTCACTCGTGGAGGAGTTAGAAGGACTTGACTCCTGGTGAGCTGTTGGGCTGACTACTGGCCATAGGCCTCTCTCAGCTCCTTGTCTCTCTAGGACAGTTTACAACATGGCTTCTCTCATATAGCAAACAAGAAGATGCCCAAGATAGAAGACTCTTTGCAACCTAATCTCAGAGTTGATTTCCTATCACTTTTACCATATTCTGTTCATTAGAAGCAGTATTTAGGTTCAGCCCACACTGACTAGAAGGCAAACACCAGGGTATAAATGTGGGGCTCTCTGGGGGATAGAAACTGCCTTTCACTTTCAGTCAATTTGTTATTTAATTATGGAGAACACCAAGTCATGATATTATTAGATAGAACGTTGATCTACCGTGCATAATTCCATCATGCAAATAAAGAGTGATATTATCATCTGAACATCTTTCCATCCTTAAATATGTGTATAATTTTTTTAAATCTTAATTCTGAATATTGTTTACTATATATTAATCCATTTTATTAAGTGATAGCATTAAAGTTCTAAGACACCGTTGGAAGAGAAAATTTTATGTATAACTTCATTTTTTACCCTTGCCTTAGAAAGATTGCTACTGAATTTTAGTAATGGGAAACCTTGGCCAGTATAGATTATTTTAAATTAAACAAGTGCAACATGCAAAAGAATATTTTTCTTCTTAAATCGTACACTAAGTTTCATCCTAATTTAACAAAAGATGTAATTCTGAATGGACTTTACTGATTAATTTCTTCAGCAGAGTTTATTGAAATACTTGCTGAACTCATCATGAATTACTTTCAAAATGAAGTCCACACTCCTTATTTTGGCCTCCCTAAGTCAAGTGATCTTTTTCTGTTTCTCCAGCTTTGTTTCCTGTATCATCATCCCCCTTAGTCTTTCCACTCCAATACTTAGTTCTTCTTGGACCTCCTTGTCTTCACTGCTTATTCATACCTCAGGGCATCTCCATCTTCCTGGAATTCTCTTATCCCAGCTCTACCTCCTAAAAATTTCAACATCTCCCAATACTGCCACTGGCTGGAGGTGAGGACATCAACAAATGGGTCTTCAAGGACATTCTAGATGCAAACTGTAACATAGAGGTTAGACTAGACATAAATTAGCAAGAGCCACAAAGGAATGTTTACATTCATTCAGGTGTGAACTGATTATGACCTGACTCAAGAAGAGCAGGGTTGATGCAACCTTAAGGAAAACACAAAGTGGCAAGTGATCTGCCAAAATCACATTACTTATTTTGGTGATATGAGATTTGAACTCAGGGTTTCATGCTTGCTAGGCAGCATGAGCTACTCCACTAGCACTGTTTTGTGTTGGGTATTTTCAAGATAGGGTCTCTCAATCTATTTTCCCAGGCTGGCTTCGAACTTCGATCCTCCTGATCTCTGCCTCTTGAGTAGCTAGGATTACAGGTGTGAGCCACCAGCGCCAGGCCACATTACTTTTTTTGATCATTGGACTGATCTTTTTAAAGGACTCTGTTCATCTCTTTGGATATAATCTTGTCTGTTTTATTGCCTTTTCCTTGGAGACTTGTTATGAGAAATGCTTCTATCATGAATACAACTCAAATTTCATGTTGATGAAGGACAGTAGGGTTTCCATGGTTACTGTGTGATCATTTCTATTTAGAACAGGGGAGGTATCTCTCTGTGAGCTTAAATGGAAAACATCTGCTATTAGCCTTTCTGTTTACCTAACTGTTATAAGGAATGTACAAGGTCAGCTTTCCTTGAACTGGCAATTCAGTTGTCTTTGTATTTTTGGTAAGATTTATAAGGCATTTTTCTCCTTTCACTTTTGGGTAGAGAAGTTTTATCAATTTTCAAAGTTCATGTCAGTGTTCAGTGCTGCTGTGAGTGATTTTGCCTAGCTCCTCTTTCTGTCTCAGTAGCCTTCTCAAAGCCTAGACATTCTTTTAGAGTCATTTCTGTTATAGTCATTCTGGTTTTGTATTTTCTGGAATGTACATGAGATCTTCTTCATCCATATTTTCTCTTCATCCATTTGTGCTAAGAATGCTTCAAAGACCACAGAGATATTATTGTGTGTAATTAAATCAGCCGGGTGAAGAATCTTCCAGTCCTGTAAATTAATGAATGTATCAGTTTCAGCTTTAATTCAATTGATCCTATCATGAAAACAAATGTCAGACAATAGAAAGCTAGTAAATGCAGTTTTTAAAGGGGAAGGTTAATGAAAACTTGATTCAAGCCAATATTTATGTGAAGACTTCCCTGACACATCCTCAGTGATTTATGTAAATTCCATGTTAGCATCACATGGAGAAGCAAAAGTTTCATGTTTAATGCAGTAATGAGGAGTAGCATGGACACTAACACAAGGCATAACAGTGGCAAAAAAAAAAACCATCTGAAAACTACATGAAAAAATGTACAGAGTGATAGCGGGGAAACTAGGCATAGGTCAAACCAGTGGATAAGTGCTTGTGGGCAATTAGTCCTTACTTACTGTGAGGATAACACATGTTGCTCTATGAAGAAAATTTTTAATCAGGACACAGTAGTTGCAACTGCATACATGTTCTTTGTTATGTGAGCAAAAGCCACATCTAAGCCAGTGCTTCTGTTTCCATGAGGTCTTTTGGAAGCTGAGTCAACTCTGGTGAGCCACCCAGCAGTAAGATGACCTTGGGCACAAGGAAAGCTGTACAAATGGCCCCCCCAAACCAGATTCTCCCTCTGCTCCTCCTTCTTCCTTCTTTCTTGCCAAAGAAGTAGCATGAAATTCTTTACCAGGAGCAAAGCCCATTGAAGTAGTAAGGCCTCTGCTAGAGGAGAGAGTGAGTTACCTAGAGTGGCATACATCTGGGTGCTGCTGCTTCCCAGACTTCCTGGTTTGTAGACCTTGCCAGTGGTATCGGCAAAGCTTTTTATGGCTGTACCATGTACTTTCCCAAAGCCTTTTTAAAGAAAATGTACAGCCGATGCCCCTAGGTAAAGGCCCATAATTTTCAGGAGTGCGGACTCAACTCTCAAGTTTCTTCCCCAGGAGTTGCAGTTTGGGTGTTCCTGCTGCTTCTGAGCTTTCTTCTCACTGTTTTTCCCTATTCTTAAGTTCAGTGGGTTTTCCCCTATATTTTTCACGTAGTTGTGGAAAGAACAAATAACATTTCCATGGCATTTAGCATGTTGTTGTTTTTCCAGTGTTTTCCAAGGAGTAAGGTCATTCTGCCACTGGGGACCCCAACCTGTGTTCCAAAGGTAGCCAATATTTTCCTAGGGAAGAGTGACAGCTTTCACATTCTCCACTTTGTCCTTGGGGTACTTCCCCTGTGCTGACCACTCCCAGGAAGTTTTCTACCCAAAATTACATTACCTCTCTCCCTGCCTCTATTCAAGTGACCTTCCATTACATTAAATTAGGATGAAGCTTAGTGTACAATTTAAGAAGAAAATTTGTTTTCAGATAAATCTGATAGGTATCAGATGCACATGTGTTCCATAGTTAATATGGATTAGATGAACAGTGTTTAAATGAGCAGAATATTTTAGTCTGTGTTAGTCATAAGAATATTCTAATCTTCTTTATGTGCTTGAGGCTGTCCAGAGAGACATGTATATTAAGCATCTTTTGAGATAGGCTGCAGTCCTCTTACCTCTACCTCCCACATAGCTGGGATTACAGAAGTGTACTGCCACTCCTGATTTGTTCTTTGAGATGGAGGCTTGCTAATTTTTTTACCCAAACTGGCCTTGAACTGTGATTGTCCTATCTCTGTCTCCCAAGTAGCTGAGATTACAGGCATGAGCCACTGCACCTGGCCCTTGAAGGTATGTTTTGATCAGAAAGTGGAGACTGGAGCCATCACCTTTTCTCTTCTTCTTCTTCTTCTTCTTCTCTTCTTCTTTCTTCTTCCTTTTCTTCTTCTTCTTCTCTTCTTCTTTCTTTCTTTCTTCTTTCTTCTTGCTTCTTCTTTCTTCTTCTTTTCTTCCTTCCTTTTCTTCTTCTTCTTTTCTTCTTTCTTCTTCCTTTTCTTCTTCTTCCTTTCTTCTTCTCCTTCCTTCCTTCCTTCCTTCTCCTTCCTTTCTTCTTCTTCTTCTTCTTCTTCTTCTTCTTCTTCTTCTTCTTCTTCTTCTTCTTCTTCTTCTTCTTCTTCTTCTTCTTCCTTCTTCCTTCTTCCTTCTTCTTCTTCTTCTTCTTCTTCCTTCTTCCTTCTTCCTTCTTCCTTCTTCCTTCTTCTTCTTCTTCTTCTTCTTCTTCTTCTTCTTCTTCTTCTTCTTCTTCCTTCTTCCTTCTTCCTTCTTCCTTCTTCTTCTTCTTCTTCTTCTTCTTCTTCTTCTTCTTCCTTCTTCCTTCTTCCTTCTTCCTTCTTCCTTCTTCTTCTTCTTCTTCCTTCTTCCTTCTTCCTTCTTCCTTCTTCCTTCTTCTTCTTCTTCTTCTTCTTCTTCTTCTTCTTCTTCTTCTTTCTTCTTTCTTCTTCCTTCCCCCCTCTCCCCTCCCCCTTCTCCCCCTCCTCCACCCCCTCATTTCTTAGGCTGGTCTCCAACTCCTTAACTCAAACACTCCTCATGCCTCAGCCTTCCAGTGTGTTCCTAATAAAACCTTAGTTGGCATGAGTTTGGAAAGTAGTTATATTTTACCTTTGATTCATCAAACTTATACTTGATTAAAACCTATAGATCTTTTTGAAATATGTCTCTATTCCTACCTGTCCCTCGTCATATAGATATAAGGAACTTTACATTTTTACCTGTTAAATTTTAACCTTCTTAGCATTTGCTCTTTTTTTCTTACTTATCAAGCTGTCTGCAGATCCTGATTATGGCAGTAAGTGGCTTGGCTGGGTACTTCATCAGCTTGTGTTCAATATCTGTACTCAAATCAGTATTAAAAGTATTTAGCAGGAAAAGAAACCTGTACCTCCAAACCCACACCAGACCCTAAATTCCACATTCATAAGTCCAATTGCCCATTTAATATCTTTCTAGGCAGGTCACACTTAACCAGACTCTACATTTCTGTTAATGACATAACCATCTCCCAGTTTGCACTACCCAGAACGTTGGAATCATTCTTGACTCTTTTGTCTTTCTCCCACACTCCACATCTAATCCCTTAACAAATTCTGTTGATTCTACTTCAAAATAGATCTTTAATCATACTTCCTCTAATTCTTAACCTTCTTGTGCCACCATTTTGGACAGATCATCTAAAATGTGTTTCCAACATTCTCTGCTTTGACTTTTGTCTTCTTTGGCATCTCCCAAACACTACAACTAGAGTGATCCTTTTAAGACATAAATTATATTATGTAACCCCTCTGTTTAAAACCTACAGTGGCTTTCTATATCACTTGGAGTAAAAGTTAAAGCGTGGCAATCCCACATGCCTGTCGCTCTGATGTTGTCAACATGCCACCTCTAGTTGCTGGTAACAGATGGTTGTTTCAATCGCTCCATCATATCTGTATTCTAACCAGCAGGAAGAAAACAGGAAGTTAAAGATATATCTCTTCCCCTTGGGCACAGTTAGAAGTTAAACCTGTTTTTTCTGCTCTCATCCCAGTGGCCAAAACTGAGTCATATGATAGCAACTTGTTAAAGGGAATATCAGGGAGTACAGTCTTTAAACCTGTGAATTCCAACTAAAATTTGGTAATTCTGGTGCTAGAGGAAAAAGAATCATCAGTTTAGGGGCATAGAAAATAATTTCTCCCCAACATGGCTTTAAATATTATCTATGTCTAACACTTTCATATCTCTATCCTGGACCAAGTTCCTGAGTCCTAGATACCTACCTTCAGCTGCCTCTTCAACACTCCTGAATATCTGCTTGGCCAAAATGGAATTCTTGATTTTTCTTCCCAAACCCCTTTTCCATCTTAGTTTTTTCCCAGCTGTTCATGCCAGAAACTTAGGATGGCCTTGATTCCTCTCTTTCTGTCTCACTAAACACCTAATGCATCTGCAACTTATCTTCAGAATAGACGTCAAGTGCTACCACTTCTTACTTCCACCCCATTACTCTAATCTGAGCCAACACAGTATCTCTCAGTGTACCTCTCCCCAATACCTTCCTAGTCTTCACATAGCAGTCCAGGGTGGGAAAAATTTTTTTTTAATGTAAGTCAGATCAGGTCCCTCTTCTGCCCAAAATCCTATAATGGGTTCCTGTCACACTTAAGAAAAACTCCAAATCCTTACCCTGACTTACAAATTTCCTGCATGATTTGATCCTTGTGGTCTTTTTTTTTTCCTCCTCCTAACCTCCCTGACCTTCTTGGGTTTCCTGGAACATGTGAAGTTCATTCCTTCTTCAGGGCCTTTACATTTGCTTGTCCATCAGCCTGGATCAGTCTTCTGTTTGGCTTTCCTAGCTCTCAGTTGAAAGAGGACATCCTCAAAGAGGCGTCTCTTCCCACCCTGTTGTTGAATACAGTCTGTTGTCTCTTCTTCCTGCTTCTTCCTCCCTCTTTCCCTTCTCTTGGTGGTTACTGCTGCTTTGGTTTCTATGTAGCACTGTCACACTGTCTGAAACTTTATCTTTGTTTTTGTTCTGATTTCTTACTGGTATATAAATACCATGAGGGCAGGAACTTCGATTTATTTGTTGTTCTATCTCTAGCCCCTGAGATGGAGTCTACCACATAGTAGGTGTTACTATTTATTGGATGTTCACATCCTTCTTCATATTTCACCATGGCATATAAATATAGGTTAGTCAGCTATAACAGAGACCCACCACTATGGAATAGGTAAGGTAGGAATTCACTGTTTGAAGAATGATTTGATATGCAGAGTAAAGAAGGGCAGAAGTTCTCTTGTGCTCAAGAGTCTCCTGAGATGTTGCAGCCCACAAGTCTTGGGTTTGGAAATCAAGTCCACAGCAGTCCCAAAAGGTTCTACTTTTATACTGTTTTTTTTTTCCTGTGGTAAGATTGGACATTAGTTTGCTTTTCTTTCTTTAAAAATGAAGAACTAGAGAATATAAAAGGACAATGAGTAGAAAAGAAAAAGCAAACAGACTTGGGGAGATTTCTAAAATATGGGGAATCTGAATCAGTCCACAGGTCTTTCTGAGCCTAAAGCACATACCTATTAGTGTTGATGATGTTTCAGTTGCTACCTCTTCTTAAAAGGCCACATAGCTTGCTGCCATGGAAGAATACCCAGAATTTGGAGTCAGACCTTAGTTCTAATATGATTCTGTCACTTCACTAACTGTGTATTTTGTGGCAATTTATGTAAATCTGAAAGACTCAGTTTTCTTATGTATTAATATGGGGGATAAGGTATTTGGTACTTCGTAGGGCTATTTCAAGGTTTAAATGTATGCCAGCTCTCTTACTTTCTCCCATTACTGTAAATCACTTTGCTTCTTTCTCATAGAAGCATTTTCTACTGTGTGTGGTTTAATTGTGCTAATTTCTGAGCATACATGGTCATGGAAGTATGCATGTCTGTTCTCTAGCAGTGGAACTGAAGTGAATTTAAATAGGAAGTAGGGTAGGAATTGTAAGCAATGTCGGATATGTAGCAAATTCTTTGGTAATCCTTTTAAGAATCCCTTATTTCTCCAGCTCCTTTTTGAGTAGCACCATTCCTGGAAATTCTGGTTTAGGAAATACAGTAGATTGTACCTCTGTGTTACCAAAAGGGAGGGGGTGTCTCTGTGGCCTTATGAGCCACATTGTACTTTTTAAGTTTCCTTTTACATTGGGCTTCTATATCAGAGACAAACCAAACCTATATAGTAGAGTGTGACTCGTACATCAAGTGGTATATGCTTTAGTATGTTGGGCAGATGTCAAAAATAGTTTTCTTTGCTTTTATCTTAACTGGTAGATATGAGGCAAAACTAATAGACATCTTTAGATTCTGAGGAAATAAAATCAGGTTGTCTAAAATTTAAGATTGAATCATTTCTTTATTGTTGTCTCCATCTTCCACCAGATCTGACTTCCTCATTACTACCGGTGTGACCTACTTCAATAAAATAGGCAGTTCTTAAAACCCTTCAGTGGGCTCCCACTGCCACAGGATACATTGTAAGCTCTCTCTGAACTTCCCCTTCTAGTCTCCCTAGCCTTGTTTCCTACTTTCCACCTCACAGTTAGTGCTTTAAGCAACACCTTGCCCAGCACATTGCCTTCTTATGACTTGATGCATTTACAATGCTTATCCTTCTCTCAAATTTTCCACAGCTCAAACCTGGCTAAAGAATCCTCAGAGCTGGGCTTACATATACCTCTGTCAGAAAGCCTTTCTCGTCACCTCTCCACTACCCCCGTCCCTTGCTAGGGTATGCATCCTCCCTGACTGTTTTCACTGCACCATACCCATCTCACATTTATGCCCTATTATGTGGGTTTACATAGGTGCCATAGCTGTCACTCTCACTAGAGGCAAATGCTTTGATGTGGCTCCAGGTCTTACTCATCTCTGTTTCTCCAGCACCCAGCACACTGCCCAACACATAGGAGCTGCTAAGTAAATATTTATGTAATTGAATCATTGATCACAGGAACAAATTCCCAGTAGTAGAACATCAGTCCTCCTTATGTATCTGGGAAAAAAATCACTTGTTTATGATACCCCATTATTGAATCTGGTTTGATGTATATTAAATTGGGAATTTTAGCCCCTACTTTAAAAGTAAAGGCTAAAATAAACATTTTCATAGCTCTGTTAAGATTACATAATGCTTATTTCTGCAAAAACATAGGTGGTGACTGCACTTTACAGTTGTTTGGAGTTTGTGATGCCCAGCTGCAGTCTGAGGTAGCTTTGTGTGTTTGGAAGTATTTTGACTAGGTGAGCTAACAGTGTGAACGTAAAAAGGCACTGTTGGTCTGTGGAAGAAGTTAGATGCACTCAAACTTGCTATCTCTGCTTCAAAATCTTGCTTTTTAAAAATCCTAATGAAGGGAGGTTCTCTAAGAAATTTATGGGCTGCCTTTTCTAAGTCATAAACCAACCTAGTTTTCAGCCTTTTGCTTGACTTCTGTGAAGACTAACTAACCCATATAACTATGTGATGGTTCCAGTTGCTTAACAGGAAGGGCTCCAAGGCTTTCATGGATGAAGCCCAGAAAGAAGAAAGGTCAAGGATTCTGGTGGGAAGTACTAAAGAAAGTACAAGAAACTGATAGGGATAACTTGTCTTAAAAATGAGAGCTAGGAAACTTGCCAATTATTCTAGTACTTTCTTAGTGCTAAATGAGGACTTAAAGAGAATTTTAATCTATGCTAAATTTTTTTCTTTGAAACTGTGTCTATTGTGTGATAGAGGCCTACTGCTTCAAGTCTGCCTTCTTTGCTGCTTCTCCTCCTCTTCCTTATATAAGCCATAGAGCTTAAAAGGCTCTTGATACTGTTATCAGGATAAACAGATAAATACCAGTTGTTTCCAGTACAGCGTCTTCCTCTGAATTTTTTCATTGTTTCTTTAACATCAGTCTTAGTCACACTTGCATTAACAATAGAAGCACTATGCAGTATTTCCTTTCATACAGTGCTGTTACAAGTATTATCTCCTTAACCCTAAAGCCACCACAGGAATACAACAGTTGTTGTAACCACCATCCATTGGAGAGATGGAGAAAATGAATGAACTGTGGATAATGAATTGATTTCCTCTCCAGAAGGCCATGGAGCAAGGCTGAGACATAGCTCAGTGGTGGAGTACTTGCCTGGCATGTACAAGGCCCTGGATTTGATTTCCCAGCACAGCACACTGCCCCCCCACCAAAAAAAATGAAGCAGTGGAAGGTTAGACTAGACCCCACATTTTCTGATTCCCAGGGCTATCCCCATGCTCTAGAGTAGACAGACATTCAGTTCTTGCTATACTGAAAGGTGCATGTTGCATTCTTTGATAGGATAAATATTTGACATAATTATGTTTAACTCTTGGCAAATTACCCTAGTTTCCCTATGTTTGTAACAAAACATATGAAGCATATGAAGTCACAAAAGTTACTAGTTGCTAGCTAGTTATTGGAAGAGTCGCCTTCAGACCCATGCCTATGATTCCAAAACCTGACATCTGTCCACTGTGCCACATCTACTCCACATAATAACAGTCCTCACATTTTATATCACTTCATACCCTGAAAGCCCTCCACAAACATCATCTCACTTAATCCTTAAGAACTTTGGAAATGTGAGTGGTTTTCATACTCCTTGAAATAAATAACAAGCCAGTAGTCAGAATGATCTTATGTAAAGAGGTCAGCTCATCGTGCTCCTGCTCAAGCCCTCCCATTACTTCCATTCTCACTAGAGTAAAGTCCCAAATCTATATGGCCTGTAAGGAGTTTGGCCCCCTTGTCCCTCTCTGGCCTCTCTGGCCTCATCTCCTCTTCCTCTTTCTCTTATTCTCTCTGCCCCAGTCACATTGGCCTCTTTTCTGTTCCTCAGATACTTGGCATGTTCCAGTCTCAATGTCTTCATCCTGAATGTTCCTTCTGACTATAATGACATTTATCTAGATAGCTCTCTCAGTTCTATCAGGTCTTGATAAAAAATTACCGTTTCACAAAAAAATTCATCTTGCTGGATAAGCCTTTCCAGATCATTCTTTCTAAATTTCTAGTCTAGCCCATAGCATTTCATGTCCACCTTCCATGCTTTGATTTTATCCTTAGTCTTCGTCATTTTCAAACATTCTGTGTATTTACTTCTCTTGTGTCCTGTCGTCCCTCTCCTCCCCACTAGAGTATAAATGCTGTGAGAGTGTGGTTTCCTGTTTTGTCTCCTTCTCAACTCCAACACCTAGACCAGGCATGCACAGAGTAGTACTTAGTAAATATGCAGCAAATGCAAATAGATTAGAAAATGAAAGATCAAAGAGACCAAGTGCTTTTCCTCAGAATAAAACACCATACTTAAAACTGACACTGGTCTTCTGGCCCACACACCATGCCTCTTCAGTTTGGAGCCACACTAGGCTAAAATCCAGAAAAGTTTTGAAGTAATGTTACAAATAAAATCTAGTTAATTGTGAATACTTTCTATGTAATTTGCATTTTTAAAACTGTTTCATCAATTACTGTATCATAGGGGATGTAGACCAGCTCTTCCTTTGGAATATCTCTAAAAAGTAGGAATAATGAGAATAAATTACAGAATTTAAAGTAAATCTAGGTATTTCTGGGCGTCAGAGTCCTATGAGGGACAATGTCATTTCAAAGTCCTGCACAGCTCTAACTTACCTTGAATCTATCACAAAAATGGATGGAATGGCCAGTTTTCTATGTAATTTGTTCAGTTCCGTACATACAAGGTATGCAGTTCGTTCTGCAGATGAACCATGCATGAGTATTTCTATAATTTTTCTTTATCGGAGATTACCATATGTTTGATTCTGTCCCCTACAGTTGTGTAAAATGTAAAATTTTAGTCTCACTGCATTACTCTGCAGGATATCTGAGCTCATGCAGCCTCTGCTACAGGGAAACTCCAACCTCTACTTCCTCCAAGTTATACAAGGCCAAGCAAACCAGAAGGCAAGGCCACTCAAGGCCAGGAAACTAAGTCAGTAACAGTGACATCTGGGTCAGGAAAGAAGTACGTCCACAACATGCCCTGTCTTCTGAGTTAAGAACACACCCCAGTAAGTCAGGCCGTTAGCAGCCATACTCTGCACATTTTGACAGTAAGGTTAAATGCAATGTTTGGTATTGTATCTGAACCTGGTTCATTTCTTTGGCAAAAGTCCCTTCTATAGAAGAATACAATGCAGTTATTTGGAGGTGGTATATGTATCCTTAAGAGCAGGGGGCAGCTTCCTAAGCTCGTTTATGAACATTAGTTTTTACATACACAACCTGATGGGGTTTATAATTCTCACTCCAATTATGCTGCTGCACAATAGCTTATAACAAAGTGAACCTGCAGACCATGACAACATAGAACAAGTTTGAAAAAATAAGAACTGCAAGTTCACTACTGAACTCCAGATTTGATCAGCAATTTAAACCAAACTTTTATTTGAAAATAATACAAAACACCAGAACCCTCAGTCACTTTTCTCTTACTCCACTTCCATTTTCTCCAGAAGGAATTTATCTTTTGAGCACTTTTGTATACGTGTACATGGGTTAAAGGCAGTTCTGTGAATTTCTTTGTTTGGGCTGAAGTTTCCTTAATTTATTATAACTATTACTCTTGTCACTATGCCAGATAATATGTTTGGCCTTCACAAATAAGTCTTCTCATTTCTATCTCATCCTCACTGTATTTATTCTTGAATGACTTTTCATTGGGAGATACTATAATTATCCTTTACAACAGATCTATAAATAGGATCCTAATAACAAGTTCACTCTTCAGTTTCTATTGAATGTAAGCACACTGTTATTTTTCTGCAGTTTTTCCTATATCATCTTGTGAACTGTTACTAGTTTTTCTTCCCTATGTGTTTTGTCCAATACAAAGTGTAACTTATGCAGAGTGTGAACTACATAAAGATAGAAATTGTTATATAACCATTTGGAGCAAAATACATGCAGTTCTATGAATGTTCACCTATAATTGGAATAGCCAATTCTCCTAAGAATTGTCTTTCTCCTAAGTATTTACACAATGTGCTGCAAGGTCCCTGTTTTCACACCTGCAGAGTCATTAACAAATGGGAGGGAATGTTGGGAGGAGCCTGGGGAATCATCCTCATTCATTTTGACCCTGATAGTATTAACATACTCATGAGACAACTGTGGAGCTTCTAGAAAGTTGATATTTTTTGCTGTATCCATGACACCTATTAGGAATTGTTCCATGGGAGAGCATGAGAAACTTTTTGAAATTCAGAAAATCAAAATGATATCCTTGATTTTAAAAAAAAAAGTCTCTCTATGGTTTGAGTCCTATAGTTACAACAGAAACTCTGGGAATTTGGTCTCTAAGCTATTCTCAGACCATATGTTGCACACATTCCATAAGGGCCTTCGTGTATGGAGCAGGGCTAGTTTTTGGTTTTCAGCAGTATTTGTCATCTTCTCAGCTGAATGGAACACTGGAATGCGACATTTACTCAGTTATGCCCATTTTTCATTCAGTATTATAATTTTCATTGTGGCAAGTCTTATCCTAAAAGATAAACAAAATTTAAAAAACCTCTTTGATTTTTGTTAATTTAGTTTGTAAAACAAATAAGAGCAAGAAATTTCTCTGCCCCAGACTTCATTTCTGGGCATTATTCTTTACTTTCTGTTGTTACTCTTTCCTCAGCTGGTCAGTATGACATTGATCTGAGCATTTTATGGTCAATTCACTTTAATTTTCTAAAATGTCATTTGGCTTCTTGCCCACAGAGCTGTAGCGCCACAATTTCTTTGTAAACGTGACTGCTTCCATTTTCTAAAGAAATAAATAAAAGTAGGGCTGAAAGCAGTAACTATGTTAAAGAAGAAATTATTTATGATACTTGTTGAAGTTGTTAAGGAACTTTTATTCCTCTTTATTCAAGGGGCTCCATGGCAATAGAGATAGGGACTACTGCAATGCAGTCTTGCAGTGGGAGAGAGATTGCACTTGACAACAGCTCCAGCCAGGCAAGTGGGGATTTAGAGCCAAGGAACAAGGTGGGCGGGGTGGGGGGGTGGCAAGGAGGGGAGTGGTAAGTAGGTGAAAAATTACTAAGAGGAAACATTAATGATAAACATGAGTGGGGATTCTTCCTCCATCAGCTCAACAAAATTCTCACTGAAGGTAGACTAGGGTGTTCAGGTATTGAAGGTGATTAGATACTAACTTGGGTAGAGGATTTTTGCTAAACTCATTTAGCAGGATTCTTGCTCAAACTGGATTCTGTAAAGACAGTGAAGTCTCTTTGGGCCTAGTTGAACAGAGGGCTCAGAAGAAGAGCCTGATTAAAGTTAAGGAGAGGGTCTTTGTAACCTGCTAAAAAGAGAAATATTTTTTATGGCTCAATGAATAGTTTTACCACAGTAAGAGAGATGACTTGTCTATATCCCATTTTTAATAATTAAAAAATCAAAAATAATAATAATTTAAAAATCATAATTTCTTAAGGAAACAACATTTGTTCTAAGAGTCATAGTGATGCTCTTTGTAAATTTGTGTAATGTACATCACAATTCATAGACAAGAAAATCATTCAAAGTGTAGAATAGTATATCCTGAATTATTTTGTATTATGGAAATGAAAATTTTTGCATAGTCTAAGTCATTTCTTTTGAGAATCAGAGACAAGGTTAATAGCCAGTACACCCCTAATTTTTTGGCTTTGGATATCAGATCACAGCAGAACAGCATCTTAATTGTACTTGGTCATGACCTCTATGACCTTCAGTCATGTATTCTCCAGTTCTTCTTATCTGAATAATGTGATGATCCCTTCCTTAGTTCGTTGTTAAACAACTTAAAAAAAAAACCAACTTTTCTATAGTTTGGTTTCCAATAGTTGCAAAAGGGAAGATTCTTTCTCAGTTTTTTTCCAGAATAAATATTTTCTGATTATTTCATCTGCAAGAGTGAAATGAATACTGAAAATGCCAAAATGAGCTTCAGTGATTTACAGGATTACCTAAATAAGACAGTCATCAGCTATTTCTTTTTTCATGATTATATTGCCTGAAAGTATCTGCATTAGTCTCTTAACTTTTAAAATTTTAAAAACCCTACATATTGTCAAAGACCTCTGTGTCCAAAAGATAAATACAAAATTTTGAAAAAATTATTTTTGAAAAGATCTCAAATGTCTCAACACTTGACTAGATTTCAGCTAAGGATGAGATTGAATTAGCCATCTCAGGTTCTCAGCATATATTTTGCCTTACCTCTTATTAATGAGACTTGCCTGCAAGCAGGGCAACAAGTTGCAAAACTTAAACAGCAATTGAATACTTATCAAACCAGACACTTTCCAAAGACCTGTTTCCTTGGTTTCATGTAGACAATCCCTCAGTTCATGTAAACACATGAATATACTCAAAAGGCTAGGCTTTTCTGAACATTATGTGATTGAAAAGTATCCAACATTGAATACAGACTGGGCACCGCAGACATATCAGTGAAGAAAATGAGATCCGGAACAGCAAATCATGTTTCAGATGTGAACCTGTGAACCTCATCTCTACCCTGCTCCTAGCCCTACTCCGGGGAAGGGAATTCCATGGTTAAAAATTGAATCTGTAGGACAACGCATCCTTCCAGAGGCAGTGGCTTTGCTCTGATTTTTGCTTAGTTCCATTTGTTGAGTATAGCAGAAAGCAGTTCAACTCATACCCTCTTTAAGTCAGCATCCTTTGAGAACATTTGTACACAACCAAGGCTTTGTGCATTCATTTTTTTCAAAAAACTACTGAATACCCTTCATATGCTAAGCAATAGGAACTCAGCAGTGACAAATAAATATGCCCACTCTCAGAGAGCTTCCCTAGTGTGATTTCTTTCACTGGTGGTGCCTGTGAAATTGAGCTTCCAAAGCACATGTGTATAAGAAGCCTCAGGAGTTTATGGGGACCTCCTAATCTGTTTCTGTGACCTCCAACAGACTTTATGCCTAAACAGGTATGGAAGGGAAGAGACATACCCTTCTATTAAGAAAAAACATGCAGAACAGTTGCCTTCAGTGTTACACAAACTGCTTTCTGGCTATATATACACAATGTAAGAAAATTAAATTTTTTTTAATCTAAATGTGCAGCACTTGTCAGATCTCATTCATCTTAACCTATTGGTAGTTGTTTTTGGCCTTTGCATGAGTTTCTTGAATACTATTGTGTAACTGCTATCCAAAATATTTTAAGATTCCATTTTATGAAGAAAATGTATGCCAGGATTTTTAATAAGCTGAGACTTATTTGGTGCTCTCAGGCTTCATTATCCCTTTAAGGTTCCACCATGCTGTAGAATTCTGATTCTGATGGTAGAGCTGACCTATCCAACACAGTGGACAGAAAGATTGCAGAGAAAGCCATTTTGATGCTCTGAGAAGACTGTAATCAATGTAATTCTCATACATTGATTTTAAATGCAAGTGAAGATCCATAGTTTTACTCTTTGACCCATAATAGTAACTATGGAGATTTGGTCTTTAATCTGCCTTTGGGGTAGTTTACTCTTGGGGTGATGGATGTTATGGGGAAGTGCTTCTGAACATTGGTTCAGCTGTTCTGGGTCTTGGATTTCAGATCCTGATCTAAAATGGTTTTCTAGTACTTGGTGCCAATGACTTACTAGAAGCAGGGAAGTTAGTGCCCATTATCCCAGGCTAAAACTCCAAACTGTGTGTTGGGACAGTGAATCAGATCTAGTTCACTCAGCTTTCAGAATGAATTTCAACCTCAACCAAGTCTTTTATTGGGCCCCTTTGTTTTCACACACACCTGAAGTTTACTTATCTTATTTTTTTTGAGGCACTTAATGTAATTCCCTATTCAGATGTCAATTTGAAGAAAATAAGCAATAATTTTGTTAGTTGTATTTTTTTAATGATGTTTCAGGAGCTATTTGAAATCAATGAGTATATTTCCTGTGCCCTCATTAGTCTTTGACCAGTTATAGAATTAGCAAGGTTTCCTGAAATAGTTGTAGGGACTATCAGAAGCTGTAAGTAAGAGGTGGGCATGGTGGTGCACATCTGTAATCCCAGCTGCATGGGAGGTATAGGTAGGAGGATCAAGGCCCAAGGCCAGACCTGGACAAAACTCCACACCCTATTGTAAAAATAACTAAACCAAAAAAGGGCTGGGGATGTGTCTCAAGACACTGGTAGAGTATGCCTGATCTTGAGAGAAAATAGGAACTTTACCATGTATCGCTGAGACCTCAGTAGCACAGGTTAGATTTCCTGGGGATGGGGAGTGAATTTCATGTGGTATCTGGTCATCTTTAAAAGAGCCATCACTGGGGGCAAAGCTCAAGTAGTAGAACACTTCCCTAGCATGCAAGGGATTCAGTCCCTAGTACCAAAAAAGAAAAAAGCCATCATTGGTGACTATGAATTCAAAAGATAAACTGAGTTTGGCTGTATGCTATATTTCAGAGACAAAGATTTAAGATATTAGAAATCCTTTGCTGCTACCACTATTTCTGAAACCATTCTGTGGTGGCACTTTTTCATGTTGGGACCAAGAAGCTTTCAGAAAGCAAAAAATTTCTTGATGGCATGACTAGAAGTATGAGAGGACAGACAGCCTTCTTAGCACTGCAGGTTGTGTTCTGTGTATATCGTTGGCTGCTGGGTACCAGGCACTGTGCTAGTTCTGGGAATGCAGTGGTAAACAAAACAGACACACTGCAGGACATTATGGAGTCAGTGGTCAAGTAGCCAAGCCAGGTGACAGGTGCTAGGAAGGAAGAGCTGACATGACTTGGGGGTGTTGTTGAATTTGGCTTAGGGTGTTTTTTAAGTAAAAGAAGGAAGGCCTTCTGAGGAAATAAATTCGATGGATAGTTTAACAATATTTTAAATATATTCTACTTCTTTCACAGCACTTGGGTAAACTGCAGAAAAGAAGAAAGTTCTTTTTCTTCTATACTTCCTCATAGTTTCTTAAGGCACCCAGTAAATAATGACTGACAATTTTGTGGCTCCATCGTATGGTGTCTGTTTTCCTTTAGACAATCCTCTGTCTAATTTGGATACAGAAGATGGAACCTAAATGCCTGTAAGAATCTATCAGTACTTGGCACATGTCTGTACTCACTTAATTGTTGAATGAATGTTATAAATTGAGTTCAGTTTTGCAGTGAAATATGTTCTCCATGATATGATAGAACCACACACCTCTTCCCCCCCATGCCTATTTTTCCTACAGGTGTTTCCACTATTCTCTCCCCAGGAGTGATACCATGCAGTCCCAAGGCTCCATATGTCTCTTCTCTTTAAATAACTCCCAAATCTGTAGATTCTGGCCTCATATTTTCCTTCTGAATGTCAGTTTTCACCACTATTTCCTATTGTTTGCCAATTCTCTCCTCTAAAACGTACTCTTGGAATCTACACATGTGCACAGCTCTTTTGTCAACAGCTTCACGGCCACACTTAGATTTTTAAGATCTTTATTCATAGGTCACCTCCTCACTCTCCCCTTCTATAAGAATTAAGCCTAGTGGGGATTTTTTTTTTCTCTTGTTTTGTCCACTACTGTATCCTTAGTGCCCAGCACATGGTAGGAATTCAAGAAATGCTTGCTGAATTCATGAATTTATAGTGTCTAAGCTTTATGTATATTACATATTATAATGTATCTATTGTGTTAGACCCTGTGGAGGAGTTTGGCACTTGCACTGATAGGACTTTCACTTTGAGAGCAACAGCTATAAATACAGACTGAGCCAATGATGTCCTTGATGGGGACTCAGATGCCAAGAATGTCTCTGCTGTGGGTGATATGGTTTTCTAAAATAATGAGCAAGTTTTGATTAAGTTTTTATATAAAAAAAGCAATACTCCCAGCATAGTAGAGTAGTTTTAAGATTGGCTCCTGTAGCCATAGTGCCTCCGTTAGAATCTCCTGCTTTGCCATTTTTCAGCTGAGTGGCTAGTCATATGATATCTCTATGTTACAGCTTCTTCATCTAGAAAATGGTAATGATGATAGCAATAATAATCATAATAATAATGCCTGAGTTAGGAGACTGTTAGGAGAATTAGATGATCAGTGTTTAGCACATAGAAGCATCAAATGTTTATTAAGCAAATTATCATTCCTGGGAATTTAGTGTATATTAAACCCATAGAAAACACTATATATTCAAATTAAAGCAATGAGGTTTAGACTAATGTAGTAACAATCAGGATTTTTTTTAACCTACATGACTATTATGTGAGATACAATACAGTTGTTGTAGGGGGCTGTTGCTTTGCATTACAGAATGTCCAGGATCCCTGGCTCCTGCTCACTAAATTCTAGCAATAGCCTTCAGTCATCATGACCACTAAAGGTGTCCATAGAGGGCTGGTAGTGCACTGATCTAGGCCCACACACTTGCTTTGTGACATCTTTACAGATCTAACAGAATAAGCTTTCTTTCTCATCTGAATCCCCATTGTTCAGTGGCACCCTTACAGTGTTTAGTAAGTTCTTGTTTGTGTTACAGTTGAATGTGGTGTATCCCTCCTTCATTCTTTCCCTGCCTTTGAATGCTCCCCATGCCAAATCCCCCAACCCCAGCAAGAAACTCTTTTTTAATTTCTTTTAGCAAAGGCATATGTGGCTAGTGCTCCTACATGTCTTCTTATGTCTCCAGATTCTTCAAGTTGGGAGCACTGTTTATGTTTCCATCAGCAGTATGATAGTTACTTATTCACTTAGTATTCTTCCCCAGCTGACAAGTGAGAGGTTCTAGTTTTACTACCTTCACCTTCTTCAATTTTCACCCCACCCTAGTTTTTGTCAGGCATTCCTTAAGGAGGCCAAACCTCTTTTCTATGACTAATACTATTCAATTAAATAGAGCATTCATATATTGGTTATAAGGAGAGGAAATATGAATATTGGACTTCTCATGGAAGATTTCTTAGAAATGGGCCTCAAAGGATTAATAGATTAGACTGGATAGAAAATTTGGGTAGAAAACACCAGGAAAGATTTTTTTTTTCCCAAGCAGAGGAAAAGGTCAAAACCATGACTCATGTTGAAAATTGGAGATAAGATTGGCAGAATAGAGTTAGCTTATAGAAGTTACCATAGAAATGTGACATTTACCACTCCCTTCGTCATTATATTACCATCTCCCCTGTTTTTCTGTTTATTTTAGTTGAAGGTATTTGTTGAATAGGTTAGTATTTATCCTCATGCCCCCACATATGCATTCCCCCACACCACAGGCTGCCCTGTCACTAGCTGAGCTGATAAGAGAGCAAACTACCTCCTTAGACTTGGTATCTGTTTTATTATATACGCTTCTTTGCAGAGCACTGGTGAAGTCTTGACACTTTTTAAAATTAAGCTTTATATAAAAATTTGGAGTATTTAGTTCTGTTTATGGTCAAGGTTCTGGTTTTTGTGTTAGTCATCGCCCTCTTGGCAGGCCATGCTAAATTCAGTTATTGTGTGTTTACAGGCTGTTCAACATTCCACATGCCTAGAGTTTTTCTACCTCCAATGTCCAGATACTTTTTCTGGCTTCCCCAACCAGCTCATGTTTGAAGACATTCATCTCTTTTCATTTTCATTTGCCTGATTAATTTTGAAATTAAAGTATTCATAGTTTACAACTGTGAATCAGTGCTTGATCTCATTCTGTCTACTTCAGAACTTTTGAGTACTTCATGGTACCCATTGTCTGATGGTAGAAGAGGAAGAATGAACCTTTAACACTTTCACTCTAGTAGTACCACTTTGAGTTCTTTTTTTCCCAAATAGTCATGGCTCATTTTTCCTTCCTCTTTTTTCTTTCTTTTTTCTTTCTCTCCCTCCCTTCCATCCTTCTCTCCCTCCTTCATTATACATTTGCATAAAATGGTTTATCAGTCTTTTAATTTAACTTGGTTCTCAAATACCTAATCTAATGTTTACTGTTTTCCCTTTCACCAGAAAATCCATAACTTTTAACATCTTCTGTTTACCAGAGCATGTTAGTGGTGAATACATGGTCCTTATAGTGTACAGTCCATCCTCAGCCCCTCACATCCCTGCCTGTGTTTCCCTTCCAGGGTCCTTCTTCTCCTGCCCTTCTAAGCCACCAGATTGTTCAGGTTCTATCTCCCCAATTAGAATCTCTCTGATATTTCTTATTCACACCAATGCAACAATCAAAGGTCCTTTCCAGGGGTAGTCACCTATTAACAGAACTCAAAGTCTTCAAGTAAATGCTACCAGGGAACTCCTCTGCAACTGTAAGAGTTTTGGAGCCTCTCTGCTGCTCTTGATTGGGTAATATATAAACAGATGTCCCACAGCCCAGGGCCAAAGGGATTTATAAAGGATCAAGAGTTACCATGAACCATTTCCCAACCTATCCTTTATTATGTCTTTCTCTTTTTGTTTTTTGGCAGTACTAAGGTTAGAACTCAGGACCTTACACTTGCTAGGCAGGTTCTCTACTGCTTGAGCCATACATCCAGCGCCTGTCCTCCCTTTAATTACAGTAATTCACACTTCATTGGTTCTGGTGAGACTGCCTCACTAACTACCCAAGAACCCGTTTTATAAGGTCTCCCCAAGTAGACCAAACAGTGTTGTTGTCATCATTGTAACTATTCGTTAGAGGTGTTGGGTACTTCAGGACTCCTAATGACATATTACTCCAATCATTAGAGAATCTGGGGTTTGGGGTATAGCTCAATGGTAAAACTTTTGCCTGATAGGTGTGAGGCACTGGATCCATCCACACCACAGCAAATAAATATCTAGCTTGTCTTTCAGAAGAGGCTTCCAGAATTCAGCTTCAGGCATTCACATGCTATCTGGTAGAGTTTTCTTCCTGCAATTCTGATAGTTTCCTTGGCCCAGGACTTGTTACCTTCAGAAGAAGGGAGTAAAGAACAGAGTTCATTGTAGAGCCACCTAGACCAACACTACCCTGAGTCTCCTTCTTGTTGGGCTTAAGATGACAATGCCATTTCAGCCATGATAGTAACTCCTAGATTTGGGAATCAGATTGCAGCTTTAGTTTTCCCTCAAAGTATCTTAGGTTTTCCATCTCTTCTTGATATTTAAGGCATTAAAGACCTCTGGTTATCAGTTTAAACCATAACAGGCACATGGGCTCTAATGACTTCAGCAGGTGATTTCGGCTATATTGGACAACCTGGTCTTGATCTTAAACCGTCATCAGGATTCTGAGTTAATCCAGGAAAGCAGTAAAAATTACTAATGGGTATTGCATGTCCCTGACATGTGTTTTCCATTATTTGGTCTTCCATGATGCAGCGCATGTATGTGCATACACACACACACACACACACACACACACACACACACACACACTCACTCACTCACTCACTCACACAAGGGACTGTGGTTCCAAAAGAAAATGACTGGTGTGATGCCTTGAAATCTGAACTTAGTCACATGTCTGGAATGAAATGACTCCAAGTATATTAGTAGGATGTCTTTCTTTCATTCCCTATGTTTTGGGAAAGGCTTTGATAAGAAACATTGCTAACTTACAGACATTCAAATTTAATTCTTTAAAGATAAGTACATTATTTGATAGGCATTACAAAGAGGCACAACTTGTAAAATTGGAGTTAAGCTGACATTACAATGATCTTAAAGAATAGGTAGAGTAAGTTAATGCATAGCAGCAACCATCTGTTCTTCATCTTTGGTAAGGTTGGAAAAGAAGGAAATTGTCTTCAACTGAAATAGAAGAGATTTATAAGAGTTGTAATGGGAAATTTATCATTAATATATACTATTTTAAACATTGGAAGTAGAGGAAGATGTAGAGGAATGATGTTTTCCATTGGATTTAAAATAGAATATATCATCTACTCAGGGCAATTAAATAGATAGGTGATTAGTTCTGTCTAAGTAACTTTTAACACTTTGACCCCATTGAGAATCTCTGATGGACCTTGTCTCCAAAAAAACTGTATACAATTTCAGGGACCTTACAGACTCCCTGAAGTCTGTGAATTAGACCCAAATTTAAGACACCCCAGATTAGATGATCTCCAGAAGTCTTTCCTAGCTTCCCTACTGACAAGCTTTATGGCTTACTTTTTCCAAACATAAATGGAATGTGAAGGTCAAATGTCAAACTTTGGATTTTCTTCCTCCAGATTTTATAATGCTCTTATTCTTATAGTAGAATTCTTTCTATTCGATTATCTTTTCTTTTTATTTTGACTCTGCACATCAAGTTCACACAACTTGTAATTGTATTGTTGTGATTGTTCAGCTGGACTTGAAGATATTATGTTTATACTTCTTTCATCAGTTTAATGTCCAAATTTCATTGACTACAAGTTGGAACATGACCACCCAGGATTACTAATCAGGAAGTAATGTGGCCCTCTTCCTAAAATAAAGGATTTCTAAAGAAAAAAAATTCCTAAAAAAATTCATCCTCTTAGTAAATAAGAATGATCTGTATATTTTAAACTCCTAATAGTGAGGTAACCCCGTATAGGTTAAGCAAGACTTCATAGTTTTCCTGTTCCCTCCTGCAGAAACTCTCCAATTCATCTGCAAGTCCTATAGCACTCCCTTCAATCTCATATTGAAATGTTCTTGTCTCTTTGTACATAGAATCAGGAACTCCAGAAATATAGATTGCCTCCATATGGAAGGATATGAGATTGATCTCTGTGAAAGCATAATTGCCAGATGTCTGTGGCTTCTTGTCATCCTTCACTGTACCTTAAGCTTCTAAGAAAAACCCTTAAATTCACAATTGAGAGGATCTTGATGAAATTAGAAATGGTACTGATGAATAGGAGCTAAGTAATCTTGACCAAGTCTCCTTACCATTCACACAGTTGGTCCCTTTGACAGTTGGTCCTTCCATTGCAGAAGGGAAGGAGAAGGGATTAAGTATTCTCTCTACTCTGCACTAAAATCTCCTCCTATTCTAGTTGTTCCAGTCATGGCAACTCACTGCATGGAAAGCATACCAGATGCCCAATGTCTACAGACAGAGGCTCAGTGATGTTAACTATGACTGTGGCTCCAGTCCTTATTGGGCCAGTGAAGGTTCTTTGGGAACTAGAATTGAGAAGAGGGCAGACCATCTTGGCACCCAGTTAGCTATAGCTCTGCTTAGTGACCACTGAAGTTCCTCTGTACCCTTGAAAGTATATCAACAGTTCATACCCCTAAAGCACATTCATGTCCCTCTGGGATTGAAGCTCATGGCAATGATGCACATTTCGTTGACTTTTTGTTTCTGTGTGTATTCCTCTCTGCAGACAACGTGATCAATGGGCAGGATTATGAAGTGATGATGCAGATTGACTGTCAGGTGATGGACACCAGGATCCTCCACATCAAAAGCTCCTCAGTTCCTCCTTACCTCCGAGATCAGCAAAGGAATCATACCAACACGTTTTTTGGCTCCCCTCCAGCAGCCCCAGAGGCAACCCACATTGTCAGCACCATCCCTGAGTCATTACAGTAGTGCACTGAAGCTGCATTAGAAAACTAAGAGTGGGCCTCTGCCAAACTGAAGAGCAGGCAACAGAGAAATGCTTTCAACCTCATTGGTGGCAAGTAGAGAACTGTCTCATACTACAATTCAAGGGGAAGAAAAAAGGGGAACAAGAAGCTGCTCTGTTTTTTACCATCTGTCCATCTATGTGGAAAGCACTGGAATCTATATGCAAGAGAACATTTCTTGCATATAAATGTAGCCCGCATCCTCCTGTGTTGCCTGATGTAGACATTTCTCCCCCACACCTTCCTTAATTGCTTTTCTGGTTATATTTGTTTTGTGTTTAAATAGTCATCTTCTTTCAAATAAGATCCACTTCTCCTTCCTGCCATCTCACTTACCAATTCAGTAAAGTAACTTTTATTTAAAGCTCTGGTACACAGATGCTCAGTTGGTTTCTACCATTTGGGTTTCTCCTTTCTTTAATGCAAACCCATTCTAGATATTGTGCTCGAGAAAACAAATTTCACTCCACAAAGAATCAAAACAATTTAGAGCTTTGGGTAAAAGGGAATATCCCCAGTTGGTACAAAGTTTATTTTTCCTTGTGACTTGTGGTTCATCTGTGAATGCATAACTGTGTTGGGGATCAGGGGGGGCCACACACTTGAGAGAATGGAAGGAAAGAGGCAGTGGTAGTGCTGAGAAAAGAGATAGCTCCACTAATACACGCTTAAAATATTGAAAGCTTTATGCAGTTTCAGTTTAAAGACACAGCCAGTGTTCATTTTCAGGACTCTAGGTCACCGAATACTAGCTTATAGACTTGTCTTCTCTTTACTAATCAGGTGCAGATCCTCAAGAACCACAGGAGAAATACTTCCTTTTCATTGCGAATCCTCACCCCACACACTTCTATCAGTATAGTACCAAATTCAGCTAAGGAGCATGGAGGTAGCTTTAGACTTAAACAAGGCATGAACTGTTTCTCTTAAGGACTGACATGTATTTTATCCTTAAGGTGATTGATTCATACAGGAAGCATGGATTCCTGCAGAAGGAATACATCTCATGATATGGTAATATGTTTCTCTGATGTGGAAATATCATTTTCTCTAGTGAAAAGACAGTGAAGGAATTAATTTTCCTGTCCCATGATTTAAAAACTTATATTTGGCTGTACTTGGCCTATTTTCTTTACCAGAGTAGACAGCTAAGTGATGTTTCATTTGGTGAATTCACAAAAAATGGATCTCAGGCAGTGATATCTTCACTGATGTTCAACCTTCATTTTCTAAAGTAAGTCCTGAAACACCTCTCTCCTCCTGAAACTTTTTCAGTTTCTTCATAGAATTCACTCTGCAAATACTGCTTCTTGTCAGAGTTCTTTCCTTGTGTTCCGTTATATCAGTCAGTTCTGCTTTGTTCTTGAAAGAGAAAGGGAGAGAGAGAGGGAGGCTCCTAAATAATTTTAAACATATATATAACTCTGGACAGTGACACCTCTCAAGACAATTAGATGCTTTTCAAGGCAACTGGGGTGGGGGAGCTTGCTCTATTATGTGGGAATCTGGAGTTGGAAAAGTATTAGTTAGCCTTTCTTTTTCCACAGTAGAAACTGTTTGAAGTCAGTACATCACTCCCCTCTGGTTTGGCTCCTGGGTGATTTTCTGACAAGAACCATGTTCCCTAGGGACCATCCTTCTAATGGGTGCCAGGGAATAGAAAGAAGACCTTTAGGTTATAGGCAGTCTTCTTGTGGGATGCCCTACTCCTTCCTTTTCTGGAATGTGAATTAGCCCAGCAAGAGGTTATGGTGACATGGTCATTCCCAAGCTGCTAATCTGCCGTGACTGTCATTCCTTATCATGGTAGATAGAAACACAGCAGGTCTGCAGTGATTGCTAATGGGGCCTCTGTCCTCTCCTTTTTACTAAACCACACAAGAAGTAACCATCACATGGTCTTCCTGTCTTTAGCATTTTGCTTTTACTTCCTTCCTCTGTTTCCAGCTGTTCCTATGCTCATTCTGCCAACTCCTCAGACTAAAGACTTCAATTATGTCACGTTCGCCAACGTTAATGCCTCTCTCACAGGTGACAGTGTGAGTATTGGCTAGAATGGAGTCACAGCCAAAAAGCAGGCAGGTGTTGGGCTGCTGGCAATCCTGGGCAAGTTGTTGAGTAGCTGGGGAGTGATGTTTGAAAGAGGCTGGGAGCCTCACCTTCTGTTTGCACTCTGCTCCTTCAGCTCCTTGTCACTACCTGTTCTGGAATCCATCCTTTGGGGATGAGGAAACACAATTCTTCTCAAGGTAGAGTTTCAGGAAACAAGTAAAAGGCAACTGATAAGTGCAGAGAAATATTCTACTTTTAAAATTTCTGAAGCCGCTATCATTAATCCCTATGCACAATAGTAGTTTTTACCTTAACATTCATACACTAGCACAAGGCCCTTAGGAAAGGGAAAGCTGCTATGCCGGGCTAATAAACTAAGCAGGCATTCATGTTTAATTTTTTCGGTGGGATTGCCTTTGGAGGAGTTATAGCCAAGAACTGTGGGAGATAAACATGTATATATTTTTTAATTTGTTGAGTTTTGAAGTGGGATTTTGCAAGCTTGTAAGAAAATTAGGTGAACTCGTGGAAGAAGTCAGTACACTGTTACTAAGTGGTTTTGTGCTCTTGGGTTGACAGTGCCATGTTGGGAAGTGGTGGTAGAGACTTATGGGGCTGCCTTTTGCTTGCTTGTGAGTCCCACACTTTGAAGCTCGATGGAAGTAAGTGGATATTTCCTTGTGCTAACTACTGAGTCAGGTGACAGAAGCTTCTCAGGGTTAGCTAGACATAGTAGCATAAGGATAAAGCTTCGTTAGACTATTAGTGTAAACTAATTCTCAAGTTAGGAGCTAATGGGAGAGAATGCTCTTAGGGCAAGGGTACTGTTTGCCACGCTTGTAGTATAGCCGCTTCACAATATTGAATAGGGTTTATGTTTTCAGAAATAAAAAGTCCCAATGATTATAAAAGCTCACAGCATCTTCTAATTTCTTTTTTTATATTAAGTTCCAGGACAAAGCTGGCACTTCTTCACCTTTTCTTATTAGCAAGAAGTAGACATGGCAGGACTTGAAAGCAACAATGTTATATGAGTCACTCCTAAGTGTTCCCAATAAATATTACTGAGAAACAGAGAAGGAATTGGGGATGGAGGCTGATTTTTCTCTCATGTTTCAAGAGACACTACCCTGGCTGAATCTTATTGGCCTGAATCTCTCTCCTGGGTGTGTATTTGGCTCTGTTAGATACCACTGCTGTGGCATTTAGAGCATTTAAAACTGGAGAACTCTCAAGCTCTTTGTGACTTTCTATTTTTTGATTCTTGCCATTTTACTAAACTCAGGTTGTGAAACTTGACAGAAGTGTATCATGGGAAAAAAATTGTAATTATATTTGACTTCGTAACACACTGAAAAGTTTGAAAGTCATTTCTATTCTCAATGTGTTAGAAGTAGCAAGTTTTGCTTCCACAACCTGAAGAGCCAGTCTGATCCCATGCCCCTTCAGTCTAACCTCGTGGAAATTTTCCACCACAAAAGCCTTTGCACTGCATATTGAAGGGCTGACTCGGCTTCCTTCAGCAGACCCACAGGAACCAAACTTCAAGTGAGACATTTTCATACTGTTGGCTGTGTCTTAGCAATTAGCCTCTCAATAAGATTGCTCTTTCCAGAAGTGATAGAAGCTTATTACCACATATAGACCCCATATGCCTTACCAAAATGTTATTTTCATCCATCCTGGATCATTTTAATTTACATAAATTAAGATGTTTACTGCTAATTATAACTTTAACTATAAAAATGAGAATAAAGCCTAAAAGAGAATGAAATATAAAAAACTTCCATTTCTAGCCTATAGCATTTGGACAGGGAGATTCCTGTTTCCCCCCACTGCAGGGATTGTGCTTGATTTTTGAGGAAACAGAATACTGGACTACCCAGAAATATTTTGCCAGAGTCCAAAAAGGAACTATGCACATAAAATAAATGCAATTTTCTCCTACCTGAAGAAAGAAACCTGTGTGTTCTGTTAAGTGATATTTTTAATAACTAAGCTTAAAACAAAGTTTATTTTGAATATGACTAAAACTTTCAGTAGTGTATTCTAATATCTTTGTTATCTGTCATGTGCAATAGAATTTGTGAAAAAAAAAAGATAAAGGTATGTGATTAGGAAAATTGATCCTATGTGTGAAGCATGTCATGGCTAACCGGTGTCACATCGTGGACACGTTCTCAGCTAACTTTAAGCATTAAAGAGATTTAGTGCATTAAAAGAGTTTTAATTATATTAGAGTCAAGAACTAAGGAGCAAATGAATCATAGTTTTTCATTTGAAGAGCACAACGAACACCACCCTGTTGTGCTATTTGCCCCCAGTGAAGTCGGTGACCATTCATTAAATAAACTAGGAGACTTGGCCTATCTCCCAGTGTGCTAATCCCAGATAGAGATTAGCAGATGGATTTTCACAGTAAATATATATTGATTGAACTGTCTTAATTCATTCTCAGCCCTAATTTCTGTGTAGTTACCAAGACAGAGGAGATGATGGGGAAATGGTGTTTAGATGAGAACTACTAAGCACTGCTAGCCTTAGAGATACTAGTTTCTTCATCTGTTGACAAGTATGGCTGGGCTAGGCAAATAGTGCTACATTCATGAAGCCCTTAGAACCTGAGAAGTTAGAAATGCTGCTTCACCAGGGCTTTCTTCCTTGGACTGTATCCATGCTCAGTTAAGAATATGTTGAAGATGAAGAAAGATGTACCATTCTCTTCTGTAATAATTTTTATGTTGGTTTACAGTACATAAATTAGAAGTAATGACAACACACTATTTCATACTTTCAAGCAAGTCTTTATAATGTAATACCTGTTCTTTCTCCAAAATTCAAATAAAGAATTTTTAAACTTGCTTTGTTTTGTTCTGTATGTAGAAAGACAAAAAAAAAAAAAACCCACAAAAACTTCAGTGTTAGGTGGTTAGTAATGGAAAGGAAGCCTAAAGAGGTTTTGTGGCTTGGGTTACTGTTTAGATAAAACTGCTGGACTCTATTCCACTGTTCTCACAAGACTGGCTAAGTAAAAATTTCCTTTATTGTGTCCAGATTGAACTACAATCTCATTAAGGAAAAAAAAAACCTATCTAAAACCCATACTTTATCATACGTCTATGTCATTAGGAAACTGGGTTACTCAATTACATATCCAGTCTTCACCAAAAGCCTCTTTCCAACTTGGAATGGCAAATGCCACCAGTATGAAGCCAGTCACTGCAGACTGACAGCAGTCTGCAGTCAGTTACTCCATTCAGGAGTAATTGATGCAGGCATTGACTGAGCACACAGCAAATGCCTAAGACTGGTTCAAGTTCATTAACTATTACCTTATTTCAGTCCTCTCTACAACTTATTTCCTAAGAGAGTTGTATAATTACTAAGTAGTGGAGCCAATATTTGGATGTAGGCAATTTAGCTGTAGCACACAGATTATTTACTGCTATACTGTTCCTCCGGAAGAACAGATCTGTCATGAGAATAGCCTGTGGAGCCACATCCACACACACATGAAATTATAATAAGATCAGAATTCTCTTAGAGACTGTGTTTAGGTAACTTTCTGTTGTTGGGACAGAATACCTGAGTTAAATGACTTCTAAGAGAAAAGGTTTATTTTGGCTCACAGTTACACAGTCTGTGGTTGATTGGCCTTGTTGCTTTTGGTCCTATGGCAGCACAGTACATCATGATAGTAGCACATAGAGAATGGAAACTCTTACCTGTTGACTACCAGGAAGCAAGGAGAGAGGAAGGGGCTGGGTTTCAATATCCCCTTCAAGGGAACACCCTCAGTGACCAACTTCCTCCTACTAGGCCCCACCTCCTAAAGGTTCCACCACCTCCCAACAGCACCACAGGCCAGGAACCAAGCTTTTAATACATGGCCTTTGAGCCATGCAAACTATAATAAAGGCAAAATTGCATTTATTATAGAAGCTACCTTAAATAGACTTAGTTAGAAAGTAAGACCCGTAATCTAGAAGGAGATTTCAAATCACCTCTTCTGCAGAGATGGTTAGCAGAAATTGGAAGAGGGCTGAACAACAGAAAAGAGAAACTGGGACCAAGAAACAAGGCTGGAGACTGGGACCTCCAGAGAGGAATCTCATTAGAAGATTCCCTGATGACAAGAGGGCTTGTGGACTTTACAAAACTGTGATGTTAAAATGTAAATTCTCTTCATTGTCCCAAATCTTCAGAAAAAGTTGATATGCAGCTTTGTATCAGTGCCCTGGGGAGTAAGAGAATAGGGCTCAGTGTGATATAATAAGAAATAGGTAAGCCATACACAGGCCAGCAAGACAAGCCATACACAGAAGAGTCCATGGAAGCAACAGAGGTGAATAAAGAAAATATAATTCCCTCCATTCAGCCCACCATCACAACAAAATCCTTATGCGATCGTCCCTTGAGACTTCTCACTGTATGTCAAGGCAACTTTTAAATCCCAAAGGATAATCATGAATAACATTTGGTTACACAATACATGCTGTCAAAAAGAGAGGGCTCTTAGCATTCACCCTGTAATTTATCTAACTGTTCCTCTTTGAGTACAGATTCAGATCACTTCCAATGGTTTGCTTACCACAGGAAATCTATAGCATATTTCACTTCACATTCATTTGGTGTGATCTGAATAAATAAATGCCTGAAAAGCATGCCAACTCTCCCACTCTGCTCATGTGTGACATCCAACCCCATCTCCAGGATGCATGCACTGCCTAAACTTATGATCAGAACAAATTCTCCTGAGAATTCTCCCTGCTTACGAAGTCCTAATGAAGGTTCTGGACTATGAAATGGTGAGAGATGCTTGTGTAAAAGGTCACACTAATCTCTAAATTCAAAATCAAAATGCTTTGGTCCAGAAGGACATACTTGGTTTTTAAGCATTTTATTAGTATATAATAGTTATACAAGGGGCTTCATTATTACATTTCCATATGTGTACAATGTGCCCTGGTTTGGTTCATCCCCCTCCATCTTCCTCCTTCCCCTTCTTAAAATGACTGCGACAGGTTTCAATGCTCCATATTCAGAAGTGAGTAGAAAATACTTCAACCATATTCACCTTTTCATGACCTCCCCTTATCATGACCTGTTTTATATTTAAAGGACATATTTTTTAATAAATGCAACATACCATACTAATAAATGGGTCACCTTGTAAGATTGATTATTCACAGGACTTTCCCTGCTAAAATCTATGCTCACTTAGATGGAGGGGACCTTATGAGACTACCAAAAAGTACTGTTTCCAATTGTTTACAGGAATAACCCACATTTCTATGAACAATCAACTGGGTACAAAGGAAGAACTCAGAGCCTCTCTGATCCTCATTTCCATGGTGTCCAGTTGAACGCCCAAGGCCTCTAAGGTCAACCCCATTACTGGAGCTAGGATTCTTGGGCTGTGTTTCTTCGCAGACAGTGGGCCAGAAGTAATGGCCCTGGAATGCAAACTTTTACCACAAATTCTAAGTGCTGCACCAAGCCCAGACATCTACCACTGGACTGTGGGAAACTGCAGATGGACTAGACAGTGCTCTTGTTCTCCAAGACATTTGAATAACATCTCTTCCTGGGTCTCTGTGGTCACCCTCTGTCCCCACAGAAGAGTAAAGATAACTTCCAGAAGAGGATAAGATTTCTGGTCAGCCTTAAAAAATAAAGTCAGACAGAAACTGCTCTCAGGGGAGCTTTGGGAAGGAAAGTTTGTTGACCAGTGTCTTTGTCATGGCCACAGAACTCACCCACTCACTTGGCTGCTGGTCCCAGCACATAAAATGGTACATTTTGCTACATTGTCTCTGGTTTCCTGCAGTTGCTTGAATTCTCCTCTGCTAAGTGACCAGTACATTGTCCCTTCTAGCCTGGTAGCCTCTAGGAAGACAGAATTACAGGAACCCACACACAACTAGCCAGGCTGTTTCTGTCAAGTCACCAGCTTGGGGGCGGGGACTGGAAATTCATCTTAAACAGCCCGGGCAGAAAGGATGTTGAAACACTTAGCCCCTCTGTTGCTATAAATGGCTCTACAGGTCACCACTACTAGAAATGCATGGAGACCTTACAGCACAGACAGGGCTAACTTGCCTTCCCAAGATTTATAATCTGGTGCAGAGACACCAGGGCAGGAACAGTTCAAGGAAGGAAAAATCCACTCCCTGCAAGTTACATTGATTTTTTTTCTCTCAAAGCAGTTATTGTGTGCTTCTCCTTTTCTAACTCTCATAATCTGTGCAGTTACTTGTCAAGTATTTGCCATCCCTATAGGACAGGAACCCCAGAAGGGCAGGAACCCTATCAGTGTCTCAGCCACTGTGCTGCCCAGTGTGCTGCGGACAGTACGTTTAGGACACAATGTTTGGAGCACGTTAGGCTAGATCGTAGTTTGAGTTGAAGTGTTGAGCATTCAGCAAGTCACAAATACACATTGTCCTTCCAGAACTGTACACAACAGACTGACATTTGTCATGTGTTTGCATGACACCATATGCAAATATTCATGGAGCACTAGCAATGCAGGACACACAGCACCTGCAGTGCTAAGGCAGGACTGTGAGGGAAAGAATATTCCCTTTTCACTTCTTCCTATTGCTTTTCCCACTGCCATCAGTCTGTGGACCTGGAAAGAGGATGTAGACCAGCAAGTCTGTGACTGTAACGCCTAGACTGCAGCAGCACCTCAGAACTTGCTAGAAATGCAACTCCCCTGGCCCCAACCCAGACCTACTGAGTCAGACACTGAGGCTGGGCCCAGTAGCCTGTTTCAACAAGCCCCCCAGGGGATTCTCATAGGAGTTTGTGAACCACACACGTAGACGCCTGCAGGCAAGAGGGTAGGAGATCCTGACTCCCACTAGAGGTAAACTGAACTTCCCATAGCTGCCATCAGCTGGGGTTTAGGGAAATGGCAGTAAAGAATTTTCCCTTTGTGACTGCCTTTTGGAAAGTCCATCATGAGCACCCACAGCCTCCTGTCCCTTGCTACATCACCTGGCCTCTTGCTGTCCTGGGTGGGCAGGTGTCAGGACTCAGCCCTTTATCTACTGTCTGTGCTCACCAAGTCAGCAAGTGTCCATGGCTCCAGGAAGGAGATACACTGGCTACTTGTTCCCCTACAGATCTGAGACTCTCCTGGGTGCTGGGCTCCAGAGGGTCCTTGCTTTCAACCAGCACTCCTTGCTGTGGAATGGGGAGGTCTCCTGGGCCAGCTATCAAGTCTCCTTGAAGCAGGGCTTCTCTGGGTAGCTGAGAGGGCCAGCGCCCCTCCCCCCCCAACACATTCACCTGTGCACCTGTGCACCTTCAGGCCCTCCTGCCTAAAGACAGGTCTGCGTGCCAGGCTCTATGGGGTTTATCCAGTTGGCTCTGACTCCCTTTAATACAGCTGTGTACTGGCAGTTCCCAGGCTTTGCTATACACGGGAATCACCTGGGGATCTTTAAAAACTCCTGATGCCTGGCTTCTAGCCCCAGTCATCTTGACTTAATTGCCATTAGGGTGTGATCTGCGCCTAGGAGCGTTAAATTTCCCCTGGTGATTCTAATGTGCAGAACAGTTTGGGAACCAATGAGTTATGTCTTTTGAGGCCTAGCTCTGATGTTTATGGAGCAACACAATCCGAGTGGAGCAGGGTTCCAGGGACAAGAAAAGTTCTTTAAATAATTAGACAGAGGCAAGACTGAGCAAATAGGTGGTAAAGAACAGAAAGGAGAGAGGTAGAGATGGGGGCTGACAACCATTGGATTCACTTGTGGAGATGATGTCAGACATTCCTCTGCAATGTTAGAACAGGAAACATGTGAAAATAACCATGGCGGTAAGAATGGAACTTTCTGTGGAGTGGCATGTTCTTGGAACAAGAGGGAGCAAGAAGGGAGAGAGAGAGGGAGAGGGAGAGGAAGGGAGGCTTTGAGCCTGAGAGAAGGAAGGAGGGGTCCTGCCCCCAGGTCCCTGGGCTCTGGAGAATGAAAGAGAAACTCGAAGATGTGCACATATGTGCAGAGGAAAGGAGGTTTAGGTTGGCATAAGGGATGGGAGAAAGAGGACAGCTGCTACCAAGAAGTCTGAAGCAACACAAGGAAAGATAAGCCAGGAAGGAGAGAAGGAGTCCACTGCTAATAAAATAAAAGCACACAGCACCATGGGCGACCAAATCTACCCAGCCTCAGGCTCTTGGTGGTTGGAGGGTTTCCCAGGAGGAGGCTGAGTGTGCAGCTTCTAGCCAGGACAGCTCTCGAGGGAAAGGACAAGACTCAGAGGTGCCTTTATTCCCTTCCCTTCTCTTCCTCCCCTGAGGAAGGAGCTCTGGGCCTGAGGTTAGAAATTTAACACCCCAAGTCTCCCTGGGAGGTCTCCAGACTGCAATGGTGACTGGGGACAGATAGGTGGGCCCTGGGCAGGCCTCTGGCTCCCTCCCCTGTGCGTTTATTGGAAGTTTGGGAGAAGGCAGTTCCCTCTCCCAAGTCTGGCACCAGCCCTCCCGTGATTCTTAGATCTCATCATAATGACTTCTTTCAAGGAGAGCCATCCAAATACTGACTCACAGAAAGAGAAGAAAAATAAATAAAACTTGAAGACAAACCCAAGATAATTACACAGGATCTTAAATTCCTGGAGGAAAGATTTTATACCTACTTTGTGCAAAATGAGGAGTCCCCTTATGACTGGGTGTGCTTATTAGCTCACCTATTGTGACAAGCCATTGCAAAGTAGAAATACCAACTGTGGCACATGATGGGGGCCAGGGCTCTGATTGATTCTCAGTGGGCCCTGGGAGTGGGCAGGCAGGTCCCATCTTTACTAGTGAGCACAGGGAGGTGTAGGCATGAGACACCCCCTCTGCCATCCCATTTTGGGTGTAGTGCTCTCTCCCCTTGGAGCTATTTTCCTAGGAATGTCACAGATGCTGATTAAGCTCAAGGAACCATGAAGATTTGTTGGGACCTCTAGCAACATCAAATGCTTTGAGATGCTTGAAAATTTCTCCCAGCCAGTGTGGCTGCTCCCTGGGCATGGCAGGCCCCTCAGTGCCGTTGTTCAAGCTCTGGCTTCCCCTAGCCAGTCTTGCCAGCTAGGTTTGAGGTTGTCTGGGGATTCACACCATAATACCCTGAGCTCTGCAGCTGGGAGCTGCCTTTGTGGCCTCGGCATTTCCAGTCAGCAGTTTCCTGTGGGAGAGCGGTCCAGGCCTCGCCCTCTACTTCCTGGCAGGCCTCCCAGCTTCTCTGCTGTGTCTCTCCTCCATCCTGACCACTGGCCTGGCATCACAGAGGAACAAAAGGTAGACCAACTTCCTCAGTTAGAAAGGCAGCAAAGCCTGGGAGCTGGAACCAGCCATTGGCCATTAGATTTCAGGAGAGAGGAGAAAAGTGAGGAGTGGGGCTGAAGGATAGCCTGGACACTCAGGGTCAAGAGCCTCTCTCCTGCACAGCAACAGAGGGTAGGACAGTCTGTCTGCAGGAATGCTGTAACCATAAAGGCATCCCTGTGAAGGTCCTTTCTATTCTAAAAATGCACCACAGAGGGAAATGGCCCCTCCGTAACAGAAGAGGCCATTGTGAGGTGAAGGAGTCAGTATGGGGCTGAAATCTGTGGGGGTGGAAGGGAATTCCCCTACCACAGAGAAGGCCAGAAGGGCAGGGCAACTTAGGGGCCACTGGAGCCTGGCAGCCTCCAAGGGCTATCAGGAGGGTCAGAGGTCCTTCTATGCGAGCGAACCAGTGTTCTCTGAGTGGCAGCCCATCCAACAGCATATCAGCCACCTACTTTCCTGTCAGAGCTCTGAGGGAAACACAGAGATGTGAGATGTCCTCCAGTGACAACTAGGCTAGGGAGGAAAACACACACAGGCACAGGTAGCTCTGAGCTGCAGATGAAGAGGCCAGTGGTGGGGACAAGGGGGAATGGGGGGGTCTTCTTGTGGGAGATGGACTTTGGGTGAAGTCTTAAAGGACGGGGAAAATTCAATCAGCAGTGACTGGGAGGGACGGCTGAGCAAAGGCAGCCTGTGTGGGAAAGGCCTCTTGTGCCCAGGAAGGAGTAAAAGTGGCTGGTAGATTATTTTCTGCCTCGTAAAGTGCCACCTGGATTCTGCAATTGGTTTTGAGTACACCACAAAGAGTTCAAATGGTTCTTTGAACTTGGATAGCTCTATCTCAACAGAATCATGCTCAGAAGAGCTACTTCCCTGGGAGGAACTTCATAGAGGTCAACTTGCAAAAGTGAGTCTATTTCTTTGAAAGTCACAGAGCATTGCTGTTTTCCAGGGGTCAAAACACACCTCCTGTCCTCAGATACATGGAGCCCTGTGGCCCTGGGATGCAGGCCCTTCCCAGCTGGACCCAGAAGGCCTTGAGGGTCCTCTCATTGGCCCTTCACCTAGAGGAAGGCCTTGACAGAGTTTATTGAGCCCTCTTATGATCATAGAGGACTGCATGACAGATTCCTCCCAGACATGGCTAGCTCAATAGGGGTGGACATGGCCAATCCACATGGTCACCATGAACAGAGGAGCTGGGCCAATCAGAGAGTTTGAGCAGGAGACACGGGGATAGAACCTTGGGTACTCGAGCTCGGAGAGCTGTGAGTTTCCTTGTACTTTCACCATGTTGGCCCACGTGCAAATAGGAGTGAGCAGAGCAAAGCAGAGCGGGAGAGCAATCTGAAGGCCCTGAGAGAGGCAGAGGATTGACACAGCTCCTCAATTTCCTGTCCTGGTCCCTGAGGGGATAGTGACACCTCACTGATTATCTGTTCATTGTCTGTTGCATCCTTCCAACAGCTGTCTTCCATTTGAGCCAGGCCAAGTGGGTTTCTGCTGTCTGCAAGCAAGACCTCCTCGAGAAACATGCCACCCCCAGGCCTTCCTAGCCTCCAGCTCAGGCAGGAAATGCCAGCTTATCTCAGAGATTGGAGGGTGGAGCTGGGGTTCTTTTGAGGGCAGCAGGCAAACCTCCCAACCTTTCTCTCCAAGCTCAGCCTTGCTTCTCCAACCCTTAGCTGAAATTGCTATGGGACTCTGGGAAGTTCACCAGAGTTCTCTGGCCCATTCTTGGCACCTGCTGCTGTTGGCTGCACTTTAACTCCCCCAGGCACTGCCAAGTTTTCCTTGGTGCTCCTGGGCCAGGCAATCTCCTCCAGAAAGAGAGAGCTCAGCTGAGGTCACTTGGAAAATAACCCCAGAGCCGGGCCCTGCCCCACACTGCTTCAGCCAACTTCCCTTTGTTCTTGTGTTTGCTTGCACACTCTTTCTGTCTCATTAACCTGTTCTGCATTGCCAAAGGTCAGACTGCTGTTCCTTAAACACAGTAGTACCGAGCAGTAAAAGTCTGATACAACTTGGTTGCATTTAATGACTCTGGGAATGCTTTAAAAGGTGAGAACCACAGATGCTGTTCCACGGCATCTTTATAAGTTGGCTTCCAGACTACAAGCACTTCCAATGGGAATACTTGTAGTCCAGGCAAACCTTGTTCTACACCATAACACATTCCTGAAGAGTCACAGATAATCTGCTCATTTATATTCTGCCTTATTCCAGAAAAAAAAAAAAATCACAGCACATACCAAGATGGCAAACTAGAGAGAAAGAAAAAGAAACATCAAAAACATAAACTAGAACCAGGAGAGAGACAAAGCCAATGTGGACACCATAAAAATCCCACAAGTTTGCTATGGAGCTTAAGCTTTCCAGAAGCTAATGGGAAAAGAGAAATTCAGTTAAACAAAGAGTTGTATATGAACTGAACTTTGGAAAGTTGAGTCATATTTCAAATGTGTTAGTGGAAGTTGCTATTAAAGAAAATGTCTGTAATGGACATCTGGTTTTGTTTGGTTTTTGTTTGTTTTCATCTGCTCAGCAGCCCTTTGTAGAGGAATGGGCTCTTCCTCAATTGGGGCTGTCAATCACAAAGCCCCACCTTGGGTGTGAGGTAGGCTATGTGCCCAAACTCAGTAGTGAAACCCTCTCCTGGAAATATGATCTTGAATGGAGACACTTGAGGCTATAGGTGTCTAGAACATAGGCTCCCACAAGGGTATCATCCTCAAAAGACAAGTCACAATGTTCTGCTACCCAGAGTTGGCCTGGTTTTGTCCTTCCCATGGCCCAATTTTCCACATTTGCCTCTGAGTCTTTGAACTTCCCAGGATCTTTCCAAAAAATTCCTTTTTGCTTAAGCTAACAAAAGTCTATTTTTGTGGCTTACAACCAAGGACTCCTAAAGATATGATGCTAATAAAAGTTTATGTAGAGAATGAGAATGCTCTCAAAAAGCAAATATTCGTTCTGTGTTGCCTTCTTGGAAAGTCACAATCCAAGACCTTTTATTGGTACCTATTTGTGATTTCACGAGACAGCCCAGCAGTTAATGAAGGAGGAACGGAGGATATTGGGGGTGTGAATGGGAAGTCATGGGAAGCTCCATGGTCAGGAGAGCTAAGGTCACCCACCAACTTATTTAGGATCAAGGCTTCAGGGACTGACTACTGCCCATCTGTGCTCAGTGAAAACCCCAGCTGGTCCTATTTCCTATTATTTGACTAGTTGACCAACTGGGCATAATTGTGTGTCTCTTGATTTCAAGTAGGGGAAGCAGCATGTCATTCTCGACAAGGCCTTGGCAGTGAGGGATGAATGGTACACGTTCTAGCCTCAGGAATGACCCCTCGGTGGACACTGTTGACCAATGCTGAGATCCTTTCTTAGTGTGTCCAGGAGTCTGCCCTCCAAGAGTCTCGACTTCCTTAGCTTTCAACAGGACCACATTACAGTCCACCTGGTCTGTGAAGCATTCATTGACTAAAAGCCTGTGGGCAGGAGAACCTTGAGGAAAACAGTTTGAGAATGGCTCCCTGAACACACACTGCAGCAAGACCTATGACTTTAGTCAGCCCAGCATGTGAGGTCACTCATTTGACCTTGAATTTTGTGTGGCCCAAATAAATTCCTTGTTCATGCAGCAGGTCTCTAGTGAGCAGGCATTATGAGCTCAACTCTACTCAGTACTGTGAAGTGTCCCAGATAAACGAGGAGCAGCCTCCCAGTGTGGGAGAGGGAATCCTCACCTGTTAACAAACAAACGCAGAAACTGTCTGATGCAGGCAGTGCTGTGTGCAATATTAAGAGCTACCGTTGCTCTGGCTGGGGAGCAGGACCTTGAAGACACACCCAGAGGTGTCAAGAAGAGCAGGAAGCAATGCTGGGTAGGGTTCTGGGGAGGGAGCTGCGGAAGTATCACGGGATGTGCAAGTGGGAGTTTGGGCCCAGCCCCAAGAGGGCGCATCTCAGATTCCAAAGGATGGGCCACACCACATAGAGTACTCACAAGGGAGGGGCCCAGAAACTGGTCAGAGGCTTTTAAACTCTTCACCCACATTAAGAGTATAAAATTCTTGAGAGTTGGAAAAATTTTTGTAGGAGGATGTTTGGAGAAAGCTTTGCTGGATCCCACCCTCCCCCTAAGAGGGAGTCTTCAAGGAAGGCTAAGACATCTGGGGACACTTAACCCATGCTGGCTGTATTTTGGGGACTATGGTGGTCCAGTGACTGTCACCCATTGGGAGACTTACTGAGGGAAGATAGGCCCTTGTGCTACTTTTTGGCAAAGATTACTTAGCTGAGGACTAGCTTATAGTCCCAGATTTTGTCAGCGTAGAGGATGTGTAAAAGTTTACTGTGGGCCAGATGAGCCTGTATGAGGTCCTCTTGGGTCTTGTCCAAGTAAAGCATTTGGAGGGGCTGACACTTCAGCAGAATGTAGCTGGAGATGACACTGGAGATGTGCTAATCCATGTGAAGAGAAAATGACAAGGCCCAGCAAAACCAGAGAGGACTCTTCACACAACACTAAAGTACTCAGGACAGACAGACCACCAGGACCTTGACAGCCAAGCAATATTTTTCCTGTATATTTCTTCTCTCTCTCTCTCTCTCTCCCCCCTCTCCTCTCCCTTTCTCCCTCTCCTCTCTCTCCTCTCTCTCTCTCTCTCTCCTCTCTCTCTCTCTCTCTCGCTCTCTCTCTCTCTCTCTCTCTCCTCGTTAGGGACCAAAGTCAGCCTTCTGGGGATACAGCTGACCTCTCCAATGGAAGATCCCTGTGTACATCTACAACAGGCCTAAACGGGAACTTGACTGGGACAGTATCCTGAAAAAAGTTCAATATTTTTATCATTAAAATTGGCCATTTTAATTACTCAGTTGAATCTGTGGTGTTTTAATTAAGTGACCATGGGACTTTTTATGACCTGAGAGTTGCCAAAGAAGACAAGGAACTCATTCAAGTTTTCGTAGAGGAGCAGGAAAAGAACTGGGCCCACCAAATAACTTTATGGGCTTTTGATAGGAAAAAATATAGTTGCATGATGACTGCCCTCTCCCCAGGAGGCACATTTGTGCCCCTAACAGTTACAGTGACATGATCATCCATCAGTATCAGGCATTGGAGGGAACCCGGGAGACAGGTAGAACAGGTACAGAGTGATTGCGACATGCCATCCCAACACGGTGAGGCTGACCAAAGGCAATGAAAATAGTAGGAAAGATGGAAAACACTGAACACCACGTTCACAGCATCACCTCAGAGTTTTCTGCCCAAAATGTCTAACTGATTGTAATCAAGCCTTTAGAGCAAACTTCCACTATAAACGAAAAGCAGGGGAGACAGGACCAAGTTAAATGGCACCTGAAGGAAAAAGTCAGATCAAATGAGAAAGAAGTATTCCTCAGAAAAGCATCAGAGTTTCTTCAGCAAAGAAGGGACATGAAAGAAAGGCCAGGCAGCAGCCTTTCTAGACTAAAGAGATTTAACTGAGCTGAGTTCAAAGTAATTTACCAACATGGTTCTTAGCTTTGACAAAACCCACCATTATGTAAGGTTTTAATATTGGAATAAACTGGGTGAAGGATATGTGGAACTTTCTACTAATTTTGTAACTTTTCTGTAAGTCTAAAATTATTTCAAAATAAAAAAATATTATAGTGAAAGAGAAAAAAGACAAGATGAAAAACCATAAATTCAGGGTATGGACACTGACTGATCCTGGTTCAAAGACATTTTCTGAGACCACAGGGGAAATTAAATGTGGACCAAGTGTTATTGATTTTCAGGAATCATTGTTAAACTTGTTAGGTACAGGTGATATAGAAAAACATTCTTTTAACAGATGCTTACTGAAGTGTTTGGGTAAAATGTCATACTGACTTCAAAATATATCAGCAAAAATAAAATAAAGCAAATACAATAAAACATTGATGATTTTTATTTTGAAATTTTGGTGATAGGAATTTGGGGGGGGTGTTATACTTTCCTCTCTAGTTTTTTCTGTGACTGAAAGTTTTTGTAATTAAAAGTGAAAATAAACTTTTGATTATATTTTTGCCTTCTACTTTAGATGCTGTTTTATTATGTACCCAGAAAGCAGACTAAGACTCCCATTTTAGAGAGGAGGAAAACAAGGCTCTGAGAAGTTCGATGTCTTGTTCAAGATCACACAGCTGGAACACAGCAGAGCTAGGATTTGTCCTGTCTCTCACAGTGCTGTGATAGAGAGCCCTTTAGCTTGCGGGGGACCAGCACGCCATCAGGAAAGTTCAGAGGAGCTGGTCTGGGAAGCTGAGGTAAGCATCTTAGCTTTAGACAGTGATAATGTTTTTTACATACTTGCTTTGCCTTACTTGAATCTTTCATGAGTCTTGCAGGCTGAGTGTGGTCCATTGACCACCAGGCTCAGAGAGGTTGAGGGTCTTATCCATGGTCCCACAAACGCCAACCAGGGTAGCCTCAACTCAGACACAGACCCTAGAGACAGTTTTCTGCATCAAACAGCCCTCATCACCAGGTGGAAGCAGGTAGGAAGAAGACATACACAGTCACTCAACAGTGTGCAGGTGTGCTGGCATGTCAGAATACAGCTCTTCTCAGTGCCTCAGACTCAGCCGGTTGCAGGCACCTTCACTGAATGCCTGCAGGATCTCTGATAATGAGGCCACAGGCACCCTACGCTTCTGCTCTTCGCTGTTCCTCCTGCGTCAGCCTGTGGATCTGCATGCTTGGCCCCCTGCCCCTGGCCTGTTTCTGCCCAAATGTCCTTTGTCAGATAGGCTTTCACTGTTCTACTACAGCAGTCCCCTCTCTCCCCATCTGCCACCTGTCACATCACACATTTATTCCTTTTCTCTGTCCTCCTCTAGAAGCTCATGAGGACAAAGCCTTTGTTTTGTTCACTCATTCCCAGTAGGGATAGTATGAAGATTTGTCAAACAAAAAAATGAATGTAAAAAAGAACAGAAGGCTGAATCAACAATGTTTACTCTACTTTTGAAATTACACTGTTGGGAAGTACTTTAACAGGAAAAAGAAAAGTAAATGTAGTTTTCCATCAGTATTAAGCAATAAAAAATGCTCTAGGATATACCAGGGGTTCCAAAGTTGAACATTCAGTCAGCAAGTCGGGGAGCTGGAAAATACCCTTCAGGATAGAAGTGAGGCAGAGCCCAGGCGTCTTAGGCCGAGGTCTACAGAAGCCCAGGGAGTACAATCAGCCAGTGCTCTGCTCTTCAGCCCTCAGAGAAATTCATGCTCAAAGTCCTGATGTTTCCAAAGTGTAGTTCCAGGTGAGAAAGCTTGAAGAAGTAGGGGTGTGTTCAGGGAAAGTGTTTCTTAGCCCCCAGCTTCAGGCTGCTGTCACTTCCTGTGCAGGCCCCGCCCCTCTTCCCTCTGCTTCTTCCTTCCAGCCTGTGGGAGGTACCTGGAGTTTCCTCATCTGGCCTGAATGGGCTATTTGGTTCCAAAGCAATTAATTTGTGTGAGGCTGACTTTACCAGAGGGCTGTGTTCCAAATGGTTCCCCTTGGTCTCAAGCAGTGGGAGTGTCCTGGCATGACTTCCTGAGGGTCAGGAGTGAGAACCCCTACAGAGAAGGCAGGAGAAGGTGCAGAGGAGCCTCAACAGCAAACCTGCTGCTCAGTGAGTGACTGTGGTTGTTTCCAGGTTGGAGCCTGATCACACAGTCACTAAGGGGGCATGGAGCTGCTCCTTCCTGTTGAAGGCCTCTGGCTTGGACCTGCAGATCCTGTTCATGAGTCAGCAGAATGGCTCCCTTCAGCCTAGGCAATATGGACGCCTGATCTCTGCTCTGCCCCTCTCCCCTTGAGGCTGCTCAGCCCAGCACCTGACTTTCCAAGGAGATAGCCCATGTCCTGGGCTCCTACCCCCACACCTTGCCACCTGGGCCTCCCAACTAAATATTTTGCATGGTAACTGGGGCCCGAGCCATCCCTCAATTCCTTTCTACTGACCCTGAGTGCTTGCCCCTGAGGCCCATCCTCGAAGGCCACCCGTCCTGGAACCCTGAGGTCTGAGGCCTTCCTGGAGACTGCAGGCCAGTGCTACTTTGAGGAGCGTAAATGCAGAGCCCTGAAGAATGGTGCTGGGAGGCCCTGGTATTGTGTGAACAGCAGAGAGGCTAAGCTGGGGGCCACAGGTGGTGAAGGGACAAACATGCTGTATGGCCTTTGGACAACCTGGCAGTGAGGTCCCCAGGAGACAGGTGGTAGGACAAGTGCTGCTCTGGCGATTGTAAGTATATCTTCCCAGGAAGGTATATCTGCATAAAAAGTAGCTTAATTATTTTATTTTTGTGGTACTAGAGATTGAACTCAAGGCCTCAGGCTTGCTAGGTAGGCATTCTGCCACTTAAGCTACACCCAGTCCAAGATGTAATTTCTTCTCTTGGCCAGCCACTTTCCAGGGAATTTTCCCCACTCCCTTGGGCAGCCCTGTTGGTGTGGGGCCTGAGTTTCTGCTAGTTTCCAACTGGAGTCCCAACAGAAGAGGCAGGGCTTGGGGAGAGGATGCTTGCTGTCTCCTCTGGCCAGACAAGACCGCTAGACACAGGCTGCTCCACTACCACCAGAATCTACCAAATCCTTTCTGAAGCCAGAACACATTTGCCCCCGCTCTAGCCCTTTAACTACCACCAAACCAGACTGCTGCTTGCATTTGCTCAGGAAAACTTGGATATTTGTATTTGAAAACATGTAAGAGCAGGAGCTGATGGGGTGTGACTGCTTGTGTGTGGGAGGAGTAGATGGGAAGTCACTCACCCTGTGGGAAGAAGTGAGCAACCCAGGGATTGATGGGCATGGTGGGGGTGAAGGTCAGGCAGGCAGCAGCTGCTCCCTAAACAAAGTAGAGTGGATGGACAGTGGGCATAGGATGTGCCTGTCTCCCCACCTTGTCCTGGGCTCTGCCCCTCCCACAGTTAGGTGATCCTTGTCAAGGCTTCCTCAGGTGCTCTGGATCCTACTGTGGGGGTGGGGAGAGGGAAGCACACTGTGGACAGTAGGTGCCACATAGGACTCAGTCCACACCAGGAGGGGTGTGGTTCTTCCCAGCCTTTCAGAAACTTTGTTTTAGAACCAGATCCCTTTCCTGAAAGGGAAAGTGGAAAGGAAAAGCCTTGGTTGAATGGGATGTTTGGGAAGAAGCAGTGGACAGGATTATAGAGAGAAAGAGGGAGACTGGCTGATGAATTGATTAACTGACTGATCAAAGCTTCCTAAGGAAGAGTGGGGATGAGGTGATACTCAGCTTTATATTTCAATAGTGCCTAACACCAGGCCATGTGAAACAGGACTAAGGAATAAACAGGTTCCCATATCATGAGTAAAATGATCAGAAAGAAAGCAGAATGGAGTGAGCAGAGAAGATGGTGACAGTAGAACAGAAATGAATGGTTCATTGTCACAAAATTCAAGAGAGCACAGGAGACAGCTCATTCCAAAGAATGAATGAGGAAGCCCCGTATCAGGAGGGGAGGGGGCGCTCCTTGCACCTGAACTTGGTCACAGTCCAGTTTAGCAAAGAACACTTCTGAGGAACACACGGACCCAACACCTGATCAAATGCATCCCTGCTAAGCAAAACTGCATCAGAGAAATATTTTTAAATCTCTTCTTTATTTAAAAAAAAAAGCATTTTTCTGGGTTTTTAAAACTTCTCCAATGTAAAACTTTTTCCTGCCACCCAGCACTTCTTTCTTGCCTCCCTTACTCCTGTTGCAGATACTTTCTGCCTGCAAGACCCCGAGGAAGAAACCTTTCCTGGGAGCTGGAAGGATGGAGGCGCAAAGGAAGGAGGTTACTGGTCAAATGGAGAAGTTCGTTTGCACAAAAATATAAACTGTGGAGGATGAGACCGGCACATACACGTATGGATTGATCTACAATCCATATAAAAAAATAGACCCAAATTGTCATTTTGCATTTGCAATATTATACAAAATAATATATATTTTAAAACAACACATACCCACCTACACACTCACACACGCAGGCACACACGTACACACACACAAGGTGCTAGTGGCCCCTCTGTGCTTTCTTCTGCAAGGACCAGGGTATCAGTAGGCAAAGATGACGTGGTAGGTGACCTGATGGCCATTGTCCCAGGCGTAGAGGAGGCGGTCCTTGGGGTTGTAGTCTATCTGGGTAGTATAGGAATACTCGTTCTCAAACAGCAGTCTGGGGACGATCTGTGTGTTGGTGTGGGTGTCAAAGGCATAGGAGATGTTGGCATTCCGCTGGTTGTAGCTGTCCACGGCATACAACACCCCACAGATGACAAAGCAGTTGCCATAGAAATTCCGCCGAAGCCCCGTGCGCCATGTGGTCTCCTTCTGCGTGCTTAAGTCCACGGCATTGAGCTTGCTCAGAACGATGACCTCCTGGCTGAATCCCTCATCATCCAGGGCTGGGTAGATAAGCCACAGGCCATTCTCATCCACAGCAAAGTCCACATCTGAGTGACCCTGCCACCGCCAAGGTGTGGCCTCCTCATAGGCCACATCATGCAGCATGGCCCAGGCAGCCACATAGCGCTGCTTGAGGTCATACTTGATGATGTTTCGGGTGAAGGCCCGGTTGTAATAGAAGGCGCCATTGTACACCACGTGGCCAGTGCCAATCCAGCTGTATGGGAGCTTGTACGAGTTGCTCCAGCGACCTGTGGGTGGTGACAAGGCAGGGGGCTCAGGGCAGTGCTGCAGAGGGGTGCACAGCCTCTGTGATGGGCATGCTATCAGCCAGGGGTCTCACACCTGGGTTTGTGTCTTGGCTCTGCCACCTTCTAGTGTTGTACAGTGAACTGTTCTGTGTCCCAGCACCCTCACTGCCAACAGAAACACCATTCCCATTTGCCTCATTGTGTGTTTCAGGAATCCTCTGTGCTAAGCTCTCTGAGTGGGATTTGTAAACTGTCAAGGGTAGGGAACAGGGGAAAGTTTCACTTTCGTCTTCTGGACTGGCTCAAGATTATCCCATATCCCAGGAGCTGAGAGGAGGGGCAGAGCCAAGAGCCAAAAGAGTAGAGAAAGTGAGAGAGTGTGGAAGAGGGACTGTCTCCAAAGAAAGAGCCTTTCGTTATTAAAAGATGTCACCCTTCTCATCTAGCATCACCATGCAAAGAAGCCTGGCCATGACCAAAACAGAGGACAGTAGGGCAGGGAAGAAGCTATCTGTACCACACCACCTACCTTGTTTGAAGTTCTCCAGGTTCCGGAACTCTACCAGGGTGTTGCCATAGTAGTAGTTGGTTACATAAATCCGCTCGTCCTTGGCCAGGGGGTCCTTCATCCAGGCCCCTTCATTGCGCCCGTATGTGTTCTGGGTGGTCGGCCCCGTGATTGTGGAGAGGGTGTCCTTGCACCTTCCTAGTGGAGAAAGGGTGCATGGAGCTGTTGGGGTAATCTAACCCCTTCAGCCTTTGCTGGTCTAAACTCTTGGGTGCCTTTAACAGCCATGTATAACCTAAATCCAGGCATCTTTCCAGCACTGCCTTATCTATCCTGCACTGTACTCCTACAAAGCCACCCACCCACCCACTGACCTCCATGGTAGGCCACCAGCATGCTACCATGCTTTGCTCCTGTTTTTCTCTGACTTTTTGATTCTATCCCTCCAGGTGCTAAGCCCCAAAGTCCATGTCATCTTGGTCTCCACCATGACTTCTGTATCTTTCTCATCCCTCCATGCCCACCCCAACCAGAGTGTAAGCACCAAGGGAGCTTTGTGTTCTCAGCACATACACACACACACAAGGGTTGGCATGCTACAGGTGCCAGCAGCTGGGCTGACACATGGGCGAGTACACAGCTGCATGAGAAGTGTGAACCTATGAGAGGACTCTGCTGGGCATAGCCGGGAACACTAAGCTCCACTAGCCGTGAAGCTGCCCCAAACAGCCTGGGATAGGCCCGACTGAACAGTGGGGTATTCATGCCCCCGAGGCTCACCTGCCAAGTCCTACAGAGCTGTCATCAAATCTATGGTCTGTCTACTGGGGTCAGGATCAGGGTTCTCTGCTGGGGAATTGGAGGAGGAGGGCACCAAGTTCCTATATGAGGAGTTTGCTCTTATAGGAGCCTCCTTCAAAGTCCAAGTGTGCCCTAATGAGTCAGGAACTCAGCAATATCATTCCAAGTGGCCCTCTGGAACGACTCAGTATCCAGGAATGGTCCAAAAATGCCACTAGAACTATAGTGGCTCTAGACCAAGTTGAAAGTATGTCATGCTTAATATGTAAAAATATTACGGAACATGGTCGCGCGTGATACCGAAGTCACACTTGAGTACTAAGGGCATGTTCTCTTCCTGTCTCCACACCAGTGGGCTATGGAGGTGACAGAAAGAGGGCGGTAGTAGAAACAGATTAGTCCTGCCTCACAGCTTCCTGAGCACTTCCTGACCACAGGGACCAGAGAGCCCCAGCCTCAAGTGCCATCAAGACTCGCAGCCCAGGGCCTGGAGGTGTGGCTAAAGCAGAAGAGCACTGGCCTAGTAAGTGTGAAGCCCTGAGTTCAAATCCCAGAACCACCAAAAAAGAAAAAAGAAGAGAAAAAGAATGGCAGACAGGCAGTGTGATGAGAATGCTTGAGTCTTGATTACTTTGGCCAAAAGTAACAAAGGACCACAGTTTGGATTCAAGGTGCTCTAAATTCCAGACCATCCCATTTCCAAATTGTTTCAATCTATTCCATCCATCCATCCATCCTATTCCCCAGAAATGAGCTGAGGAAGGAGCCCAAGGCTGACAGCTGCAGGATGGGGAGGACAGCTGTGCCCCTGGCCCTGGCTCTGGGGCAGCCAAGGTGGAAGGAGAACAAGCAGTTTTCCAGGCAGGCCCCACAACTGGATGCAGCTGGCAGGGTTCAGGCAGCTCAGTGGGGGGTTATTGGGTTGTACTCTGACAGAGTGGGGAGAGATTCCATCTCCATATGACGAACAACAGAACCCAACCACCAACGCCTCATTTCCCCACAACTGAGCTCATCTGCTTGAGACAATAAGACAGAAGTCCCCAGCAGAGCCTGGCAGCGGATTCTGATGGAAAATAATCTTATTCCCTGGCACTAAGTGGGCCCTGGTTGCCAGTGGAGACGCCATGTTCCCCTGCACTGAGGTGAGCACTCACATGTCAACCCCACAGTGCACGTTTGTATACCTCTTCCCTTGGCAAAGCCCAGCAAGGACACCTATTCCCTGTAGAGAGGCACCTGCCAGCCACGTACCAAAGCCCCACAAATGGCCACGTGAGGTGAGGTGTGTTTGTCAGTGTTGCCATGCCACCTCTCTGACCAGACATGAAATTGCAGATGGGATCCAAAAGCCAGGACTCACCTGAGTTCTCATACTCTGGGCTTCCCCGGGGAGACTCAAACCCCTCTCAATGGCAGGCACCTAATGGGAGGCCACAGCCCTGGTCTTAAACTTGGAGCCAATGGCCCTGGTCTTCATCTTGGCCCTGCTACTGACTCCAAAGTCTGTGTTGTCTCTATAATGGTGTAGAGCTCTAATTTCTTCAGCAGAGACAATTACAATGCCCATGCTGCCTGCTTCAGAGACCTGGATAATCTACCCTGACAATGGTATGGGCTGAGTGATGGTCCCTAAAGATATCCAGATCCTAACCCTAGAAGCTATGACTGTGACTTTATATGACAAAAGGGACTAAGTGAAGAATCTTGAAAAGATTATCCTGGACCATACAGATGGATCCTAAATGCAATCCAAGTATCCTTATAGCAGGGAGGTACAGGCAACTTGACTTCAGAAGATGAGGAGGCAATGTGAGGAAGGAAGTGAAGATGGGAGTGATGTGGCCACAAGCCAAGAAATGCTGGCAGCCACTAGAAGTTGGAAAAGGCAAGGAACAGATTCTCCCCTGGAGCCTCTGGAAGGAACCAGCCTTCTGACACCATGACTTTAGCCCTGTAAAACTAATTTTGGACTTCTGGCCTCCAGAACTGTTAGAGAACAAATGTCTATTCTTTAGCCACTAGGTTTATGGCAATTTGGAGACATAGGAAATGAATGCAGCTTCTGGAGTTAGGGAAGGCATCCCTGTTTCTATAGGATGAGGGGAGTCCCAGTGTGCAGCCACACAGTCCTGACATCTAGGATCTCAGGATGGATTTCCACATGCACTAGGTACAGCAAATACTGCATGGTAGATGAGCTCAGGCAAGAATGCAGGACTAACACATGGTTTCAGAGCATCTGAAGACAGGATCAAGGGAACCATGAGGCCCAGATATATCACCGTGCTCGGAGAATCTGGAGCAGCTCAGAAGCTCCCACCCTTGGCAATAGACTTGTCAGCCTTAGAGAGAAGACAGTGCATGCCAACTCCTTTTCAAGGTGACTGTTAGATAGGAGGAAGTTTAAAGGCACCACAGAGAAGAGGATGCTGTTTAAGATTCATCTTAGGCTTCCCCAGAGCAAGGCAGCCAAGAATGACAATGATGGTGACAAATAACATTTATCAAGCACTTTCTATATGTTAACCCACTTATTCACTAACAGTGCTGCAAGGCAATGGGTCCTATTTCAAAGATTAGCAGGGCCTGAAAAGGAAGGACTCTTTCCTTCAGCATGTAAACCTGCTGAGAGCTCACATCCTGAAAGAACACATCAGTACACAAGAGCCTCCCCTGCCCTCTGCTGTGAGCTCACTTGGCTGGCCTCCCTACAGGGAGCCCCTTGTCCTGTGAAATCCACAGACTCTCAGCCCACACACCTGCCACTGCCCCCAGGGATGTTCTCAGTCCTTCTCTTCTAGTCAAGCCTTCTTTAGGTCAGAAACTGTCAGCCACCCTCAGCTCCCCTCCCCCCCCCCATACCATCACCTCAGGAGGCATCTCCTCTCTCATGTACTTTCATGAACCACTGTCTCCTGGTCCTGGCCCCCTTCCTGGCCTGCCTTCTCCAGCTCTTGGACTGGCCCTGCCCATTTTCAGATGTTGCTCCTTGGAGCTCACTGCTACCCCTTCTCCCAGCTGTTATTAATGACTCACAGCCCAGGTCTCCTTCCTAAGCACTGGGTGTCATGCCTCCAATGGCCTGCTTGACATATCCCACTGGGTGCCCTCCTGCCTTCTCAGACTCGATGGCTTATGAAGGATATTCATTTGCTCCAGTTCACAACCTACCCCACCCACCTCTTCTGTCCTAGAGAAAGGTACAGCATGCCACCCACTAACCAAGCCAGAAACCTGGGTTATCCTGACATCCCCTCCATTTACACTGCAAGTGGTCACTGGGTTGTGTCCATTCTGTCTCCTCTTCACTGCTCTGCCTTTCCCCTCCACCTCTGTGATTCAGTTTGGACCTCACTGCTTCTGGTCTGGCTCACTCCAACACACCAGCTGCTTTGCTGCCTCATCTCTGCCTCCTTCCGAGTGCCCAGGAGTCCTGGGCCACTTTTCTATGACCTCCGTCTGCTTAAACCCTTGATAACTCACCATCTCCACCCACCACATGAAGCCTATGGTCCCTACATCAGCATAACAGCTGTCCCTGGCACTATCATTCCTATTTCTTGCCACTTGTCTCTACTCAGGGGCCTCAAATCAAATGTCCCCAGGGGCCTGGCAGAAACTGAAATGAGCCAATCAGGCTCAGTGTGAGACAACAGGTGTCACAGAGACAGGTGAACCAAAGAGAACACCTGACTCAAAGGCCTTCAAATTCAAGAACATAAAAACACTCAAGGCAAACTAAGCCCACAAGTTGCCAGCTGAGACCTCCTGCCCACCCCTCGCTGCACGTACCAAGCATCTCACTGGATGCCATGTCCCAGGCTCTTGGTTGTCGTCTTGAAACTCTTAATCATTTACCCTTGCATTTGTGTCTTGTAAATGAAGTCTGGTAGGACAGTGGCCAAGAATGTGAACAGAGGGACATTCAAGACATGTCCCTCCATGTGTATATGGGATTTGCTGTATCCAATGGACAAAGAATTCCTGGGAGACTTACGTATGTGGGAGCTCAGTGACACTGAAGGTGAGCTCGCAGAAAACATGCCACAAAAACAGAAAGATGGCCATGGAGTTCTGAGAAACACTGCCAGCTAAGGAATCCTACTCTATCCTTTCTTGCTTGTGTTAGACAGCAACCTGTGCTAAAAATGACACAGAAAAGGGGAAGACAGGCTACCCACAGATCCTTTTCTTTTTAGTCCTTCCTCACTCAGTAGCCAAAGGTAGGGAGTGCAAATCAAGTGATAAAAAAACAGATGAGTGAGTGATCCACTGTTCTGGTAAGAACAAAATACAAATGTGTGTTGGAGCCATGCAAGATACATTGTGTCATTCTGGTGGATACTGCATCTAAGTTGAAAGATCTCATTTTTGCATTGAAATCTGATATTGTACAGTATAAAGACTTATGCTAAAACTCATGCTATTGGTTCAAAATTTCAGTATTTTCCACTTACAATGGCATCAAATAGCAAATAAACACCTCAGGAGAGAAACAGATAAGACAGACAGACAGACACACACGCACACTCCATCGTAGGAAGGAGTTGTGTGTTCACTACCTTCGGTGGTCCCTTTCCTCTGCTTTTTGAACTCAGGATCAACATTTTCATTTTGCATTGGAGCCCTGCAAATTATGCAGCCAGCCTTCCCGTGCTGTGTTACCTCTGGCTCTCCTGTTGGTTCTTATCCTTCCCACTGCAGCACCACTTTCCTTCTTTGCCTGGCTAATTTCCCCGCAGCCCCATGGCTTGGTCAGCAGCTCTTTCAGAAGAATCTGCTGCCTAGGTCTCCCGCTGTGATTCTCAGCAGCCTGTGTGCTCCCTCGCCAGCCACTGTGTTCAGCACTCAGGATGAGTTCACAATTGCTTGTTGGCGTCAACCCCAAGCTTCATGTATGAGACCGTGAGCTCCAGGACAGGGCCCTCAAACATCAGTGCTCAGTACTTAATCTGACCAAATCTGTGTGCTGTTTGTGAACTGCCCACACCCCTCCATCACATACAGACCCAAGCCCCAACTTCTCATGCCCTCAGCAGCCCTGGCTGCCCATGCAGGAATCCCAGCACTCTTCACCAGCCTAGGCTGTGCCATGTGTCCGGGATGCCCTCCCTCCCCCCGCCTACCCTGCCTCTCACTGTTGCACTGCCTCTGGGCTCCTCTCTGTCCTGTGAGCCCAGAGAGCCCAGACATCAGAGAGGAAGCCCCACAGCAGAACTGGACCACACGTGTCTGCTGCTTGCCTGCTACCTAGAGTTCTGCCACTTGGACACCTGCCACTTTCTGCACAGTTGGCCCCTTGTGGAGGTGATCCTATCTCATTCACTGTGGATCTTTGCAGCCTACACACGATGGTGCAGAGTGGATACGAGTGGCCTTATCCTCGGCGGGGTCCTTTACAAGGAACAGCTCCACTCAGTGCTCTTATTTAAGGTCCAGCAGCCCTGGGTTGTAAGATAGCTGAAGTTCCCAGTGAGTTGAGGAGATGGGTTAGGCAGATCTCAGGTGTGCCTGGCATGGAACAGCAGGCTACCAGTCAGGGGACTTAAGGCAGACAGCTGGGAAAAATCTGGACACTGTAGAGGCTCTGGAAAGCACTGTTCCTGCCTGAGTCAGCATCCTCCTTCTCCAGCTGCCTTAGAACAGCCTCCCAAGCCAAGGCAGGGAGGCCTGGCCTATAATACCACAGCCACAGTGTCCAGCCACACCCCGGGGGTGGCCAAGGCCTTGTGCTGTGTGAGGGAGGCATTCTGTGCAAATCGTGGTACTTCCTAGATTCAAATATGAGACAAACTCTCGCTGGTATTGTCATCATCTGACTGTCCTCTTTGTCTGCTTCTTTGCACCCCACCCCCACCCAAACTGGCCCCTTCTAAAACCCAGCAGGAATTGTCATCAGTAAAGCCTAGGAAACTGCAAAGCCATGGCCACGTAGCACCAGTGTCCCACAACTCCATAGCAGACGGAGCAGACCTCCTCCAGCTGGGCTGCTGAACCCTCTATGGTCCTCAATCCCTCCCTGAGCCCTAGATCCCGTCATGATGCTGTCTTTCCTCTCCTTGTCCCCCAGCTATGCTATGGCCAGAGACTTATTTGCACCTCCAAGAATAATCCTACTCTACCTGGGTTTAGAATTTTTCTGAGAATTTAAAACTCCTCAAAGGATAATGATAGGCATTTTAGGACATCAGAAAATCAGGTTTGGAAACCTAGGACAGAGAGAGAGAGAGAGAGAGAGAGAGAGAGAGAGAGAAAGAAAGAAAGAAGATTAATGAGGATTCATTCCTCCATCAAATAGAAAACCACCTTTCTCCACAAGTCGGCAGCCTGTGACTGTTTCAGCCAAATGGTTTTTATTTAACTGGTAACTACGAGATGTCAGCACACCGTGGTCTTAATCAGCCAGGCACAGGCAAACACAGGGGTTGCAGAGAAGGTTCCAGTATGGAAACCCCATTCATGCTATCGGCAGCCAGAGAGGCACTCGACAGCAATTAACAATTTAAAATGATTGCCCAAACAAACTTGTTAAAATTCCACATCATCTGAACAGTCAAATCTTTCTTCTCTGTCACCCACTAATTCCATACTTGGAATCTGAAGGAGTCACATCATCTGTGTCTGTGTCCAAGTTTCTTCTGAGTGGAGAGGCTGGAGCTCCAGCTCTTCTGAAAAACTCTACAGGCTAGTTTTGTTTTGCTCTACCACTTGAGCCATGCTCTCAAGTCCTTTTTGCATTCAGTTTGCTTTTCAGATGCATAACTTTGCTGGGGCCAGCTTTGGACTACAGTCCTCCTATCTCTGCTTCCCAAGTAGCTGGGTAGTTGTGTACTGCCATACCTGGCCTCTATAGGCTAGGCTTTAAGCAAGCCTCATATCCTCTGCATAACAATTATTCTAGTTGAAGAGAATATCACACAACAAGGGAACATGTGTCCCTGTCTCCCACCACCAGGTAAATAGCTGCCAGGATGCAGAGGTCTCTATCAGGGCATCAGCATCCCAGTTGGGCTACTGGAGAGGGCAGAGTCCAAAAAACCCCAGAAAGGAACATGTAGTGAGTTATACTGAAAAAGCCTATGGATAGCAAAACTCAGGGTAAGCAAGTGGGGAGAGGCTGGGGGCTGACTGAGGCTGGAGTTAGGTATGGAGATCGTGGGGGACTCTAGTCCTGACTGGCAAGTCTTGGAGGGAGGAGACTCCCAGATGCAAACCCATGGCCTGAAGACACAATGCCTTTCCTGTTTCCTGTTCAACTTCTAGTTACTGCAGAGGGATGGTGGGGACAGATTTCTAAATATCTGCAGGAACGTCCATTCCCACAGGAAGCTGAAGGGTAGAGGTATGGTGTCCTGGGGAGTGCACTCCAGGGAAAGTGGGAAGAGGGGTGTGTGCTCAGGAGCTGTGGTTCCAAGGCAATCCAGAGCCACTGTGGGAGTGGGAGCCTCTGCTCAGACACCTGGGCATTCTGCAGAATTTGCTGCAGACCCACACAGTGAGGAGCCAGCCTTCTGCTCTGGTTAGTCTGCTCCCACCATGGAGGGGAAAGGAAAGGACTTTCTTTTGCTCCTGACTCAGCCTCTGTGGCTCAGGAACTGCCTTTTTATGGATTTTCACCCAATAAATATCCTTTGCTAAATTATGGCCTGGTGAACTACTGCAGAATGTAATGGGAGAAATGGTCCTCGGCAAACTTCTAATTTCAACTGAGATCCAGAGAAAGGCAAGGATTTGGCCAAGGTCACACAGATGTCAATGGCAGAGATCATGATGACCAGCTGTGTAGCTCCTGGCAGGTGCTCCTTCCACCACCTTGTCCCTGGCAGGAGAAGGTACCTTGTTCTTAAGAGGGATCGGGGACAAGACTATCAGGAAATGGAAACCAGAGGGAGTGAAATAAACACACACCCTCTGTCAAAGCAAGTGTAGTTTTCAACAAGTGTTTTGATGAAATTATTATTCAATAGTATTATTAGTTATTCTCAATGATGACTTAATACATGGTATGTTCTTTTTGAAAGAGATATTTGTTACTACTTCCATTCTCCCTTACCCCACGCTCCTGTTTCACTGTTCTCAGAGTCACCTTGTGGCCCTGGGCATTCAGGCTCAGAGCAGGGCTGCATTCTCCATGCTTCTGGAACATACTTTGCTCCTTTAGACCTATCAGTCAGAAGGCTTCCCCTTGTGGCATACAAAGCTCCTATTCATCCTTCAAAACTCAGCTCAAACGATGCTCCTTTAAAAACATCCCTGTCGATTCCAAGATGGCGACTAGAGGGAGGAAGCAGAAAGCGTACTTCCTAAAGTAAAATCTTGGAGAGACGCTGGAGATACACCTTACAGGAAAAACCACTGAGAAGAGGCAAAACTTTGACTCCTCCACACCCCTAGCCTGCGCATAGCATCTCCACTTCATGTTAAATGGAGAAACCAGGAGGGCTCCCACACTGCCAGACGCCAGCAACCAGACCACTTGGGAAGATGCAGACCACAAGGTGAGCTAAGCAGCACGCAGTATTCCCACAGACAACCCTGGGCCAGATCAGCATAGCCCCCTGGACAGACCAACCCCCACCCAGGGAAAAAAGAGAAACTAAATAATAAGCAGTAACAACAAAAAAGACACACAGCAAAGAGGGTGGGGCACCCTGAGCACCAAAGGTGGGGAGGGAAAATCCCCCACGGAACTGTAAATAAATAAGCCGACCACAGAAGGCAGGAGCAGGAAAGCTTGTAAAAGTGGCGGTGGGAGGAAAACTCCACAGGAGAGGGGGAAGGCCCACTTCCCACGTGAACTGTAAATAAACATGCAGGCCTGAGAAAGAGGGTGCAGTGTCACCTCCCCCAGTGTGCCTGGAAAGGGGAAAGCTTGAAGCAGTGGCAGTCGTGCCCAGGAGAACTCTAAGTAAACAAAGCCTGTGGGGCCAGGTGAGTGTTAAGCTCACCCCAGAGATCTGCATAAATAAAGCCTCCAGCAACAGCAGGCTGACAGCACGGGCAGGCAAGCCACAGCCTCAGATAGCCATTCACTGAACTGTCTCCAGATGCCTTTTTTTTTTCCCTCTCTTCCTTTGATGAGACAACAACCGAACTACACCTGCATGCTGAAAAACTTACTGAAACTGTATTGCATTTGAACTTGGGACACTTTGTGGTGTTTTGGTTTTTTGTTTGTTTTTGTCATTGTTTTTTTTTCCCCTTTGGTGAGACAATGACAGAACTACTTCAGAGACACCATCTCCAGGATTGGAGGCTGAGGGATTAACACCAAAATTATTAAGACTGAAACTTTATTGCATTTGAACTTGGAGATTTATTTTATTTTATTTTATTTTTCAGTCCTCTCTGTCTCTCTAATGCCTGTTTAGCTTACTGTTGATTAGTACACTATCTCTCCCTGTTTATATCTTTGAAACTTTTTTTGTTTGTTTGGTTTGATTTTTTTTACTTGTTTATTTGTTTTTCCCTTTTTCTTTACCTTCTCCTCTCACCCTTCCATTCTAAATATCACCATTGTTATTATTACAAGCTAGAAAATACTTAATTGCACACAGTACAGGGACAATAACAATACCAATGGCAATGATGGGAAGACAGAAAAAACAGGAAAACCAGTTTCCCCATAGCAAAAAATTAGTACAGGAACCAGAAGGAAATGAAGAAAACAAATACTCAGACCCAGACTCCAACAAAATGAAGATAAACTATGCCAAAAAACCCAATGAAGCCCACAAGAATAATCTAAAAGAAGAAATCCTACAGGTAATCAATGAGAATTTTATAGAGATGATACTGCATATGGTCAACCAAAATGTACAGGAGACATGCAAGAAATTCCAAGATGACAAAAATAGAGAATTTGAAAAAGCACAAGAAGAAATAAAAGAAACCATAGAAGCACTGTATAAACACCAAAGTGAAACAAAGAACATGATTAATAAAGAGATAAATGAACTCAGGACAAAAATAGACAACATTAAAGAGGAAATGACTCAGGATATGGAAAACCTCAGAAAAAAGAATGAAACAGAATTGCAAAACAAAGTGGAAGGCCAATCCAGCAGAATAGAACAAACAGAAGACAGAATCTCAGAACTCGAAGATGAAATGGTAATTAAAGGAAAAACCAAAGAACTATTAGTTAAACAACTCAAGACCTGTGAAAAAAAAATGCAAGAACTCACTGACTCCATCAAAAGAGCAAACTTGAGAATCATGGGCATCGAAGGAGAAGAGGTGCAAGCAAAGGGAATGCGTAATATATTCAACAAAATAAAAACAGAAAATTTCCAAATCTAGAGAAATCTATTCCCATACAGATGCAAGAGGCCTCCAGAACACCAAACAGAAAGACCAAAATAGAACTACCCCACGCCATATTATCATTAAAACAACAAGTACAGAGACCCGAGAAAGAATACTGAAGGCTGTAAGAGAGAAAAAACAAATAACATACAAAGGTAAACCCATCAAAATCACAGCAGACTTCTCAAGAGAAACATTAAAAGCAAGAAGAGCTTGGGGTGAGTCTTCCGGGCACTGAATGAAAATAACTTCAACCCCAGGATACTCTACCCAGCAAAACTATCATTCAAAAAGGATGAAGCAATAAAAGTCTTCCATTATAAGCAGAAACTAAAGCAATATGTGACCACAAAGCCACCACTACAAAAGATTCTGCAAGGGATTCTGCACACAGAAAGTGAAACCAAACATAACCATGAAAGGGCAGGCAGCACCAAACCACAGGAAAAGAAAAAGCAAGAAAGTAGAGAGTAACCTCAACTTAGGTACACACAATCAAACCTTCAAACAACTAAGACAACTACATGATAGGAATCACCACATAGCTATCATTACTAACACTTAATGTTAATGGCCTTAATTCCCCCATCAAAAGGCACCGTTTGATGAACTGGATTAAAAAGGAAGATCCAACAATTTGTTGCTAACAGGAGACCCATCTTACCGACAGAAATAAGCATAGGCTTAGGATGAAAGTGTGGAAGAAGATTTACCAAGCCAATGGCCCCCAAAAACAGGCAGGAGTAGCAATACTTATCTCTGACAAAGTAGACTTCAAACCTACATTGATCACACGAGATAAAGAAGGACATTCCATACTAATAAAAGGGGAAATAGATCAAAAGGAAATAACAATCATAAACCTATATGCACCCAATGTCAATGCACCCAGTTTCATCAAACATACCCTAAAGGACCTAAAAGCATATATTAACTCCAACACAGTGGTCGTGGGAGACTTTAGCATCCCATTATCATCAATAGATAGGTCATCCAAACAAAAAATCAATAAAGAAATCCTAGATCTAAAATATACCACAGATCAAATGGACCTAGCTGATGTCTACAGAACATTTCATCCAACTTCTACACAATATACATTCTCATCAGCAGCCCACAGAACCTTCTCCAAAATAGATCATATCCTAGGGCACAAAGCAAGCCTCAGCAAATATAAGAAAACAGAAATTATACCATGCATTCTATCTGATCACAATGCAATAAAACTAGAACTCAACAACAAAAATAAAGACAAAAAACATGCAAATAGCTGGAAACTGAATAACTCATTGCTTAATGAACAATGGGTCATTGATGAAATAAAAGAGGAAATGAAAAAGTTCCTGGAAATCAATGAAAATGAAAGCATAACCTACTGGAACCTATGGGACACAGCAAAGGCAGTCCTGAGAGGAAAGTTTATAGACATGAGTGCATATATTAAAAAGACTTAAAGATCCCAACTCAATGACCTAATGATACATCTCAAACTCCTAGAAAAACAAGAACAAGCAAATCCCAAAACAAATAGAAGGAGAGAAATAATAAAAATAAGAGCTGAAATCAATGAAATAGAAAACAAAAAAACCATACAAAGAATTAATGAAACAAAAAGTTGGTTCTCTGAAAAAATAAACAAGATTGACATACCCCTGGCAAACCTGAATAAAATGAGGAGAGAAAAAGTCCAAATTAGTAGAATCAGGAATGCAAAAGGGGAGATAACAACAAACACCATGGAAGTCCAGGAAATCATCAGAGACTACTTTGAGAACCTATATTCAAATAAATTCAAAAATCTTAAAGAAATGGACAGATTTCTAGATACATATAATCATCCAAAACTGAACCAAGAGGATATTAATCACCTGAATAGATCTATAACACAAAATGAAATTGAAGCAGCAATCAAGAGTCTCCCCAAAAAGAAAAGTCCAGGACCTGATGGATTCTCTGCTGAATTCTATCAGACCTTTAAAGAAGAACTGATACTAACCTTCCTTAAACTGTTCCATGAAATAGAAAGGGAAGGAAAACTGTGTAACACATTTTATGAAGCCAGTATTACACTTATCCCAAAACCAGGCAAAGACACCTCCAAAAAGGAGAACTATAGGCCAATCTCCTTAATGAACATTGATGCAAAAATCCTCAAAAAATAATGGCAAACCGAATTCAACAACACATCAAAAAGATCATTCACCACGACCAAGTAGGCTTCATCCCAGGAATGCAGGGGTGGTTCAACATACGAAAATCAATAAATGTAATAAACCACATTAACAGAAGCAAAGACAAAAACCACTTGATCATCTCAACAGATGCAGAAAAAGCCTTTGATAAGATCCAACACCATTTCATGATAAAAGCTCTAAGAAAACTAGGAATAGAAGGAAAGTTCCTCAACATTATAAAAGCTATATATGACAAACCTACAGCCAGCATTATACTTAATGGAGAAAAACTGAAACCATTCCCTCTAAAATCAAGAACTAGACAAGAATGCCCACTATCTCCACTCCTATTCAACATAGTACTGGAATTCCTCGCCAGGGCAATTAGGCAAGAAGAAGGAATAAAAGGAATACAAATAGGTAAAGAAACTGTCAAAATATCCCTATTTGCAGATGACATGATCCTATACCTTAAAGACCCAAAAAACTCTACTCAGAAGCTTCTAGACATCATCAATAGCTATAGCAAGGTAGCAGGATATAAAATCAACATAGAAGTCATTAACATTTCTATACACTAACAATGAACAAACTGAGAAAGAATATATGAAAACAATTCCATTTACAATAGCCTCAAAAAAAAAAATCAAATACCTAGGTGTAAACCTAACAAAAGATGTGAAAGACCTCTACAAGGAAAACTATAAACTTCTGAAGAAAGAGATTGAGGAAGACTATAGAAAGTGGAGAGATCTCCCATGCTCATGGATTGGTAGAATCAACATAGTAAAAATGTCTATACTCCCAAAAGTAATCTACATGTTGAATGCAATTCCCATCAAAATTCCAATGACATTCATTAAAGAGATTGAAAAATCTACTGTTAAATTTATATGGAAACACAAGAGGCCACGAATAGCCAAGGCAATACTCAGTCAAAAGAACAATGCTGGAGGTATCACAATACCTGACTTCAAACTATATTACAAAGCAATAACAATAAAAACAGCATGGTACTGGCACAAAAACAGACATGAAGGCCAGTGGAACAGAATAGAGGACCCAGATATGAAGCCACACAACTATAACCAACTTATTTTGACAAAGGTGCTAAAAATATACGATGGAAAAAAGACAGCCTCTTCAACAAAAACTGCTGGGAAAACTGGTTGGCAGTCTGCAAAAAACTGAAACTAGATCCATGTATATCACCCTATACCAAGATTAACTCAAAATGGATCAAGGATCTTAATATCAGACCACAAACTCTAAAGTTGATACAGGAAAGAGTAGGAAATACTCTGGAGTTAGTAGGTATAGGTAAGAACTTTCTCAACGAAACCCCAGCAGCACAGCAACTAAGAGATAGCATAGATAAATGGGACCTCATAAAACTAAAAAGCTTCTGCTCAACAAAAGAAGTGGTCTCTAAACTGAAGAGAACACCCACAGAGTGGGAGAAAATATTTGCCAGCTACACATCAGACAAAGGACTGATAACCAGAATATATAGGGAACTCAAAAAACTAAATTCTCCCAAAATTAATGAACCCATAAAGAAATGGGCAAGTGAACTAAACAGAACTTTCTCAAAAGAAGAAATTCAAATGGCCAAAAAACACATGAAAAAATGCTCACCATCTCAGCAATAAAGGAAATGCAAATTAAAACCACACTAAGATTCCATCTCACCCCTGTTAGAATAGCCATCATTAGCAACACCACTAATTACAGGTGTTGGCAAGGATGTAGGGAAAAAGGAACCCTCTTACACTTTTGGTGTGAATGTAAACTAGTACAACCACTCTGGAAAAAAATTTGGAGGCTACTTAAAAAGCTAAACATCGATCTACCATATGATCCAGCAATACCACTCTTGGGGATATACCCAAAAGACTGTGACACAGGTTACTCCAGAGGCACCTGCACACCCATGTTTATTGCGGCACTATTCACAATAGCCAAGTTATGGAAACAGCCAAGATGCCCCACCACTGACAAATGGATTAAGAAAATGTGGTATTTATATACAATGGAATTTTATGCAGCCATGAAAAAGAACGAAATGTTATCATTCACAGGTAAATGGATGGAATTGGAGAACATCATTCTGAGTGAGGTTAGCCTGGCCCAGAAGACCAAAAATCATATGTTCTCCCTCATGTGCGGACACTAGATCACGGGCAAACACAACAAGGGGATTGGATTTTGATCACATGATAAAGCGAGAGCACACAAGGGAGGGATGAGGATAGGTAAGACACCTAAAAAACTAGATAGCATCTGTTGCCCTCAACGCAGAGAAACTAAAGCAGATACTTTAAAGCAACTGAGGCCAATAGAAGAAGGGAACCAGGAACTAGAGAAAAGGTTAGATCAAGAAGAATTAACTTAGAAGGTAACACACACGCACAGGAAATCAATGCGAGTCAACTCCCTGTATCCCTTATCAACTAGCAAAAACCCTTGTTCCTTCCTATTATTGCTTATACTCTCTCTTCAACAAAATTAGAGATAAAGGCAAAATAGTTTCTGCCGGGTAGCAAGGGGTAAGGGGGGGTAAGGAAGGGACTGAGGGGGGGTAAGGGAAGGGATGGGGGGAAGGGGGGAGAAATGACCCAAACAGTGTATGCACATATGAATAAAATAAAAATTAAAAAAAAATCCTTTTCTTCCTAGCAGCCAGGCCATCATGGTGGTCACTCTTTCATGTATTTCTCCATTCCACTGCTATAACCTCTGTCACATGACTCTACAATGTTCTCCAGTGCTGGGACTCATGAGATTTTGCACAAAGGCCCACGGTACTGGTTATTATCTTGGTCCTCTCTGCCATGAATGGCACCTCCTCCCAGTGAGAATCCTTTGTTGTGTCATAGCCTGGTAAACTTACTGTAGGAAAGGTCATTGCCAGACAACTTAATACGCATTACCAAGCCTACTTTACAAACATTTATACAACTGACTAATGAAGGTGAGACCTTGGCGCCATACATTATATATATTTTAGAAAGGAGATTCTAGCTCTTGTCTTGGCAAATTTAAATACATAAACTCTAAGGCTGGGTGTGTTGGTATACACCTATAATCCCAGCTACTCAGGAGGTGAAAATCAGGAGGACAGAGGTTCAAGACCAGCCTGGGCAAAAAGTTATTGAGACCCCATTTCAACGAATAAGTTGGGCTTAGTGATGTGCACCTGTCATCCCAGCTGCTTGGAGGCATAGGTAGGAGGATTGTGGTCTGAGGCCAGCACTGGGAAAAAACATGAGACCCTATCTAAAAAAGTAACTGAAGCAAGAAAGGGTTAGGGATGTAGTTAAGGTGGTATTGCTGCTTGTGTAGCAAGCATGAAGCTCTGAGTTAAAAACCCCAAGGCTGCCAATAAATAAATGAACAAACATATACATCCATACATAAATCCTAGATGTTTAAAACTAATTGCTGGTCAAAGGTGTAACTCCATTTGCCTTTTGTTGTTTTTATTCATTTGTTTGTTTTTACAATGGAAGGAACTGAACCCAGATCCTCGCACATGCTATGCAAGCCACACCCCCAGTCTTCCCCTGCACCCCGCCTTGCCTTTCTTTATGAAGATCGTCAGCCATATTGACTCCTCTGTCTCCTTCCAACCTACTTCTTGGTTTCACCCTTTACCTGAGATGACCAAGTAGGAAGAACTCACCTATGACATTCCGGATATCATCTTCTTCTTCAGGGCTCAGGGTAGCACTGGCAGGGGTTGTTCCCTGCCCAGGAGTTGCATCTGTCCCCAGTGAGCCTGTCCTGACTGTGGTGGGAGGGACTGGGACTGTATGTGTAGCTTCCACAAATGCATCTCCAGGAGCCATTGCTGGGGTCACTGAGACTGGAGGTTGCTGGGTGGCTGTGGGGGCCACTGTGGTGGCTGGGACCTGAGAAGAAAGTACCTCCGTTGTGGTGTCTGGAAATGCCAAGGTGGTGTGGAGTATAGATGACAGCTGTCCATCTGAGGTGTGGAGAGCAGGGTCAAGGAGGCTTGGCACTGAGGCAGAGGCTTGAGGCAGTGCTGAGGAGTCAGCAGTCACCACAGCACTGGGACGGGTGGCTGGTGGCCTCCGGGTGGCACTGGTCAGCAGGTCATTATGTCTCAGGAGCTGATCTTCAATCAGCAAATCCACTCCGTTCTCACCACTGAAAAGCTCATCTTCTGTGAAACAAACACAGGTTCATTTGTGGTGAGGGATGACGGAAAACCTGGCCAAGTGTGGGTGGCAACTGGCAGGTGACTGTAAGAGGCTTCTTTCTGCAACATGGCAGCCTGGTTGGAGATGGGGCTGGGCTGGGATTTTAGAAGGTGAGAAGGAGCACAGGTGGAGGACTGCATTTTCTGGATGGTCTCTCTAAACAGCCTGCTGTATTCCAGTAATCTGACACAGGGGTCTGAGGAAGGAGGCACAGTCGGGGACTATGAACCCTGATGGGTGGGAGGAGCTCAGTCATCCAACCCACTCATTTGACAAATGCTGTGGAGCATGTGCACCAACACTGAGATGGAGAGACAAGATGAGTCCACAAGAAGCTGGAGGAATTGGCCAAAGGAGTTCTGGAGAGGAAAGGATTCCAGGAGGAAGTAACAGCAGTGCAAAGGCCCTGAGACCAGAACGCAACTACTGAGGCTTAAGAGTGAGGGGAAGAATAATAGGAGGTGCAGTCAGAGAGAAACAGGAACAGTCATGTACAGCTTGGGGGCTGTGCTTGGAGTTCAGATTTTATTCTGAATGAAGTGGGGGAGGCTGAGTAGAGATGGAATATGGGAAAGGCAAAGATTTCTCAGAGAGGACACAAGGGAGTTCTAACCACCAAAGAGGTAATTAGTAAATTGAACTTCATGTGCTTATCAAAAACACGATTAAGGAACTGAAAGTGCAAGCCAGAAGCAGGGAGAAAATACTTGCATACCTGGATTTGTATCTAAAATAGGTAAAGAACGCCCATAAATCAATAACAATAGCCACAGTTAAAATGAGCAAAATGAGGGCTGCCAGAGTGGCTCAAGTGGTAAGACTGCCTGCTTAGTTAGCATGAGGCCCTGAGTTCAAATCCCAGTGCTGCCAAAATAAAAAAAAATAATCAATCCATAAAATGAGCAAAATAATTAGGCCAGCTACTGGGTTGAGAATAAACTGGATGGAGGAAAAGGCAGAAGCAGGAGAGAGTCGGAAAGCTGTTCCATTAGAACGGCTTGGGGGAAGGAGCTATCTTGGGGAGAGGAGGGTAGGGCCTTCTGAGGGCTCTTGGCAAGGAAAAGAAAAGACAGGAGTAGTAGGTGGCAAGGAGGGGCACAGGAAGAGGAGATGTTAAGGAAACAAAAATGATGGGGAAAGAGACAATGTATTTCCTGTGGAAGCCAAAGGGGGAGGTTCTAGAGGCCTAGACAGTAAATTCAGGGCCCTGGAGAGGAAGGGGTGGCAGAGGCTACCATGCCTCGGTTTCCTCATCTATAAACAGCGATGAATGCACAAGAGGTAACTGAAGTTCCTTCCAGCTCAGCCCTGCTTGGCTGTGTGGTCTTCTGCAAGTTTAGAGGAGTTAACTAACTTCCGCAAGGCCACTCAGCAAGTGTCAGGGAACCCTCAGCAATAATCGGGCCGTGGATAGGGGGTGCGTCTCCTGGAAAGTCCATCTCCAGGTGGTTCAGATGGAGACTCCCTCCCTGCTCTGCCTCTGGACAGCCTTACCAACCCAAACTCACGCTGCTCTTCGATGTCATTCTCTTCCTCAGAGACCTTAGCTTTATAATAGGTGATGCCCCGGATGACGGTGGGCTTGGAGGCTGGCCGGCCCCTCAGGTGGACCTGCCTCTGCAGGGGCCGCTGCGGCTTCATCACCTCGGGTGGGGCCAGGGGCTGTGTCTGCAGGAGCTTGATGGAGTTGATCTGCTGGGACACGGTTTCTTCCCGCAGAAAACGCTCTTCATACTGCTCCTCAGAAGGGACACAAGGGAAGGTCAGGTCAGAGAGAGAGTGGTCAGAGAGAGAGTGGTCAGGCTGGGCTGATGCTGGAGCCAAGGCCACACTAATAACAGCAACACTCCCTAAGAGCCAGCCTGTTCTGAGTGCTTCACACGTGCTTAAATATGTCAGCTGATTAACTCTGCATCAGTCTTAGGAGTAAAGACCCATTTTTATCATGCTCATTTGCAAATTAAGAAAGGAGGCAAAGAGAGGTCCTGTGCAATGCCTAATGACCCACTACAGGTAAGTGGTAGAGGTAGGATCTGAACCCAGGTAGCCTGGTCCAGAGTTGGTGGCTCTGACCTTGATGCTCCTCTGCCCAGACAATGCAGCTGTGCTCTCAGCTCTGGCCCAGGGATGCTGCGCAACTCAGCTCTAAGTTGTTTCCAGAGAGATCAATATGAGGGGAAGGGTGCCAGGCTGGTCCATGAAGCCGGAGGGCCAAGATGCTGGGGTTCTATGGGAATGTGCTTCCTAAGATGCATGGTACCATCCACTCCCACCTGCATACAGAATGAAGTCTTCAGAACTGGCCGTGACCCAGTTCAACAGACTTTTTCTGCCTCCCCTAACTCAGTGCCTCCAGGTACTTCAGTCAGGTGACTGACTCCCTGACCTCTTGATTCCCGAGCTGCTGGGACTTTCCTGTCTGAAAAGTCATTACTTCCCCTCACCCCCACACCCATATAATCACTGAAATCTACCTATTTCTCAAGGCCCAGCTAAAATTTCAGGTCCCCAAGGAAATACACCCAGGCCTTATCATTCAGAAGTAGTCTTTCCTCCTAACCCTCATTCATCTGTGGCAAAGACTTCTAATTGACCATCCCAAACTCCTGCCCCCTGTTCCTTACTAACAGACACTTGGTTTTATGGGCGTTGCCATGGGGCTGAATTCTGGCTAGGTGGGTATAGGTAGAAGTGGGTTGGAGAAGCTTTTGAAAAAAATTTTCCAACAGAGGGGTTGACTAAGCCGGGAGGCATCTTTTGCTCCCTTCTTCACTTCTCTGCCTTGAGATGTGAGTAAGATGGCTGGACTTGAGCAGCCCCTTCTCACAGGAGGAGGTTGGTAAGTTCCCAAAAATCCTGGGGCATGGCTTAAGTGGTAGAGCACCTGCCTACCACTTGAGGCTCTGAGTTCAAACCCAAGTACTGAAGAAAAGAGAAAGAGAGGGAGGGAGGGAGGGAGGGAGGAAGGAAGGAAGGAAGGAAGGAAGAAAGGAGGGAAGAAAGGAAGGAAGGAAGGAAGAAAAGAATCCACCCCAAAGATAAAAACCACGCAGAAACAAGACCTCTGTCCCCAGATGCCCAGGGCCCTGAGGCAGAGTGGTGGGACCTCAGCCACTCCACAGTGTAGCTGGAACCCTGGCATCATGGCCAACTTCCCCACTTTGCACAGAGGAAGCAAACCAGGCTCTTATTCTGACCTTTCAAATTCAGCTTGAAGAAAACTCAGAGTCCTCATTCCCAATCACACCCCACGTCTGTACTTGTTTTCCTGTGACAAGAGTTTATCCAGATGATGCAACAGATATGGCAGTTCCTAAACCTGTAGGTCTTCAGCACAACATGGCAACAGACCCTTGGAAGGAGGGAGACACCTTTTTGCCAGCCTCCCCCTTCTATGGGACCTGGCTGGGACCAAAGAGGTACCCAGGAGAAACAGTCAACATGCCCATCTTTCTTTCTTTCTCTCCTTCCTCCTTTTCTTTCTTTCCCTTTCCCTTTCCTTTCCTTTCTTTCCTCCTTCCTTCTTTTCCTCTCTCCTACCCTCCACTCCAGCTACCTGCCCCTGTTCCCCATTCTCACAGTGAGGTGACCTCTACCACAGGGGTAGGGGCTGTTGATGATGGTATTTTACTAAGCACCTATTATGGTCATGCCTCTTTACATTATTCTGAACCCTTACAACAATGAAGCAAGGTAATATTGTTATCCATGTTTTACACATGAGGAAACAGGCTTAGAGTCATTTAGCAATTTAGCTGAAAGTCAATCAACCTGGTGGCTGAGAGGGGCACTAATTAAAGTCACACAACCATCAAGTAGGCCAGGGCTGCTGCCGCCTTCAGGACCTGTCCTCTTCCTTACATTAAGCCACACTCAACCACAGCCATGACCACAGGACCACTTGCTTGCATCCAAAACTCTCATCCTCGGGACCATGGTCTGGCTTCTGCCCAGCAGCCTTGGGAGAGCCCTCATTTCCCAGTGGAAGGAGCTGCCTGGGAGGCTGACAAGTCTCCAGCCACAGCCCTTGACTCAGACGCAGTGGGGCATCTAATTGCTGGACCCTGGTTTCTCTCTGCATTGCAAAAGCAAGTTGTCATTTCTTCATGGCAAACCCCAGGAACTGTCTTTTGTTCCAGCTTCTCAGGGAAGGGTGGGCACTGCAGTTCTTTGTCCCAACCAAGGATATGGAGCAAGACCATGGACAACCATCACCAGAGAACATATAATTTCCTTGAATTTGCTGGCGACAGGCTGCACTGGGAGGCAGCTGCCCCCACCAAGCTTTGATTTCCTCTCTCTGTTCATCCAAGAGTCTGTTGCATGACTTCAGTTCCTGGCGTCCACTGTTCCCACTCCTACCCTGACTTCTCCACTCCTAAGCCAGCCCCCATCTCCCTGCCAACCCTCCAGGCAAGGGCCATGTTGGAGAGAGATCTTCTACAAATTACAACTCACCATTCCAGAAACCCTTGACATCATTTGCAAGAACCCTGAAAATAAACAACCATGTATCCACCCCGTTGGCAGTGTGGGCTCACCAAGGAGCCCAAGGGATACGAAGGGAGAGGAAGAGCCTACCTGTGGGCCTCCTTCACTTCTTCCTTCTCTACCCGCTCGCCTGCCTGGGTGGATTGTGCTAGCCTCAGCAGAGTGTGGAACAGAAATTTGGGGATAGGCAAGGACTGCTGAGCAAGGAGAAAAGGAATTTGGTGTGTTTGATTTGGTTTGCTGTTTGCCCTCAGGGAATCTGAGCTAGGTTTCTGAACATACCACATAATGTGTCATCAGACAACTAGAAATTCTCCAGCGTAGCTGATGGGGAAACTAGAAGCCAGAGAGGGCCAGGAACAGCTGCTCCACAGGGCACCTGGTGGCTGAGGATGCCAGATGCGCTAAGATAAGAGATACTGGGCTCCAGGTGTGATAAATGGGTGCCTCCAGGGCCTCTTCCAGCCCCGAAATCCTCTGGCTTTCGCATATAAGTTCAGACATACGCAGGGTGACCTACCAAGCAGATGAAACACATGCTCAGGAACCAGCATGTTGGGGACACCCAAAAATGAGAATAAAAATAATTTCTGAAGCAATATGATATTTCAAAAAAAAATTAGAGCAGTCATCACAGGCAAAGTCAGAAAATCATTGGCCTTCATTATATCTACCTTATGGTTTGGAATTGTTTTATTTTGAGTTATGGATTGAGGAAGCACAGACACCATACTTTTCCAGGGCTTGTTTGCCTTAAAGTTCCAGTGTGTCTGCTGTCCTGGCTTCAGAGCACATGTGCCCAAGAGTCCCCAAACCTACCGCATTTTCCTGCTGTGATGAATTTCTCTACCCAAAAGTTCTGAGCCACACATACCCAGCCTTCCTTCCTCTCTACCATAATTCATAGAGACCCAGGCGACAGAGTCACATAAAGCAATGCTTCTGTTATAGCTGGACAATAAAGGTCCCCATAGGCACATATTGAAGGCTTTGTCCTCAGCCCATGGCATCATGGGGAGGTGGTACAACCTTTAAGAAGTGGAAGTCTAGTGGGAGGAAGTGAGCCCATTGGGGGTGTGCCCTTGGAGGAGATATGGGGATCCTAGCCTTTTCTCCTGCTCTTTTGTTTCTCTGCCACCAGGAGGTGACTGACTTTGCTCCACTACGTACTTTCCACCAAGAGCAATGTGGCCAACCAACCATGGATTACAACCTCTGAAACTGTAAGCCAGAAAAACCTTTCCTCTTTTTTTAGTTGATTATCTCAAGTATTTTCTTACATTAACAGAAAGCTGAGTAACACACTTTCCAACCTGTTTTACATCACAGCACACAGAGGAGCTATAACTGATGCAGGCCCTGCTCAACCCTCACCCAGAGCAACTACCTGAGGGTTAGGGGATCCCTCAGTGACACACCTGGAACCCATCCCTGAGACACCAGGGTGCCAAATGTCTCCATCTACCACTGACCCTTGGTAAGCAGTTATAGTAAGCAAAGCCTCTCTGAAATGCTGCTGTCCCCCGTTTTCCCAGGGATCCCTTTTACAGTACTTTATTCAGAGCTGACTTGTTAATAGCACTACAGTCCTGCCACCAAAAGGTACCTGTTTCCCCTTCCATGCTCTTAGGCTTTCTTCCGAATTAAGGCCTGTTTCTTGGCCATCAACTTAGTAGATAACCCAGTGTGTTCCATGGTAACACGTTTAACCACTAGCACACAAACAGAATGTAGTAGTAACTGGAGCCAAATGGACACCAAATGGGAAGGCATTTTTAAGCAGGTGGGTCTTTTGGCTTCACTTAAATTACACTAGACAGTTTCTATTTTCATGCAAGAGTAGCTAGCTTCATGCTAGGGACACAGGAGAGTGGGAAGAGACAGAGGTTTAAGACCCTCTGCCACCACTTCCCAACTGAGCCAGGGAGACCTTGAACATGGCTGAACCTGTGTCTTCATCTGTAAAATGGGGGTACTGGCCTCTGTTTTGCCTGCTTTCCAGAGCTGCAGTGAAGTGAGGAAAGCATGTAGTAAATGACAAGTCCCTTATAAATAGGGGGACCATATCATTTATTGCTTCCAAGCTGGGACATTTCTGAGTGTAAAAGAGGATACTATTAAAAATGATGCCAGGGATGCAAGCCTCCCTCAGGAGGTAGACTGGGAGGATCATGGGTTGAGGCCAGTCCAAGCAAAAAGTGAGACCCTATTTCAGCCAGTAATCTGGGTGTGGTGATGGGTGCTTGTCATCTCAGCTACCCAGGGGGCATAGGTAGGAGGATGGTGGTCTGAGCCTGGCCCAGGCAAAAATGCAAGACCCTATTCAAAAAATAACTAAAGCAAAAAAGGGCTGGGGGTATGGCTCAAGTGGTAGAGCACCTGCCCAGCAAGTGTGAGGCCTTGAGTTCAAACCCCAGTTCTTCCAAATAATATATTTAATAATGATGGTGACGATGCTAGCAGGAGTGCACCTGGACGTCTCCTTAAGTGTACGTGCAAGGGCTGCTTGTGAAGGCAGCATGAGCTATCATGACAAGAATGGGGATAGGACTCAGAGGATCCAGATTTGAGTCCTGGCTTCAATACTTATTGACCTCTCTGGGCTTCAATGCTGAGCAAAATGAGGTCAACCCCTGCCCACCATACCTACGAATCTATTATGCAGATGAAGTGAGACCATGACCAGGCAAGGATTGAACCCTGAAAAGCTCTATGCAAATAAGAGATGCTGATTTCACACTGTCTGGGCTGATGAGCCGCTCTTGGGGGATGGGACTGTACCTCTGGGTGGGCGTAGGCTGCTGCTGCATCCCTCTGCAGAGCTGAGCGAATGTCTGGCATGCTATCTAGGATGTTATCAGAGCAGTTCTCTTTGCCTCGCTTATGCATTTCAGTTCGAATTTCTTCCATGTCCTCCTTGATTTGCTCATTTTCCTTGGTGAGGTTTTTAGAAACTTCCTGAGAAGAGAAAAGAGGAGCCATTAAAATGCTTTGAAGATAAGCAGGAGAGCCAGAGGCAGCTGGCAGCCATGGAGCAAGGAGACACACAGACATGGGGACTGCTCTTAGCTTGGAGCCACAGACAGGCTGAGACACTGGCCCCAAGAGACTGGGGTCCAAGAGTACCCATCTAGCTTATGCTGGGAACAAAGCACCCAGGCAGCATTTCCAAAAAAGTCTAGTTCCAGAATGTCCAGCTGTTAGAAATGGAGCCCACACTGTCACAGCTTTCCTAATAATGACTGCCATGAGCAGGACATGGGTTCTCTTTTCGTCATCTGTGTACAGTCTGCTCTTACCCAATGATGAAAATTATTACCAAAGACTCCATTCACTTGCACATGTGAATCAGTCACTCAATGAATAAGAGGTTTTTGTCTAAGCAATTTTAGATGAGGTGGCCAAAAACATCTATACTTAGTTTGCTTTTTTTTTTTAAATGAGAACATATTATCCTCCCCACACTTTAGCATCATTTACATAGAAAATTGACAGGCTGGCTTCACACTTTCCTATTTACCCATGAAAAAAGTTTCCTTTAATGACCCCTAGTTGGCACATTTGCCAGGTTCCAGACCAGGTTCATACCAGAAAGAGCCAAAGCTGCATTTCAGTCAGTCCACACTGGCAAGTGCCTGAGTGGCTGAGGTGCAGTGTGGTAGAGAAAGGCTCCTTGCTCCTGGGGTTCTTGTCCTGAGGGTGGGTGAGTTTGGGGAGATAGTAACTGTGACTGGGGAGAGACCAGCCACAGAAGATCTGTGAGTGCCGAATGTGAGGTTCAGCGAGTTCGGAGCAGGGTGAACATGTGCTGGAGGTGGATACAGAGAGGATCTGAGTCATAGGAAAGCTGTCAGCCGGCTCTGAGAACCCCTTTCTCATGCAGTTATTTTTAGAGAAATTTGACTACATTGAGTTCTAACATTAGCCAACTCTGGCTCAATCTTAAGGTTTCCGGGCATCTTTGGACCCTGCTTTCCATTCTTCTTTAACAGACAGACCTAGGAAGTGCAAAAGCTTGGACATTGCCAGGCACAGCCGGGCAGCCTGGTAGGATGCTACTAGTGTCCTAGAGGGATGTCTTGGGGGCTCGGATGTCTACATAACTAGACAGACTGTGACACCCAGACACTGCGACTCCAGTGGCTCCCACAGGAGAGGGGTGTTTCTCGAGAAGCCCAGAAGGAGCATGCTTATTAAGCTAACCAGGCTCCAGAACCATCTGCCATGCCGATCTTAGGGCTCTTCATTGCACACCAGATTTTGAACCCTGGAAGGGCTCGCCGTGTTCTGTGCTTAGGCCAAGCCAGACAGATGCTCTAAATGGCACAGAATTAACTGTGGGAGCCAGAGCCCATGATAAAGAGGTCTTGTATAGACAAAACCCAGAGTGAGTGGTCTTGCTGTGTGTGCAGTCATTCCGGATAGGGGTTATTGGGGCAGTCAAGTGTCCCTGCAAGCAGATTTCTGAGGAGACCATCAGGTTCATTCTTTGATGCTGCTACTTTTAGACCTGTGATCTGGGCAAATAGTTAAACTTCCTCTGCGTCAGTCTCTCATCTATAAAATGGGGACAGAACTAGCACTTTCCCTATGGGATGTCATGAGGATGAAATGAATTAATACATATGGATATACAGAACATACTAAATGGTTGTTTTTCATAATGTCAAAGCTGGAATGAACCCCAGAACTCAATCCCAACCTTTCATTTCACAGAGAGGACACCAAGGCCTGGTATAAGGATGCAATTTGCTGAACATCATTTTAAAAGTAGCAGAGCTGAATCAGCACCTAGTCTTCTGATCTTGCTTCTAAACTCACTTGCTGGGTCACTGAGAGAAGGTCCTGGCCCCAAGCACATCAAAAAAGCCAGGGAACACTTGTACAGTTGGTTTCAGAATATACAAGAGGGTTTGCATATGCAGAAAAGCACAGAAATGTTGAACTCCCACTAGTCTTCACTGCTCTAATGTGGCCAAAAGACCAGCAGCATGGGCATCAGGCAGGAGCTTGTTGTAAGGAAATGCAGATTCTGCCCTGCTGAACTGGAACCTGTATTTCAGTAAGACCTTGGGTGTGCAGTGTACACATGAGAGTCTGAGAAGCACTGTCTTAAAAGGAGGATGCCTGGGGACAGCTGCTGAAAAGGAGAGCAGAGGGTGGGAAAGAGGCTGTTTTATGCAGGCCAAGGGCTTCCTGGGACTGAGTGGAGAAGTTCCTGGTCTCTTAGTGGGGTTCATCACTTCTATCAACTGCTGCTGAGAGCAGTGCCATGGATGTGCCCCTGGTGGTAGCTCTCTCAAGAAGACAGGTAACAAGGCCCTGCAGACTCAATGCACTGCTTCTCTGTGACTGCATTAAGGTGTTCAGTGCTATATCAAGGCCCGTGAGCACCTTAGGGAGCAAGACCAGGGAGCACCCTTGCCCTAGTGGAATCACCTCCATGAGAGGAAGTAAGTGACAGACAAATAAGCAAGAAAATACCAACTGGTGAAAAGTGCTGGGTGACCTGACAGAGGCTTGTACCAACTCCTCAGTGCGCTGGAGGTTACTCTGAGGAGGGGACTGAGGTACATCCCCACGTGCTGCCCAGCGATGGGTCCAGGATTCCACCAGAGTGCTGGTAACTCTGGTGGGCAGGATGGCTGGGCCTGCAAGTCTTTATCATGGGAAAGGTTTCCCCCAGTTCCTGAATACCTTGAAACAGTCAGCGTGGGCCCTGGGTGAAAGGTGCTCACTGTGAGGCCAGCCGGGAGCAGCTCACAGATGCAGCTCCTACCCTCTAGGCCCTAGGCAGTCCCTGCTCATTGATTTACAATCTCCAATCCTCTTTCTGGTTTCAGTGAGGAGCCATTATTCTGGGTTTCCACAGAGGAGGGTTTGAGACAGGCTTGGCTCTGAGAACCCAAAGGAACAGAATAGTTTATTCCCCTCATGGGAACAGCAAAGCCTGTCAGCCGCCTGAATAAACATCAGGCTACAGTGGCATCATCCCATCGGCCTGCTGGGCCGAGCCAGCTGGTATCCCCAGGGTAGCAGCAGCAGCAGCAGCAGCTATCCCTCCCAGGCCACCTCCATGCGGTCCCCTCCATCCTGGGGCTGCTGGCCTTGCAGAGCCATCCCCCCGACTGCTCCTGGAGCTCTGCCTCCCTCACACCAAGGGCCTTTTATTGGGCACTTTCCAGGAGGTTCAGGGGACGCCACCCACACAGGGTGCTCAAGATCCTGCCTGGCAGACGGGTGAACCCCATGACCTCATGCCTCAGGCTCTTCCCTTCTGGGACAGCTGCAACCATGACATTTATGGTGTGTGCAACTTGGCTTGTGGGCTGTGCTAGCAACGTGGTGGAGGCGGCAGGAAGGGTACCTATCTCGCAGAAGCCAGCACACCACATGGTTCCTGCCAAGGATCCTGGCACTGTGAAGAGAAGGGTAGGGAGAAGAGAGGAAGAGCAGGCAGCTAGAGGTCCAGGACAGAAGGCTGGATATAATTAAGGATCTTTGAACAAGGCAGATCCAAGAAACTGAGAGGTGTTCACAGAACAAGTACCATGTGCTAGAGGGGCATATGGTTGGGCATGGGAAGGTGCCAACTAAGAGCAAGTCCACATTGCCAGGTGGCAAAAGATGGCAGTGCTAAATTCAGCCAGGTGCACAGGTACCAGAGGGAGGGAACACGTAAACTGGGCAGGCTCTCTGGGCAAGGTGGAGGAAGCAGAGTTGGGGGTGCAGCTAGCAATCAGGGTAGGTGCAGTGGTCAGCATAGAGCTTTAATGAGCCTTTGGAGGACAACACAACCAATGTGTAGACTGATGAGACAGGTACAGGGAAAGGGCACCCCATGGCTAGGAACTCTCCTCTGACGTTGTTCAGCTCTTGTTCAAGCAAGATACTCAACTTAAGCCCAAACCCTTGAGATCATGGGGAAGATGACCACAGTACAGAGCTGGAACTCTGTGGTCCTGCTTCTCTGACCAGACCCTGAAAAAGGATACATATGGGGAAGGTACTGGCTCTGGACTTGAGGCATGAAACCCACATCACAGTCACAGTCTGGCTATATAAACATGTAAGGTGAGTGATGAAACCTCTGCAGGCCCCTCAGAAAAGGAAGAATAATGACACCTACCACACCCAGACTTGCCATGGAGAATGGACAAGAGGTTGGGTGTAACACAGCGAAAGAGGGCTGGAGATACAAAGGTGAACCTGGAGTGGGACCCACCCTGTGGTCACAGTAGCAGAGACATGAGTGTGAAAGGAAAGAAGAGCTAAGGTTGGTGCAGCCATGGCAGGGAGGAAGGAAAAAACCCAAGGCTGGCATGTTGTGGAAACATACCAGATACCTGTAGTATCTGGGCTAGACTGCAGGTGGGCCAAACCTCACCTGCAAATCATGCAGCAGGCCTGTGCCTCGAACCCAAGGAGGCCCTGTGGTTGTCAGGCCTCACAGTAGATGGTTTAATGTTCACTGGACAGACAGCAAGCTTGAGGGCAGAGGGGATGTGGTGCCTGTGGGATGAGATGGGGGTGACTGGGTTCACGGTGGGAAGGCTCACAGTTCCATGAGCTCTCCCTGCACTTTCTCTTGTGAGCCCTCCAGGACACAACTGGGAACAGATGGCCAGGAACAACTAACCCAGCCAACAGCTGTCCCCCAGCTCGTGGTAGACAGCTGGAGGGAGACAGCAGCTGGAAACAGCCGGTGCTCCTAAAGTAAGTCAGGCAGGCTACAGCACAATCCTTCCAACCACAGCTGGTGGAGATGGGCAGGCAGGCCTGGGGGCAGGGAGCCACCAGCTGCCACGTTGAATCCCTCACCCATATGAACAGCTGCTGAGCATCTACTCTGCATCAGCTGCTGCTGGGCTAGGCCAGAGGAAACCAAAAAGGACTTTGAGGTTGCCTTCAAAAGGTCCTGAGCCTGGAAGGAGATTCAGGAAGTCCCAAGGCCCTGGTGATGAATTTCTGTATTAGGGGTAGGTACCCTCATCCTCTAAAGCCAAGCCACACACTCCCTCAGCCTGGCAGCAATAAGCTGTTCCTAAGCCAGCAGATGGAGGGCTGACTCTCACACCTTTAGCCAAGAAGAAAAGCTTACATTCCACAGCACAGTGGCAAATTAGATTTGAAGTATATATAACCCCAGGAGGGGTAATATATTGGCTTGAACTGCTATTAAGATGTAAATTGAGTTAAGTAAGGTCAAAGGTGAAATGCATCTTAGAAACATTATCTCTGACCCTCTGCCTTCTCAGAGGACACTGCAAAAGACAGGGGGAGCAACACCCCTCCCCAAGACTGCCCTTAAGGAAAGGGGGAGTGAAATGATTCCAGCAAACCCTTCTGTGGAAGCAGATTAATCAGGAGACAGAGAGAAAGAGAGAGAGAGAGAGAGAGAGAGAGAGTGCGCCTGCGCAAGCACTTGGGGAGTGTTGATGGGAGTGGAAGGTGAGGGGAAAGGGAAGCTTGGAAAGAGACAGCCTCCCTAACTCACTGCCAAGCCTGCACAGATGAAAATTACATTTTCCTATTAGTTAGTGAAAAGATACATCCCCTGGGATCAGGAATGCTCCTTTGATCTTGCCTTCTAGGACAGAAACATGAAAAGCCACCAGATTAGGTTTCAGGGAGACCCTCAGCAATGCCCATGTGAGCATGTTCTGGGGAGGGGCAGTTCTGGGTTTGGAAAACGCATCAGAGATGTTAAATCTTTCTTGGAGGCAACATTCTCTGGAGAAAAGACTGTAGCTGGCACACAGAGTTCACTGGCACACAGGGTTTGTAGGTACAGGCACCCAGGGACAGAAACAGGGCCTGCAAAATCCAGCAGGTGTGTGAGTGAGTGTGTGTGTGTGTGTGTGTGTGTGTGTGTGTGTGTGTGATGCTGGGGGGTTCTTCACAAAGATCTGCAACTTTTTTTTTTTTGTTTGATTGTTTTTGCAGTACCAGGGACTGACTCAGAACCTTGTGCTTACTAGGCAAGCACTCTACAACTTGAGTCACACTTCCAGCCCAAGATTTGCAACTTTTATGAGAATGATTTAATCCAACTGGAGCCTTGGTATTAGAGGAGATTGTTTTAGTGATGTGTTCCCATGTCTTTTTCCCTGCTTTGATAATAAGTCTGCTTCTGAGAGCTGCATGTGGTACTAGGTGTCATAGCCCAACCCAGGCTTCTAGTTCTGTTGCCTTCAGAATCCATTTTTAGAACTGGGCAACCTACAAGTCTTTGGGTCTCTGAGTGCACTTGAGACCAAAGAGAAAGTCTTTTCTTGAGGTGAATCACTGTCACATTTGGGTCTGCATGCAGTGACGAAGGTTTGCCTTTGCCTTTGGATGCTACAGATTTTCCTCCTAGACTTTCAATTCCCATCTCTCCTGGTACCTATGCTCTGTACTCACCCACTGCAACTCCCATATACACCCATACTTCCTGCACCCTCTTCCCCTTGCCAGCCACTGGCAGGAGAAGGCCAGCCTGGGCCTACCACACTGAAGGTTCATGGAATGCTAACCAGCATAGGTGTTTCTTCTTTCTGGATCAGTTCTAAAATAGGTACATATGGTCCTGTGAAGATACATCGTCCAAATTGACAAAATTAGAACACCTGACAATATCAAGTATTGACAAAGATGTATGTGGAATGTTCATATTCTGCTTGAAGGGAGTATAGATTTGTGCTACCACTAGGGAAAACAGTTTGGCCTCATCCCCTGAACTCTAAGATAAGCATGACTAATGAGCCACTAGTCCCATTCCTAGTTACAAATGTTAGGGAAACACAAGCTTGAATGCACAAGGCACATGCACAGCGATATTCCTATACAGAGACATTCATGGGGTTATTATGAATTATGAATTTGGAAACTATCCACATATCATCAGTAAATGGATAATTGTGGTGTACTCACATGACAGAGTAATACACAGCAATAAAATAAAAATGAATAAACCATAAGACGCAAAAATGACATGAGTAAACATTGAACACTAAGTTGAGTGATAGAAGCTCAACATACACACATTCACACACACGATCCTGTAGGAGTCATATATATTTAAAGTTCAAAAGACAGGCAAAACCAATGTATTTGAGGATCCATCATGAGTATTATCCATCATTGATAAAACTATTAAAAAAAGCAAGGAAGGTAATTGGGACAGAGGTTCCTCTCAAGGAGGGGTGTGAGTAGGGTGCATGTGGGAGCTTTGGGGGTGTTGATATTGCTCCGTTTCTTCAGTGGGATGGTGGTTTCATGGGCATCTGCTTGACAATTTGTCAAGTTGCACATTCATTTACACACTTTTGTCTGCATGTATTTATTTTTCACCATTTAAAATGAAAGCTTAACCAAAACCATCCCCTAGGCAGAGCTCCCAGAGCAGATTGTATCAAAGTGAGACAGTTCAGATTCCATTTCTCTCTCCTTCCTTCCTCTTCCAGCTGCTAATGGAGTTTCCATTCCTATAGCCTCCACATATGCCCGAGGTGGACTTACATACAGGCTCCTGCTCATGCTGCCAAGCACTGAGCTGACTCTTGGAGAAATGCCCCTTCACTCTGACCCCCTTGGTCTTGTCTGACCTCTAAAGAACTCTCCTTGGGATTCAAGAGTATGCAAGGATGGGGAGCAGAGTTTCACTTCCATTCCTCCTACAGAGCCAGGCTGGAAAGGGAGTGTTTTTTCCATTTATGCAATATTCTGCCTTTTCAATTACTGCACACTCCAGACAGCCAGCAGGCACAAGCCAGGAGATGACCTCAATCTGATATAGCACTCCACTGCATGGGCCCAGGTGCCTGGGCCCATCCGAAGACTCTTCTCCTGTCATAGCACAGCTTCCTGTCGCCTTTGACTATCTGGTTTGGGGAAAACTCCCATGGGTGGGATCTTCCCTAATTCAATCATAATCCTATTTAATGGGACATATGGGATACAGCCACAGTTCTGCCTAGAAATTTCCTTGGAAGAACTATTGTTTTTCAGTTCTGGTTAGGAAAAACTGATGCTTACATGGAGGATGACAAGGATTTGAAGAAACTTACGGGGTTGAGTAGAAAGAACCCTGAACCAGGAACCAGTTGGAAGGCCTGAGTTCCAGCTCTATGCTTTACCCTGGGATCTCAGGTGAGTTATTGAATTTCCTTAGGGCTCACATCCTGCCAACTCACAGGAACAAGTGGGCTAAATGTACACAGAATGCTTGAAAAACTGCAAAATGCTATACAAGTATGAGAGTTTATTATTATAAAGATCCAGTTTTGCTACTAAATATGCCACAGTTTTGCAAAAGAGATACATTTATTGCTCTAACTATAATTATTTTGGGGAAAATCCCATCACTGTGATCCTGCACAGAAGGTACCATCCTGCTGGGCTACTGGCACTGTACCAGACTCATAGCCCCTCTTACCCTTGGCCAGTAGCAAGGCTCAACTACTAGAGGCTCTGCAAATTCAGAGCCGGCCCACTAGTCTTTGAGGCTAGGCACCTGACCTTGGCCTACAAGCGCTGTGCTCCTTCCCCCAGAACTATCTTTCCTGTGCTGTGCTCTCCAGACTAATGAAAACCATGTGGCTGCCAAGATTGGTTGAAAGCAGAAGAGGTGGCCATCACCCCTTTTCTGAAGGGGCATCGCGCACTTGCACAGTCCAGGGGCCTCTGAAAACAGAGGCACTTTCCAATATTGGATCCAAGATTAATTCCCTCTGAACCCATCTGAAAGGACTGGAAAGAGGTTTTAAATGGGGGGACAAATCCCATGCTGCATGAAGTCCACTGGGAGTGGAGGTGCTGACCATTCTCACCATTTCACTGTCAATGTTAGGGAGAAAGATTCATGATGCCTCACAGCCTAGTTCGCTTAGGGACCCTCTCTGGGGAGAGTGGGAAGACAGTAGAGGGGCTGATGTGGTCCTCTTTGCCATCTTAATCTGTCTACAAAGCTCCGGAGCCCTGACACCTTCATCATACTTGGTAACTGAAGTGATTATGGACCTACCAACCCTCCCAGAGCAAATGGACATATTCCAAAAACACTTTATCTTAACACTGGAGAGTCCAAACCTAAGGGTGACTAGAGAAGGAGCTGGGGTTCACTTTCTGGGAACATTTTTTTTTGCTGTGTAGCTCGGGATAGCATTGAACCTTTGATCCTCAGTCTCTTAAGTACTGGGATTACAGGTGTGTGCCAGAATGCTGATTTCTGGGTACATTTTTAGGAGTATAAGAGCATGCTGGAACCAATCCTCGTGACTGCAATGTTTCATCATCTTTGTCTCAGCTCTCTTGGCAGAGCACCACGGGAATGTTTGCCCTAATCTGTTTGGTCACAACCTAGTGCCATGTTTAATTTAATCACCTTGAAGTAGTTTCACAACAATTAGTGAACCTTTTATTCACTCAGCAATCACTGAAAGTAGGTACACCACCATTCATATTCTCAGGTAGAGAAAGAAAGACATGACAGTGCGGTGATAGCATACAAAGAATAATTCACTCTTTTGTGACTCCATCTGATACTCTTTCTGCCACAAACTAGAGCTTCTTACTCTTTTCACACCCTACATGTACACAATAGAGAACCTCAGCTCCTGCATGATAGACCTTCAAAAGCCCATTTTTTCATGAGGAATAGTGATATGTTTATAGTCATTACAGTACTAAATTTACCACTTAGCGTAGCACTCTAAAAATTAAAGAAATAGATTAGTACTTGAAGAGCAGCTGTTTTCAAGAATCAGTCCAAGACCCAGATATCAGACAATAACGTATCATTAAGCTTCTTATCGATAGGGTTCTATGATGATCATTACTTTTCTGGTGACTGAATTATTTCTTATTTACATTTTGTTTCATAATAGCAACAAAACAATGTCAACATTATTATTATGTTTACAACCACTCCTAACTCCCGCCATCACTTCATACACTACCAGATGAAAACCACAGCACCAGTTATGCATACGTAACATCTTTGTCTATAAAAATGACACTGTAAGTCCATTCCTTCTGATCATGAGCACCCTAAATGTCCAGTAGAGAACATTATGTATTAGTGATCACTTTTGTCTTTTTTCTAAAATGGATGAGATGGATACACACACACATACACACACAAACTAAAAGCCAAACTAGAACAAGAAATTAGCAATCAGGGCTGGAGGTATAGCTTAGTGGCAGATGCTCTTGCTTCCTAGTACATAGCACACAGGCCCTGGGTTTAAAGCCCAGTATCACAAAAGAAGGAAAGAAGGAAGGGAGAAAGGGAGAGAGGGAGGGCGGGAGGAAAGGATGAAGGAAGGAAAAAATGAATTAACAACTATATATGCCCAGAAGGGACATGACTCCACTTAAAACCAGAGGTAAGATGCTTATTGTATTTTTACATTTCATTTAGCACCGACTTTCCTGAAACTAAAGGTAAAAATAAAAATACATTGATTGCATGATTCTTATAAATGAAAATAAGAAGGTATTTATATTATATTATATTATATTACTGATTACTACCAGCAATTAGTATGATTTTGGATGAAGATTTTATGTGTTTTTCCTTTCCAAAATAATAGAATGGGTTAAGTCTAGTTAGGGCATAAATTTTCTAAAAAATATTAAGAAGTTTGCTACACTTTTGGGCTTGATCAAGAAACAGATAGGGAGACCAGAATCTTCCTTACCTCCTCCAGTTTAACCACTCGACCCACCAGTTTGGTGGTGACTGAATGCAGCTTCAGGAGATCCAGGCCATAGAACGCTCCTTCCAGCATGTCTATGATAGTAGAGAGCTAAGAAACAGAGCAAGGGGTTAGTCCAGGGCTGGGGCAGACAAAATGCCAGGAGAGAAGTTTCCTTTCAGATCTCCTTGTTGGAGGTTCAAAAGGAAGCCACTAGCCGGGAATTGAGACATGGCCCTCAGAAACACATTTGTGCACTGGGGGACATAGGCAAGCCCGATGGTATATGTGTATTCTGCCTCTGAAATATCTGAGTAAGAACATGAGTAAACTAAACTACAAGAACAAGTAATCTTAACTTCACAAACTGTGGCTCCATTAACCTGTCAGTTGCCTGTACTTCTAACTTCCTGCTAGACTGCAAGCCTCTTCATGTTTCTTCATGATTCCTGACCATAGCGGGGAATCAATAAACACTCAGTCAAATGGCTAGAATTGTCAATACCTTGAAGGTATGATTCTGAAATCTCAACTTCATTGCCCAGTTAAAGGCCCTAAAAGGCACCAACAGCCCTTTCCTTCACACCAAAAGCTAAACTGATCCTGGAGTGTGAGAGGCCAGTGGCCCATGTTTGAGGTGATAACCTGCCACAGGGCACCCAACCTTGTCAGTATTTTTTAATACTGCCCCCCCTGCCAGTACAGAGCCACTGGGAAGAGGGTGGCTGAGGCTCTGGCAGCATACAGGTTATGCAAAGAGCAGGTAAAGGGCCAGATGACAGATGCTGAAATGTGGCCTTCCTGCTGAGGGCCAGTCCCTGGGATTGTCTGCTGGGTTTCATTTTTGCAATGTCTGTAACCCCACTTGTCTCCCAGCCTTGCTGCTGGATGAATTCCCGGCAGAAATACTCATAACTGAAAGAGCTCCCTTCCACACCAGGGAAGACAGATGAATCCAGGTAACAGCCATAGCTGCTCATTATGTATTGTGGTGAGTTTCTGATTCCTAATAGAAATTCTGCCTGGTGTGGTTCCAGAAGTCTCCGATCCTAGAACTGAGTGACTGTGGCACTTGGTTCAGAAAGTAGTTTGATGACAGAGCTGCAGCTCTGAGCAATATAGTCAAGCCCTGGTACAATCCCTATACTGGTAAACCCTATTCTACCAATGACTACCAGTCACTGTGTGACTGAATACCTGGTGCTAGGCCCAACAGGAGCACTTCACTCACATGGCCTTCCTTCATTCACTTACAGCCAGGCTTGTGCCAAGTGATTGAGAGCTGTTACCTCACCAATTCTCCCAGTCCTTCAAAGTAGGTAATATACCCACGCTTTATCCAAGGAGAATGAGGTAGACAAGTGAAATAACATAAGCAGCATTCATGCAGAATTACTTAAACCCAAGTCTGTCTGGCTCCAGAACCAACTTCAGTCCACCACTCCATGGTACAAGTGAAGCAGGGAGGGTAGGATGCGATGAAGCCCTCAGCCATGGGGCTGCCTGAGGAGGGCCTCAGCTTCCCCAGCCTATGGCATATGATCACATGCCCAGTTCGATGACCCCACCAGGGCAGACCCCTGGCCTCCCTTCCCTGGGTCTTCCCAGCATGGGTGCTGGGGACTGAAAGGCTCACTCCTCTGTCTCTTACCTCTTCGACATACATGCTGGGCTGACAGTAAATTGTGACAACAGTTTTCCTGGAGAACACTAAGCTCTTTTGGCCAACAGAGGCTGGCAACAGCTCCCAGGCCTGGCCTCCCTGGCTCCACAAGGAGGGGCAGGCATACTTTTTCACATCATCCTCAGACTCCAGATCTGAAAGCGACTAGTTTGTCAGAATTTCAGCCTCAGATCCATACACAAGACTCTAGGGACCAGGGCTGACCTCCTTCAAAAGTCTTCTGACCCCAGCTACAGCCTGTGGGCTTGTGAGTTCCCAAAGGGCCTTCTTACCCACAGAACTGCCCCACACTAGACCCTACCTTCAAGTCCCGGCTGTCTGCTTCCCGCAGTTTCTGGAGCCTGAAGTCTCCTTCACAGGGATTGAGAGCAGATGGGGGAGCAACACAGGCACACTTGCAGGATGATCCCGAGGTGATAGTTTCCACAGTGTAGAAGTCTTCCTTTCTGGAGGCCCCCTCATTGATCCTCTGGCAGGCATCTCGGCCCAAGGGTCTCACCACACACTTGCACTGACAGTCTGAGCCCTCAGACACAGCCTTGACTTTGTCATAGTCCCCCAGCAGCTAGACACACACAGAAAGAGTTGGGGACATGTGAATACAGGTGTCAGTCAGGCTTGTCAAGGAGGCTGTCTATTCACTTTGTCAAATGTTCTGCTCTAGCCAGAGACCTCAGAAATCTTGAACTATGGAGGGAGTAGATCATCGCAACACAATTTGCTGACTTGGGCATTTCCTTTAAGGCACTCAGAGTTTAGCTCTCTTCGTTTGTCTTGGAAAGCTGTGTATTTCTCGGGGGGCCTTAGCCTTTCATCATTTAAAAGAAAAAAACAACAAAGGAGTCCATCACTCTTTCAATAGCCCCTGCCCTCAGCTAGAACCCGTGGTTAGATTTGAAAAGGAGAGGGAGTTGAAGGAGGGATTGGGAAAGCGGTCTTTAGTTTTAGGACTATAAGGCTTCTCTCCTCATTCTTCCATTCCTCATTCATTTGACAGGTATGAGTACCTCCTAGGAACTGTGGGAGGAGCATTGAGAGGTAGTGATGGGCTAGACAGAAGCCTGCCCCAAGGGGGCCACAGTACAGGAGGCAAATAAATGAGTCATACAAACTAGACAGTGATAAGCGTCCCTGAAGAGCAAGGATAAGATGCACTGGGTTCCGAGAGTGACCCCAGCTGGGAGCCAGGGAGGATTTCTTGGAGGAAGTGGTATTTGACCTGAATCTTGGAGCAAGGCTGTTGGCTAGAAAAAGACAGGTCCAGAAGTCAGTAGGGTTTACTTAGCCTAAGGCTTCCTTTAGCTCCTACAACAGTTTCTGAACTCAAACCCAGGAGCCCAAACTGGCCATGCTTGCTGCTTCTACAATGCTAAACATTTCCTTCTGGGCACTTGCTCCTGCCAGCCTCCCCACTCTGGAAAGCATGCAACAGCAGGCTTTCTGCAGCCCCCACTCTGGGCACTTGCTGGGAAAAAAGCCACCATCCCTGCCAGCTCCTTCCAACAGACCCCAGGTTCCCAAAGCCAAGGCTCCTTTCCTAACCAGCCAGAAGGGTTCCCTTCATTTGATAATAGTCCCAGCAGGCAGGCATGGGAGCTTATTTGATGCAAATGGTCCTTGGGATGCTGTCTTGGAGGAAGAAGACATGTAATGTTTTCCTTACAAAGGCTGGGTTTCTTCTAATACTAACATTTGCTTTAGAGCTGTTGTCAAATATGGGCCGGATCAGTGGAGATGTAGTTCAGGGTGACTTAAGCAGCTGGTCTCTCTGTGCTGACAGTAAATCGTGGCTGTCTACTTCCTGAAACTCTGCCTAGATTCCTACGCAATCCTGCTCGGAGAACCCTGGGTGGGTTCTTTCCTTTCAGGAGGCTCAGGTTTCAGGAAAGCTTTTGTTGACGGTATGGTATGCCAGAGCCCTGATGTGAGGGATTTTTGTCTTTTGGATTTAGGGGTTAGTACAAGGCTATGGGTGGGCATAAGGCATAATTTAGCATAATTATTAAGACTAGTGTTTGATAAATCCCACAGTAGAGCTGATGGCTCTCTGCAGGAAGGAGACAAGACCCAGTCCTAGGGCCTAGTGGAGGTTCAGGCAATGCTCTCCGATCCTTTCACTGACATCTCTAGCCCTGAGGATCACGGTGACAACCACTGCACATCATCATGCCAGCTCTGTAGAGCATGAAATCATCACTCCCGAGATGAGTAGCCCTCACAGTCCTGAGAGCTGAGCGAAGACTTTCATAAGGCTTGGTTCTCCTTGCTCCATCACCCTTTAGTTTATAGTCCTAGTCTATATGAAAGGCACTCAGGGTGTGTTTAAGCATTGAGTCAGATTGGGAAATGGACACTGTTACAAAGCCCATGACTATCATTTGTCACTCAGCCCTCACAGATAGTCAGCCAAACCTGTGTGTATTTCTACTCTACCCTCCCAATATACAGGGTCTTGTCATCAATCACTCTGTGCTGAGCTCCCCATACCTGCATCACTCATGTGTCTACCTGGGAGTCTCACCTAAAGCCATACAACATCTCCCGTGGGTTATGCCATCTGTGTTCTGCCCACTAAAGCCTCATCTGTACACATTCCAATTCTGACAAACAGCCTCAGAGACAGGATGTACTTTTCACAAACCAAAACACATTATTTTTTTCTTCTCAGGGGCTGTGTGGAGGCTTCCCTTTCCTCTGACTTGGTAACCTTGAAAGACCCCATGATCTTGAAAACAGACCCATTACCTTCCCATTAAGAACATACTCTTGATAAACGAAAAGTAAATACCCTTCCAACTGGGAATGGACAGAAAAAACAGCTGCCCCCAAACACTTCACCCGGGACCAGCCTCTGGCCCTTGCCACCCTCCAGGGCAGGAGGGGAGGGCCTAAGACTGGCCACCCTACCTGAGATAAAACGTTCTCCTGATTGTCCGCCTCATTTTGCAGAGTCTCATCTTCTGTGGGTGCCACCGTCTGCACATCAGGGGGCTCGCTTGTTCCTGTGGGAGGAGTGCTGGATCCCCGGACCCGTGCCACAACCAGAGCAAAGCAGAGAAGTAACGGCAGGGGGTTGGCCATGAGGGATGCGACAACAGGGACCTTCGCCCCTAAGAAGAGAGACCGGCTGGGCGAGGAGGGGGGTGTCTCAGCAAAGACTGAGGCTTAGAGGGCGCCTTGATTGGGGCCTGAGAGTGGCTGCTCCGAGCGCCTTCTAAAGCTGGGTGCGGCTGAGCGGAGCAGGAAGGTGCGCCCCAGAGACCCTGGGCATCTCCTTCCCCACACACGGCTCTCAAGAGCGAAGAGCCGGCGCGGCGAAGAGGAGGTGACGGCGGTGGAGGCGTCGCCGAGCGCGTCGCGGTTGGAGTGGGCTCAGGTGGAAGGCAGGCGTCCAGGCGGACAGCGGGCAGCCGCGGGGCGCACGGGGACCGGGCGCGGGGCGGCGCGGGAGGCGAGGGCGCTGGGCGATGGCGAGGGCGCGGCGAAGCGCTGGCGCGGAGGGAGGGCGGAGCCTCTATTGTGCCGGGGCCGCGGAGATGCAGCCAGTGACGGCGCGGAGGAGGAGGAGGACCGGGAAGCGCCCGGGACGCGGGCGGAGGGGCGCTCGGCCGACCCCGCCCCTCCCGGGCTCAGCTGCGGCGCACGCGGGCGGGGGCGATGTCGCGAGGGCGCAGCTGCCCTTGCATCTGATCGGAGGTGAGGAGGGGACAGAAGTTACTTCGGGCGGGGTCTCCGAAGTTTGGGGGTCCCTGGTGCCCATTCTCGCCGAGAGGAGCGAGTTTCCTCTTAAGCCAGAGCCAAGGCGGAGGCTCAGAGGTCGCTTCTTGCTGCACCTGGAGCTCGGGACCACGCGCGTTTGCTCCTCGCGTTGCTTCTTCCCGAACTTGACTCTGGCGTGATCTCCAGCGCTTTGAACTTAGCGCCATTGGCAGTTCGCTTGCCTGCTACAACTTGAGAATCGAGTAATACCTCCACCCAGAGGATAACTATTGAACTCAGCTGGCTTGTGTCCTGAGTTGGGTGAATGTTAAAAGCAAGAACTGGGACTGTCTCTGACTTTGTCCCCTAGGAGAAAGTTACTTGTGAGAATCAAATAATTGCTAAAGGGAACGCCCTTTACTGTCTTCGTGGTCGCCAGTCCTCTCTTCCCAGATCTCTAGAGGGTGTCTACTTTCAACAGTGTGCGATTAGGTTACTGGGTCCTTTTATTAGTGTCCCTTTTATAAGCCCAAGATGAAGATTAACAATGTGTGAATTTAAGGAAGAGTATTGTACCTTCCATGACAACTGTTTTCGTGAACATTCTGAAAGAGGTCACTTTAAAACGTAGAAGATATTCAACATTCTTGAGAAGTTCAAGCACCTTGCACCTTATGCAAGGCTGTAATAATCTAGGTAACAAACTAAGGAGACTTCAGCCCAGATACATGCTAATAGTTGACGAAAGTATATTAATAAACCATTATTATTAATATTGCTGCAATCATGGGGATCAAACCCAGGGTCTCACACAAGCTAGATAAGCCTTCTACACCCCTCTAGTTCCAATAAAAATCATTAATACTAGTTTAATAGTTTTTTAAACTCAGGTTTTTTTAAACTCAGCTTTTTCAAGTTTCTGGGTGTCTGAGTTTGAGGGAGTGTCACACACTCACACACACATACACCGTTCTATGTAAGCTGTCAAATCTTCTCTGAAACTAGATGGGGTCATGTCTTTAAAATGTAGTTTTAAAGTCCAATAAAATAAATTTGAATGTTGACAGAGTACAAGGCAACAGTCTAGGTTGGTATATGTTTCCTAAGAAGATGAGATAAATATGCCATGGTACAGGAGGCGGGGTGGGTGTGAGAAGGGTCTGGAAACATACAGTCAGATTGTAAGGCAGAATAAGAGGATATCCAGTGGGTCTTAAAGAAGGAATGGGTCACTGTTAGGGGAAAGGTCAGAAGGATGTCCTGGATACTGACGATAACTGGGATGGTGAAGTGTCAAAATGAGGCAGTAGGTAAGTCAATGGATGTGGGCAAGGGAGGCCATTCTGAGCACAGAGAGGTCTGACTATGCATGCTCAGATCTGAGGTGTTGCTCACTGCTCAGGAAAGATTTCCCTGACTCTGCCACCAGGGCAGTACCTCTGTCATATGCGCTTATAGCACCATGCACGCTTCTTCACGGAACACCGTGCTAGGTATCTGTGCTTCTCTGTGGGTTGTTTCAGGGTGCCTATCTTCCCCACTGGTGCCCTCAAATTCCATGAGGGCAATGACTTTGCTTGGTTTTGCTCACCATTACATCCTCAGAATTCCACCAGTAAGTGGAACACAGTGGACACTAAATGAATATTGGTGGAATGAAAAGGAACTACAAATAGTCAGATTGGAAGTATTTGAGAGTACCTTCATAAACAGTGCCTCTGCATCCATTAGCATGCATTTGGCTGCAAGTACCAGAAAATCCCACTAGCAATGGCTTAATTAAACACACAGTTATCTTCCCTCCCCCTAAAGACCAGAAGTTGGCCACCAGCAGCTCAGTAAGGTCATCAGACACCCAAGCTCTTTCCATTTTTTCACTCCATTGTTATTAGGGTATTGGCACTTTTGATCTGATCAAAATTGATTTAAGCTTGTCTCACTGCCCCATTGTCACTTTTCTCAGGTCAGCCTCCTTTCTAGCTAGGGTAGCCACAGGATTCAGTTCTAGCCAACAGAATAAAACAAGTCAGCTGGGCATGGTGGTGCATGCCTGTAATCCTAGCACTTGGGAGGCTGAGGCAAGAGGATCACGAATTTGAGGCCAGCCTGGGGTGTGTATTGAGACTCTGTCTCAAAAAAAAAGAAAGTCTGCAGGGAGTGTCTTGAAAAGATATTAATAGTTTGCTTCCTGATAAAAGAAGCAAATAAAATAAAAAAAAACAGAGCTTTGTGATGCCATCCTCTCACTTCTTGTCCTAATTATGGTTGTAGCTCATGGAGCTGTAGCAACCATCTTGTGACCATGAGTCTCTTCTGCTACTGAACTGAAATATATCTCCTTTCAAAATTCACCTTTTGGGGGCGATGTACTGGGGTTTGAACTCAGGACCTCACACTTGCTGGAGAGGCGCTCTACCACTTGAGCCAGTTCCTCAGCCCTCAAAGCTTATTTTTAAGGTGTCCTTTTAATGTTTATCCCTATGGTTCTGCACAAATAGGTCTAGGACATTTCCTATAAGAGAGCTTTTCTTTTCACTTAAAGATAGAAAGTAAGTACTTCCTAAATTTTTTTCAATCTAACTATGTTCTTTATCTTCCATCTCCATTTTATTAACCTGTTTCTCAGACCATGTGGCCTTTCAGACGCTCCATTATTCTTGTATGTTCTGCCTAGCAAGGCTCCTGTTTGAGTAGACGTTAAGTGTGTTGAGAGTGTTTCTCGTCTTTTTCTGTGCACTACTCTTTTATTAATGCAGCCCAAGATTGCCTTTGATTTTTTGGCAGCCACATGGCACTAGTGATTCACTTGATTTATTTTTTAATGTAGTTTTCTTTAAGATGCGAATTTTATGCCCATTTCCTCAGTCCTGTGCTTTCCACTAATGTTCTTTTATTTTTTTTCTTTAAATCAAGTATAAGCTTTTACATTTTTACTCACTGAATTGTGTGGTGGTTTTGGCCCATTTTTTCATCTTGTGGAAATTTTGCTGTTTTTACTTTTGTCCTAGTTTTGGGGTGACTTCCAACTTCAATATGCATAGCTTCTGTCTTAATTCAAATCATTACTTTTTAAAAAACCATGTTCATGCACATGGGGCCAGATTTAAAGCCCACATGCAACATCATAGGAGAAGTCTTTCCTATGTTTCTTTGGAGTTCCAGGGATTGAACTCGGGCCCTTATGCATGTGATAGACCACTAAGCTCCACTCCCGCCCCTCTCCTTATTGGTGTGAGACTAGGCAGTCACAGGTGCTGGTGCTCAGAACACAAGTCTTAATCAAGCCCACAGCATTTGCTGAGAGACTTTCATCACCTGTCTTTCAGAAACTAAGATCCAATGCCTGTGCCTTCAACCTGAGTTGTGCATGGTTGGCTTTAGGACATTGAAGTTCCTATACTGCTAAACTCCCTGCATCCTTTGCTAAGAGCCTTGATCCTTGGCATATTAGTGTAAAATAAGTGCAGCTCTGTTTCCCAGATGAAGTCACTGAGGCACCATGACAATGGCAGGTGTGATGCTGCTCTGCCCTGAGTGCTCACAAGTGCCAGGCATCACTTGGTGTTCAACACCTCCCTCCCAGTAGGTGGCACCATTTCCTCTTGCAAATGAGGAAATGAGTTCAGAGACGGATACGTCATGGAAATGTTAACAGGGTCTCAGAAAGCAGCCACCTGAGACCCAAAACCCTCATCACTTCTGGCCAGGCAGCAGGTTGCTGGATACTGGGACTCCCCTAGCTCCCAGCAGAGTGCACTTCTGGCAAGAGCATCTGTTTTCCACTTTCACCAGGACCCATGCTCCTAGCTTAGCTCTGAAATGTCTATTGGCAATCAAGGCTTCATTTGCCAGGTGGGGCCAGGGTGGCTAGAAATGACCTGTCACTTTAGTGTGTGATTTAGAAAATGCACCTGCCCCACGGGCAGCAGAATCAAAGAGCAGAGCAAAGTCCCACGAGCAACATCATTCTGCCATCTCCCTTCCCTGGTTGGCTGGAGAATGGGAGCCGTGCCAGGGAACTACAGTAAAATGCTGGAAAGGGACGAGGGGAAGCACAGATGAAAATGAGATCTTTCTTCCCCGCTTGCTCTGCTTTGCTGCCTTCTTGGCTTCTTATTTTGCCTTTGATCTTCTGCATCCTCTCTCCTTTAATTCAGCTTACTGAACATAGATTATAAGCTAGGCACTCTGTGACCCACTAAGCACACAAGGATAAAGAGCGCATGACCTCCACCTTCAAGAACTCATGTTATAAAGATTATGAGTGTGTGATCCAGGGAAGGGGTACAAAGAGTATTTTTCCCCTCAAGATACTTCAGTAAAAAAAAAAAAAAAAGATTCTTCTCTGAATTTTCCCAGTTGTTAAGGACATTCACATTTCTTTGCTATGCCAACCATGAAAATTTCTTTTTATTAATCAAGATTTACATAATAAAACGTAACTTTTAAGCCAATTAAAGTAAAATTGATATGTGTTTACCACAAATACATTATATATTCAATAAAGACATGCTTGTTTAGGTCTCTGGATTCTGAGCCAAAATATGTTGCTTGCATTTCTATTTTCTATGTATTCCACCAAAGGTCATTATCCTTGCCTCTCCCCTAAATGGCTTCATTGTGTCCAGATATGTCTTTAATATCCTCCCCATCCCTTCAGTAGATCTGTCTTGTCCTGTGTCTTCCCACTCCTCTGTGTGGCTCTGATTTCGGGGAGAGCAGGTAGCCAGATTCTGCTTTCTTCCCGTTTCTGGGGTCTCATTCCAGAGAACTGTCTCTGAAGCATCTCTGCTCAGATGCCCTCCTGTTGGGGTCTGGGGCAAGGCTGTAGAAGCAGGGGTGCTATGCATACTGGCACCATAGCCTGACTTCTTTGCCCGCCCTTGAGAGACAGGTGCCAGGGAAGGTGCAGGTAAAGGAAGCATGGGGATGAATGCTCTAGGTGTGGCACAGGAAGAAAGTCAACCTGCTATCTGGTGAAAGAGAAAAGGGAGCCAAACGGGAAAGGCAATCAAGACTTCATTGGCTTTCTTCAATCCTTTCTGGAATGGGGAGGTAATATTGGATCAAGGAACCAGCATGGACTCTGGTGTCAGACAGCCTGTTTTTGGATCCTGAATTCACCATAAGCAAGCTGGATGAACTGGGGCAAGTGATCTAATTTCCTTGAATTTTGTTTTGTCATCTATAAAGTGGGAATAGTAGTGATACCCACCTCAGAATTTGTTGTGAAGATTAAGATGTGTAAAGATTGCCACATTTTACCAGGCACATAGGAGGTACTCCATAAATGTTGGCTGCTTCTATTCTTCTTCTTCTTCTTCTTCTTCTTATTATTATTATTATTAAGGCAATGTATAAGTAACTAGAACTTCAAGATACTGTTTTCATTGAGATGGGCCTTAGAAACATTTGAGATCATGGCCTACTCGTATCTATTAATCATTCAATCATTTACTCAGCAGGTACTAAATATAATATCTATGTATGAGTTAGATATTAAAAGGACATGATTTTTTATGAAATTAATTCATAATTATTCATTCAAGGTAATAATTCATTCAAGGATCTCACAGTCTCCTAAGAAACAAAGAAACAGACAAGGATCAAACAGCTTGGAGGCACTGACAAAATGCCCAAGGAAATAAGTTGACCCACCTGTCTGTGGGAGGAGGGCAGTGTCAGGGACCCTCCAAGAGGAAGGGCTGCCTAAGCAGAACCTTACAAGAGGACAGAAAAAAGTGAAGCACAATGATGCCTGAGGTGCAGGAGTAGCACGCAGGTAGGATGAGGAAGCTGGGGTAGAATGAGGAGAGAATCACAGGTACAACTGGAACTGGGGTTGTGAGATATGAGCATTGTGATGGGGGCAGAGGCTGGAGTGTACAACAAAGCAAAAAGTGATGGGAAATAAAACAGGCAAGCAGAGGTCAAATTCCAGGGAGCCGGAGTGTGTCTTGTAGGCCATGAGGAGCCACTGAAGGATATGGGAAAGGAGAAGGGCACAGCAGATTAGTAGATTAGCAGAATCACAAGGAAAGGTGATGGCCATTATTCTGTTTGTGGACCACTTGGCCTGCTGAGATGGGTCACAGCTCTGACTCACAGAAAGCTTCCCTGTCCTTCGTAACTTTTGACTTCTGATGACCAAAGGAGGGATAAGCAAGCAGAGGCTCTTTGCCTTCCCAGAGAATTACACAGGGCTTTTCCATGGCACAACTCCAGGAAATGCCATTCATGTCCACAGGAACAGAGCAATGAGAATCATTCAGGGTACATTTGGCAACCACTGAAAGCTGTCCTGGACCAGGTCAGGAGCATGTCACATATTCCATTGTTGTCACACACTATGACCCTTTTCCCTCCTTCTCTCCAGTCCCAAGACAACCCCACACTCAGGGTAGCCCCAGCACACTCTGTTCTCTGAATGGCGTCCCTTCTCACAGAAGCTTGGTATTCCTTTAACAGGGTGGACAAGTTCTGCCTTCAATGAGAAATCTTTATATGCAAATACTCCTGGAAAAGGTAAAATGTTGCTTTAAATCTATATCAGAAAATAAATAACGATCCTTTCTGGAGAGCAGATTTTGATGGGGATGTGACAATGGGAAGACACTGAAAATTCAGAAGGGCATGTTTATGGGACAGCCCCAAAAAGGGGAAAGTGGAGAAAAGAAAGGCTTGGCCCATGCTTTGCCTGGAGGTGAAGTCTGAGGACTGGGATCATAATTATTCCTAATTGTTAGGGATGAATAGAAATAGCGTTGATTGAATAAAGCCTGGGATTGGAGTGTGCCAGGTAGACACTGGAAAACTGTGATGAGTTATTGGAAGATACCAGCAAAGGTGGAGCACAAGGATTACAATGGAGGGAAGCAAAGGATAAAGAATAGAGGGTCAAATCTCACAGGCCCAGGTACTGTGCTGAAGGCTATGAGGAAGGAGACACAAAAACTGTGGTAAACAGAGGAATGAAATGATTAAACTTCAGTTCTAGCAGACATCCCTGGCTAGAATGGATTAGGGGGTCAGACTGATGCAGGGAAATCTGTTTGCAGGCTGTTGTAGAATCCAGGCATGAGATGGGAAGGCTTTGGAGGTGAAGAAAAAGGGGCAGGTGAAAGACCAAAGAGGTAGAATTTTAGAACTTGGTGACTTTCCAGATATGGGGATAAAAGTTGGAGAAAGTTATTAGTTAGAATTCCTGCTTCTAAATAACAAAGCAACAATACACAGATTAATGAAATGAGACTTTATTGTAAGGACATGGAAGTATCTCACAGATCCAAGGGTGCTGTCACTGGCATCATTAGGGACTGATTTAAACCAGGGGCTTCTGTGGTCCTCACAATAGACTGAAGATGTCAAGTTCATAACTACTTGAATATTAAGTAGACTTTTTCCTTCTTGGGCCCAATTCCAAATACCCAGGAAGGGACTGTGCTCCAACATAGGTCAGATGCCCAACCCCAAACTAATCATCTGAGGGGTGTGTATATGGAGAGGGGGTCAGGCTACTTGGTAGAAACTAAGCAGGAGGAGGAGCATCTCCCAAGGAGGGGCTGTTGGTCCAGACAAGTCACTTTATTCTTTCCTATAGCTGACTGGCTGGCTCTCTCTGACCCCCTCTACTTCTGAAGATGTACTTATTTAACATAGATCAATCATCTTAAGGAAAAGCAAAAATATCTCCCCATAAAAGGCCCTTCAAATTAGTACTGAGGGATGTTAGAAGCAAGTCTTCCATGTGTCTTTATCCCCAGATGAGATCTTTTCCTTCTCTTGGCTTGAATCTAGCCCAGATGTGACATCTCACCATCTTAGAGCCAACAGACCAAGTGATCAATTTAACCTGGTGTGTATGCAAGCAGCTCTCAGCTTGGGAAAGATATTTCACTTGGGAGATTAGCCTGAAAATGTTTAGCTCATACCTTTGCTCATCACACATTCGAATATAAAGTTAAATTACATTCATATGCTTCACCATCTATGGGGTGTATGAATATAGTTTAACTTTAGCCTGAAACTATGGGGGAGCCTGGCTTTAGGGACATACAGACTGACTGTGGAATCCTGGCTTTTCCATACTTACTGTTGACCTTGGGCAAGACACTTCACCTCTGTGAGATTCTCCATCCTCACAGATGGGAGCAAACAAATAAATATCCTTCTCTTCTTTCTTTTTCTTCTTTCCTTCCTTCCTTTCTTTCTTCGTCTTCTTTTTTTTTTTTTTTATGCTAGGGGGCTTGAACTCAGAGCCTCGAACTTGCTAGGCAGGCACTCCACCACTTGAACCACTCTGACAACTCTTTTTGAATTGTTTATTTTTGAGATAGGGTCTTGCTTTATGCCCAGGCCAGCCTACACAATGACCCTTTTATTTGTGCTTCCCCAGGTAGCTGGGATGACAGGCAAGCACTACCATACCCAGCTATGGGTTGAAATTGTGTCTTGTGAACTTTTTGCCTGGTCTGGTATTGAACTGTGATCTTCCTAATCTCTGTCTCTTAAGTGGCTAGGACTACAAGTGTGAGCCACTATGTCTGGCCCGCCTCTGTTTTTAAATGCTTGCCACACATTCCTTTATTTATCCTTTCAGAAAGAAACCCCAGCCCAAATTCTAAGGCTGAAAATCATGAGGAATGTGAAAATGACAGAAAGCTTAATGAAGGGTAAGTCTTAGGTCTAGCATGGAGAGGAAATCCAGACACTGACACAAGGGTAAAGATTTACGTGGAAGCAGGAGAGACCTTTATGAAGGTTTCAGTACCACCAAAGTGGGTTAATCTGAATTCTGTTACTCAAATGGTGGGGGTTCTTGGATAATGTCTTTTCTAAGACTTCATTTTCTAATATTACTAGGTTTTGTGGAGATTAGATGTATATAAAATATACATCTCATTGCCTGACTATTGAATAAGTGATAAAATAATAATAATTTATGAAATGGAGACTATTATTATTATTATTCCTGTTTCTTACTCTCCATGTGAACTCAGTAGAAACTCACTCTGGGTCTCAGTTTCCTTACCTGAAAAAGGAAATACTATTATTATTATTATTACTCGTAGTAGTATTGGATTTTTGAGGCGGTGGCTCACTATGTAGTCCAGGTTGGCCTTGAACTCACAGTGATCCTCCTTTCTTGGCCTCTAGTGCTACGATTTTAGGTGTGCACCAGCCTGGCTCAGAAACTGAATCATATTGACTCTCTGTTCCTTCCATCTGGTGGTTGTGATTTGGGTGGATGAGTTTTTTCCTGGTTTTTTGTTTACTTTGTTCCACTAACTTTAACTTTTTAAAGCTTGAGTGATTCTCAAAGTGATCTCAGAGTCTGGGCTGGGAAGCCAGCTGCAGGGCCTGGCTTTTGCTGGCAGGGTGGCCAGGCACATCCACTGGCAGCAACTGCCCTGGGGAGATGCTACCTGAGCCCCCAGAGCTGGGGTACTTCTCTGGAAGGGCAGACAGCCCCACCCAGAGCAAGGCAGTGAGGGAAACAAGACTGACACATGTATCTGTGGCCTGTTGCTGGGTCCTGAGTGAGAACCCAAGGGACACCTCGCTTCAGACAAGAGGAAACCCAGCTATGTGCTGTGAGAGCCAGTGCTCCCATCCAAGGAGAGAGACACCAAAAATAGAAGCCATGTGACTGAGGCAGGGCGGCACCACCTCCGAGTTCCAACTCTGACTGACTTTCTTTTTTCCCCTTCCTCTAAAACTACTTTTTTCCTTTTAAACTTAACATGATCCTGTTCTAAGTAATCTTGGGAGCTCCCAAGTCCTTTATCTCATTGAATTCACCCTACTCTTATTCTCTTTTCCTCCCTGAGTTCTCACAAGAAAAAACAAACAAACAAGCATGTAGAGCTTGGTTATCTGAAAGAGGAGGTATGGTTCCTGAGCAGCGAACTGTTCAGCTTCTCCATTCCTTCACTAGAGCATCTTGGTCTTAGCTTTACTTCCTTTTCAATACACCAACAATGCACAGACTAAGAAAGCAATCAGGGAAACAATCCCATTTACAGTAGCCTCAAAAACAATAAAGTACCTCAGAATAAATTTAACAAAAGAAACTAAAGACCTTTTTAATGAAAACTATAAACCACTAAACAGAGAAATTGAAGAAGACATCAGAAGATGGAAAGACCTTCCATGCTCGTGGATTGGCAGAATCAACATTGTAAAAATGACCATACTACCAAAAGCAATCTACATGTTCAACGCAATCCCTATTGAAATTCCAGTGACATTCTGCCCAGAAATAGAAAAAGCAATTGTGAAGTACATATGGAAACACAAAAGACCTAGAATTGCCAAAGCAATTCTGAGCAAAAAGTCCAATGCTAGAGGCATCACAATACCTCACTTCCAGCTATCCTACAGAGTCATAAAAATAAAAAGAACATGGTATTGGCACAAAAATAAATAAGAAGACCAATGGATCAGAATAGAAAATCCAGACATAAGCCCACGCATCTATAGCCAACTGATCTTTGACAAAGGAGCCCAAAATACATGATGGAGAAAAACACCCTCTTCAACAAATGCTGCTGGAAAAACTGGATATCCACATGAGAAGACTGAAACTGGATCCCTGTTTCTTACCCTGTACCAAAATCAATTCAAAGTAGATCAAAGACCTTAATATAAGGCCTAAAAATGAAACAACTCCAAGAAGCAGTAGGAAATGCACTAGAACAGATAGGTATAGTTTCTAAATGGAACTTGAAAGGCTCAACATCTAAGAGAAACAATGAACAAATGGGAGTGCATTAAACTACAGAACTTCTGCACAGCAAAAGAAACAATCCCTAGACTCAAGAGACAGCCCACAAAATGGGAGAAAATCTTTGCCAGCTACTCATCTGACAAGGGTCTAATATCCAGAATCTACATGGAACTCAAAAACTCAGCCCTCAAAGAATCAACACCCCAATGAAGAAATGGACACATGAATAAAACAGGAAATTCTCAAAAGAAGAGGTACAAATGGCCAGTAAATACATGAAGAATTATTCAACTTCTCTGGTTATAAAAGAGATGCAAATCAAGACAACAATTAGATTTCATCTCACCCCAGTTAGAATGGCCAGAATCAAGGGTAATAACAACAAATGCTGGTGAAGATATGGTGAAACTGTTAGTGGGAATGCAAATTAGTACAACCACAATGGAAAACAAAATGGAGAGTGCTCAAAAAACTAGAGATAGAACTGCCATGTGGTCCAATGATACCACTCCTGAGCATCTACCCAAAAGAACATAAAATAGGATACAGTAGAGACACCTGTACACCAGCATTCATTGCAGCACTATTCACAATAGCCAAGCTCTGGAAACAACTCAGATACCCTACAACTGATGAATGGATCATGAAATTGTGGCACATATACACAATGGAGTATTAGCCACAAGGAATAATGACATGGGGTTTGAAGGTAAATGGATTTAATTGGAGGACATCACTTCCTATTAACCTAGAATTGCATGCCCAAACCCACTCTGTGTACCTTCAGGGGACCCTACAAGGTGAATGGCATCTCCTAGGCTTGACCAGGCTTTGAGCACCTCTTATGGCCCAGTGCAAGCATCTCATTTCATTTTCACAACTATCCTGCAGTGTAGGTGCTGTTATTCCACGAGGCAGGTGAGAATTTGCCTAACTTGCCCAAGGACAAGAATACACAACTAGGAAGTAGCAAGCTACCTCTTTTTTTTTTTTTTAAACAGGAATATTCAAGTCAGGCACATGGTGCATGTCAATAATCCTAGTCCTTGGGGTATAAGGCAAGAGGATCTCATGTTTGATGTCAGCTTGGGCTATGAAGTGAGACCCTAACTCAAAAAACAAACAAACAAAAAAACAACAAAAATAGTCATAGTCACTTTATTCATAATAGCCCAAACAGGAAGAAGCTTAAATGTCAAAAAACCAGAGGACAAGTAAAAAAACTGTGTTATAGTCATGCAGTAGAATAATACACAGTAAAAAGGAAATGATTAGCTACCGATAAATGATAGGTAACTGAAATAAAGGCTAAGAGCACTGTGAAGAGCAAAAAAAGCCAGACAAAATAATACGTACTGATGATCGCACGCATATGAAGAATAAGAACATATGAAGCTAATCTGTGATGCAGAAATTGGAATAGTGGTCTCCTCTTTGGAAATGTTACATTGACTGGGAAGGAAGAAGGAAGTTTCTGGGGCTGCAGGAACATTCTGTTTCATGATACGGGTGGGGCAGTGTTTATACAAGCATGCATATGGTCAGAAATTCAGAGGCTTAAGACTTTTGCATTTGCTGTATATAATTTGTCCCTTACAATTTTGAAAGAATTTAATTTTGCTTTCAAATGTGCAATATCCCTAAAATAGCAAAAATCTGTTCTCTTTACAGAAAGAAACACTTAATGAGACTGGAAGTCCCATTCCTATTCTGTAAAAGCATAAAAGGTAGAAATTTATCATAGTTTTCCTACCATCACTTAGAATTCTAAAAATTTCACACCCTGGAGGTTTGAAGGAGTGACCTCTATCTTTTGGCCTCAGTTGTGCTTGGGGGATGGCAGGACATTGCCCAGTGAAGTTTTGTCCTTACCAGGGAAAGCTGTCCTTGTGCAGTGACAGTATCTCTGCAGAATAAGGTTGACAAGAAGTCCCTTGACTCAGGGAAGAAATCTCACCACCTAACACCAGGTTCTTGCTTTAGGTCCTGCTCAAGTACGCTACTATAGTTTGATTCTGGAACATTCCCTAACAGCCCAAGTGTTATAGACTTGGTCCCCAGCTCATAGTACTTTGGGGAGGTAGGTAGTATAAGTTTTAAGAGGTAGGGCCTAGTGGGAAGTCTTCAGGTCATTGAGGATGTACCCTTAGAGGGACAGTCAGACCTTAGCCCCTTTCTTTTCCTCTTTTTTTAAGTTCTCACCATGAGGTGACCAACCCTGGTTTACCACATGCTCTGCCAAGATGTGCTGTTCCCCCCCCCACACACACACCAGAAGCCTAAAAGCAGTGAGTTCTCTTAATCATGGACTGGAACCTCCATCCTTATGAGCCCAAATACACCTTTTTCCTTTATAAGTTGATTCTGTCAGGTATTGGTTGTAGTGGTGGAATGCTAACATAGACACCATGACTCCACATAGATTACTTCTTACCTTGAAGTGCACATGTATCTGCTAACCAGCAAGAGCTCTAGCAGGTGGTACTCAATCCCTACTTGGACCAGCGCTGGCTCCAATATGATGAAAGCTCAGGACAGAGAAGCCCTCTTCTCTATGGTTCACAGTTCACTGTGAAGAACTCTGTATGTGAGAAAAAATGGGAAAATGAAAGATATATCAAATTACTAATGGGCGTGGTATTTCATGATAGCATTCTAAAAAAAGACAATTGTTTTCATTATTATGAATTGTTGGTGCTATTTGTATTAAGATGGGTTTTGTCCTTATTCCTAGTTTACAAAAGAAAAAAGTGAAGCTTAGATTCCATGGGTCATGTTTTATTATGGTCATTTTATAACTTTTTTTTTTTTGCAGTTTTAGTATAGTTCCTTTCTTTTTCCCTCTCTTAAAGTATTCCTTTGTAGTTAAGTGATTTACTCTGGTAGTGTGTTTTGAGTCCTTGCTTGTTATTTTTGGGTTTTCTACTGTAGATTTTTGTTTTATGGTTACCATGAGGCTTACAAAAACATCTTTTAACAACTATCTGAATAGGACTCTAACTGCTCAGGAAATAAAGAGCAAGAATTGGCAAATGGGATTGCATCAAGTTAAAAAGCTTCTGCACAGCAATGGAAACAATTATCAGAATGAAAAGACAACCTTTAGTATAGGAAAAAAATCTTTGCCAGCTGTTCATCAAATAAAGGATTAATATACAGAATATATAAAGAGCTCAAAAAATTAAACACCAAAAGAATAAACAATCCAATTAATAAGTAGGCAAATGAACAGTTATCAAAAGAAGTACAAATATCCAATAAATACATGAAAAAATGCTCAACATCTTTAGCTTTAAAGGAAATGAAAATCAAAATGACATTGAGATTCCATCTCATCCCAGTCATCAGCAAGAAAACAAATAATAAATGCTGGCAAGGATTCTGGAAAAAGGAACTCTCATACACCGTTGATGGGAATGTAAATTTGTGCTGCCAATATGGAAATCAGTGTGGAGATTCCTCAGAAGACTAAAAACAGAACTACCATATGATCCAGATATACCATGTCTGGCCATATATTCAAAGGAATCAAAGGCAGCATTCAGTGGAGACTCCTGAACACCCATGGTTAGTGTGGCACTATGCACAATCGCCAAAGTATGGAATCAGCGTAGGTGCCTACCAATGGATAAATAGTTAAAGAAAATGTGGTATATATACAAACAACAGATTATTATTATTCAGCCATAAAGAAGAATGGAATGATGTCATTTTCAGGAAAATAGATGGAATTGGAAATCATTAAGTGAAATAAAACCAGTCTGAGAGAGACAAATGTTGCAAGTTCTCTCTCATATATGGAATCTAGCTCTTTGAAAAAAAGAATGACAGTGAGTATAAAATGGAGACCGTTGAGGGAGGAATAAAAAGAGGAGGAGGCCAAACAGAAAGGGTGATGGGGAAAATATGATCAAAGTACTTTATATGCATGCATGAGAATAGAATAATGAAACCTGTTTTTTTTTTTTAAAAAAACCTCTCGATTATAGCAAACTATTTTGGAATGATAAAAACATAACATGTTCATACAGATAAGAAACAAACCAAGAGTGGAAATATACTAATAACAACCACACTAAGTCCCATTCCTCCACATTTTGAATTTCTGATTTCCTATCTCACATCTTTCGATGTGTCCCATCTCTCAAGCTAGCTTTGACCCTAGGTCTGTCTGATTCCAAGCTCATGTTGTTTATCACACACCACCCTGGAACGACCTTTTTAAAGACTAACTTCAGCCCCTTGCCCACATACCTTCTCTCTTTCTAGAATTCCATACTTCGGGTTCTCCAATCTCTACATGCACAGTGGCATGCCATTGGAAGACAACCAACTGCAGAGGCAGTGGGCAGTGAGGTGGCCCAGTCTGAGAGGCCTGGCATGTGGCCCCAGCACTGCCACTCCAGCTGTGTGTACTTGGGAAGCCATTGGCCACTCTGGGAAGTCAGAGGCTTCTGGTATATCTGCCAAGAGAATTGTTTAAAAGGCTTGATTTCCAGGGTGGTCTCTTTCAACCCTAACATTCTGAACCCTTGGACAAAGCCAAGCAGTTTCATTTATTGGTTTTTCTGTTGTGTATTCTAGAACACAATTGGCTTCAATAGTTTTCCACAGAAAATCATTGTTTTGTATGTTTCAGTAAGGCCATCAGTCACTATAGAAAGGGTCAACTATTTGAGGCCTGAGAAGGTAGATTCTCAGTGGTTTTTTTTTTTTTGCAATACCTCTGAATCTTGCATTTCCTTAAATTATAACATAGCGATTGCATAGCCACTGTGTGCCACCTGCAGGTGGGAGAGGGAGGAGGCTTGTCACCAGGTGGTCTGATCAGAAGCAGTGCATTGCTCTCGGTGGAGACTGATTCTGGCTCAGGTGGCAGGAGAAATGGTCCTGGTGGCAGAGCAGCTGCTGGCTCACTGGGGGATAGGGATGAGCTAAGCAGTGACAGCAGCATTCACAATGGCACCACAGCATGAGTGCTTTCCACATACACACATTAATTCGCTAAGTCTTGCTGGGAGACAGGTGTATTTTCCTCCATTTTACAGACAAGAGAACAGAAACCCAGTAAAGTGTAAATAACTAGACCACCGTCACAGAGTCTGCATTAGAAACCAGGGCTTATGTATTCAGAGACAGTGCTGTCAAACATCACAGTACACTCATTCAGCAAGGACTCAAATTGGTATTCCCCAGCACACAACACTCGTACTTCCAGGGTACTTGACAATCTTTCAGATGCTAGATACTCACTTTTAATTTTAATGACTTTTTTTCATTTTAAAGTGTGTTAGAAAAACATAACTCATATACCCAACTATTTCATGGATATTGTTTAGGATGATTCTAAATTAAAAGGTGAATTGATTTAAGGTCTACTCACCACTGGGTGTGGTGGTACATAGCTGTAATACCAACACTTGGGAGGCTGAAACAGGAGGGTCTCAAGTTTGAGACCAGCCTGGGTTACATAGTGAGACTCTGACTAAAAAAAAATTGTTCTGAAAAAGAAAAGAGAAAGAAAGAAAAGTCAGTTCAGGTGATACCGTGGCAATTATAAGGGTGAGAATCTTCACAAACGCCTGAAGTTTGGGACTTGCTGAATCAGATAACATGCTCCAGTGTTTTCTGGTTCCAGAGTACGGAGCAGGACCATGGCTCACTGAGCCTCTAGCACTGTGTCCCAGCTCTTGGGCCCTTTGAACATTATGAGAAATAAACTGTGTCTACAGAAGATTTAAGAGTTCAAGACTTGGTTTAGCTTGTTCTGATAGCTCCTTCCTTTCCTCTGTGTTTCCTGGGCACTCATGGCTTTGCTGTTAGGGATCTGTCAACATTTCCCTTGAAAAGTTGGTAGCTTGGCATAGGTTGCAAAGTGATTAACTACAGGTGTGTTTTGTTAGATTGGCATTGTGATTTTTTTTGTGTTTTTAGTTTGTGAATTTGAATGTCTTTAGATAGGACACATACTCTGGTTTGCACAGCCTCGCCTTTCCCCATAATATCATCTTTGGTAATTACCTGAAGGAATAGGAGTCTGGGAACCCTGGCTTAGTTTTCCCAAGATCAAAATCCTTAAAGGCTCAAAGGACTGGTTCTAATTATGGAACCTCAGAACATAGAGCTCAGTGTTCCTAGGGAGGCATCAGCAGTACAGGTGTCTAACACACCCTGAGTCTTTGGTGCCCTCAGAGTTTCTGTGCCAGTCCTGTAGGAGGAAGGGGGTCAGGACAGAGCCCAGCCAGGAGCCAGCAATCTGTACAGCTTTGTAAAGATCCTTTGTGGTAGCTCAGTGGCTGCTTTGCAATTTTCAGACTGGAGTATAGTGACACCTGGTGTCTGGTGTCATTTTTCAAACCCAGCAAGTTCCAATCTGAGTTCATCTCTCTATTCCCAAACCTGCTTTCATCTTTCTCCATCACTCCTTTGTGTGGGTGAAGGTAGTCACTGGGCAGGAAATGTCAAACACAGCATGAATAATTCCTTTTCTGTCTTCTTCCTTGCCAAGATCTAGCAGTGTGACTTGCACAAATTGTGCCTAACCTGCCCCTTTTTTCTACTGCCTCTCTTGTGCTCAGAAGCACATCTTTCTCCAAACAGCTTTCTAAAGAGTTTTGCCATGGTTTAAATGTCCCCACCAAAACTCATAATGAAAATAAAATGCTCTTGTGAGTGTCCGCCACCATGGACCATTCTTCAAGAGTTTTGGTTAGAGAGAGCAAATGGTAAAGAAGGTGGATCCAGAGAGCGGACTTTGTTTCAATAGAAGTGACTTGAGCATGACTTGAGGAGAAGCCTGCTGAGGTGGAGAGGTTAAAGACATATACTGGCATCCACAGAACACCTCCTCTGGGCTAGAGACAAGTAGTTCATTTAATCCCTCCCATCAACCTATAGAGTAGGTACTATTGCTGTTCCCATTTTGCACATAGGGAAATAGACCCAGAGAGGGAGTGTATTCATATCACAGTTGGAGGGAAATAGAGCCGAGATTTGAGCCCAGGCTGTCCCACTTCAAGCCTGCTCTCTTTACTACTTCACATGAGAGAGAGGGAATGAGTAGAGCAAAGTTCCACAAGAGGGAGAAGGTGGAGTAACTTCAAGCACAGGGTGAGGTGGTCATCCATCTTCCTTCCACCTCTTCAGTGAGCCCAGAGAGAAGTAGGACTACATGAGGATGATGTAGTGAGACTCATGGATGGAGGTAAAGACTGGGAAATGTTCTTGCTTGTGCTTGCCAGGTAAGTGCTCTACCACTTGAGCCACACCTCCAGCCCAGAACACATCTCAAATGTTCAACATGTCTACATGCAGAGCTGAGTAGGATCTGACCCAGAGGTTGAGGCAACAAAGGAGGCAGACATAATGTGAAGACAGAGATGCCAAGCCCTTGCACCCTGTTCCAGTCACTCACTGGGGACATCTATAGACTAAATAAAGAAATGGTGATTTCAGCAGAAGTGGCCTTCAGGTTCCTGAAAAGTAACCTAGTCAACTGTTATCACAGTTATCATGCACAAAAGAGGAATGTGTTGCCTCTAAAATCCAAATAAGCCCAATAGGCACTCTGCCTCTTTCTTGGTTGTAGGAGGGGCCACATGCAACAGTCTATCCTTTACGTTAGAATGGATATCTCAACATGCACCATACTACTGGATCCCTAGAAATTTCACTGAGGTAGAAGGCCCCTGAATTTTAGTCCAATTTATTTCCCACACTCTAACACACAAATGTCTTAGTAATAAGTCCAGGGTAGTTGCTACTTTATGTTCACTAGGTTCAATCAGCATGTCGTCCAAGTAATGGGCCAGTGTAATATCTTGTGGAAGGGAAAGGAATCAGGAGCCCTATGAACTCAATTATGATGCAGGGCTGGGAAGGTGATATACCTGTGAGAAAGGACAGTGAAGATATATTGCTGGCTTTGCCAGCTGAAGACAAATGAGTCTATCAACAGATGTGGAGGAAAAGATTTTGTCAGATCAATAGCTGGTTAATAGGCACCAGGAGATGTGTTAATTTTCTGAAGCACTGAATAAACCACATCTGGTACAGCAACTGCAGTTGGAGTCGCTGCTTGGTTAAGCTTATGATACCCTAAGCTTTCCAAGATCCATCTGTCTTCTGCATAGGCAAATTAAGAGAGTTGAATTGGGATGTAGGAATTACCACCCTTGCATCTTTCCAGTCCTTCTGTGGTAACACTAATCTCTGCCATCCCTTCAAGAATGTGACATTGCTTTTGGTTTACTATTTTCCTAGGTAGAAGCATCTCTAATGGCTTCCATTTACACTTCCCCACTATAATGGCTCTCACTCTACAGGTTAGGGAGCTAAGTGAAGACTCTAGTCAGCTGCTAAGTATGTCTGTTCTAGTTTTGCATTTTAGAAATGGAACTACCCACAGGGTGGTCTGGTAGACCTACTGGACCAACCATGAGTCAGACCTCAGCTAAAACTCCATTGATCACCTAACCTTCATCAACGTTTACACTGACTGGGGGCACTTTAGTGACGTTTTGGGTTTCCTGCGGTCAGTGTCAGTTCAGAACCAGTGTCCAGTAGTCTCTGCAAAGTCTAATTATTTCTTTTTTCCCAGTGCACAGCTGCCCTGATAAAAGGCCATAAGTCCCTTTGGGGAAGGCTGAGAGAAAGATTAACAAAATAAATCTTTGGTAGTGCACAGAGATTCTTCCTCAAGGGAACCTGGCTCCCCCTTCATTCAAAGAATTCTGGGTCTATAAACTGACTTGTCTGGGTGATGGTTAAGGGGCCATGACTCTGCTTTTATGATTTCAGTTAAACTTCTGTTCACTTGACATAGAAATTTTCCGCTGATAAAGAGTAAGAAAGAATTTAGTAGGCTTCCTATATGTTCTACCTCTAGGAACACCATGATCAACTGGCCAATGCCCATTGGTCTCTGAAGCCGTGGTTTGTTTCTGCTGTCTATTATGGTAACAATGCCCACCTTGCCTTTGATGGTTGAATGCTGCTACTTGGCCCCTGCCACCCCAAGTTCTAATTATTCCCATTGCATTTAAGGTTTTCAATTCAGTGACCACAGATCCCGCTTAAGGTCCAGCCTATAGAGAAGAGTCATCACAGAATTCTTCAAAAATGGTGGACACCCCTCACAAATCTATTTCTCAAAGTGCTGATAAAAGGTACCTCTAAGCCCTACCAGGTTGGGTGGGTAGGTCATAAGTTACAAATCCACTAGCATTCCAATCTCCCTAAGCCTTTGAATTCCTTCTTCTACAAAATCCAAGGGAGAACAGGCATCTTCAATTCACCCAAAGTGGCCATTTTAAAAAATCATTCTTCTTTTCCTACTCTCCAATATGTAGCATTAAATGCCAAATCTCTATTAAATGGGTCCATCTCAATAAACTTAGCCAGATCCAGCTTTATTCCTTTTGCTACTATCTCACACCCTTAATAACCATTCCCACACATATTTGCCAGGTTTCTGCTTCATCAGAGTCCTCCCTCATTAGATTATTTGATTTTCATTTCAAATTATAAGATCCATAGCTGGGCATTGTGGTTTATGCCTATAATCCTAGCACTGGGAGGCTGAGGCAGGAAGATCATAAATTGAGGGCTGGGATACATAGAGAGTTTGAAGCCAGGCTGGGCTATATAGTGAGATACTGTCTATTTTTTTTTTCTTTTGGAGTTTTTTATTGTTATGATAATTTATACACTTAACCTGGCTAATAAAGTGCTTTATGACCTGGCTTCTATCAGTCTTTTAGGCTCCATTTCTTGTCACATCAGTTCTTTTTTTTTCTTATTCATTTATTCACATGTGCATACATTGTTTGGGTCATTTCTCCCCACTGACCCTTGCCCCTACCCTTCACCCTTCCTCACTTCCAGGCAGAACCTGTTTGGTGCTTTTCTCTAGTTCCGCTGAAGAGTAGAAATAAGCACTGTTCTGAAAAAGAAAAGAGAAAGAAAGAAAAGTCAGTTCAGGTGATACCGTGGCAATTGTAAGGGTGAGAATCTTCACAAACGACTGAAGTTTGGGACTTGCTGAATCAGATAATATGCTCCAGTGTTTTCTGGTTCCAGAGTACGGAGCAGGACCATGGCTCACTGAGCCTCTAGCACTGTTTCCCAGCTCTTGGGCATGTGGTGCCCTTTGAACATTACGAGAAATAAACTGTGTCTACAGTTCGTTTGTTGGAAACTTAATCCCCAGTGCAAAGTGTTGAGAAGTGAAACCTTTAAAAGATGATTAGGTCGTGAGGGCTCAGCCTTCATGAATAGATTGTTATGGGAATGCTGTTATTATGGGAATGGGTTCATTATTGGGATAGGGGTTTGCTATAAAAGCATGTTTGGCCCTTTCTTGCTCTCTCACTGTGTCATGCCTTCCACCCTGTTATGATACACACCCTTAATCTTAGATTTCCAAGCCACCAGAACTATGAGACAAATAAACTTCTATTGTTTAGGATTACCAGTTTTTGGTGTTCTGTTATAGGAGCATAAAACTAAGATAGTATTCGATGCAGATGTTTTGTGTATCTCTGTAAATAGTTCATGCCATGGACTATCAATGCTCTCTGCAATGTTGCAAATAAGGTCATTAGCATTTTAAAATCTAATCAGATTTTATAACCAGTTCCAGAAAACCCAACACCAATTCAGGAAACTGATCCTTATAATTCTGTTCTCTAGAACCACTGCTGGTACCAAAATCTGTATTAGTCAGAGATTTACTGTGGGATTGGCACATGTGGTTATGGGACTAAGAAGTCCCATGACTCGTCATCTATGAGTTGAAGAACCAGGGAAGTCCATAGCATTGCTCAGTCTAAGTTCAAAGGCCATGTGAGCCAATGGAGTAGATTTCAGTCTCTGATGTCTAAGGGCAAGAGAATATGGATGTCCCAACTCTAGAAGAGAGAGCTAATTCCCTTTTCCCCTGTCTTTTTGCTCTGTCCAGGGCTCTGCTGATAGCGCCACCCACACCAGATGAGGGCAGACCTTCCTAACTCAGTTCCCAGAATGAAATGCTAATCTCTTCTGGAAATGCCCTCACTGACCTGTCAGAAATAATGCTTCAGAGCTACATGGTTATCCCTTATCCAAGTTGATACCTAAACTTAACCATCACAGATCTTGACAAAGTTTAAAAGCAATTTCAGACAAAGATGAAAAATAGTTGTACATTGGGCAAAAAAAGATACTGATAAATACATGATGCCAGCACAAGTTCACAGAGCAAGAATGGTGTGGACGCTCAGAAGACCTTAATGTGACATTTGAAACTTCGAGGAAAGCACAGGTGAAACTCCAAGATATAAACTAGGCAATGACTTTCTGAACAGGAAATAATATTAAGATCTGACTACAGATGGGAGAAAGTTTGCCAGGTATTCATCCAATTGGGGAGCAATATTGAGAATATGTAAAGAATTTAAAAACAGTAAGCATGAAAATAACAATCACATCAATAGGCAAATGTATTGAACAAACACTTTTCAAATGAAGAAATACCAATGGCCAGTAAATACATGAAAAAATGTTCAACATCTTTAACCATCAGGGAAATGCAAATCAAAATTACATTGAGATTCCGTCTCACCCCAGTCAGATTGGTTATCATCAGGAAAATAAAAAACAACAAACGATAGTGAGGATGTAGGGGGAAAGGGACCCTTTTATATGCTGCTGGTGAGAATGTCAATTAGTGTAGTCACTATGGAAGTCAATATGGAGGTTCCTCAAAACACAAAAAACAAACCTACCAAATGACCCAGATGCACCACTCCTGGGCATATATATGAAGGAATCTCTTTGCCTTAATCTTTACATGATAAAGGTAATCTGAAGAAACCCGAAGTTAACCAAATATTTATTTTTCAATTGTGCTGTCTCCTCGTCTCTACCTTATAAGGGAAATAACTTTGAAGTGTTGAAATGACCAATCTGATTTTTTTTTTAGCTAGGAAGTGAACTCAGGCTTCATTCATGTTACCATTGAGCTACACTTCCAGCCCCTCAATCTGCATTTTTGTTTGTTTCTGCTATCATCAGCCCCTTTCTATCTACAAAACCAACCTCTTCTGCCTGGCTCATTAGTACACATATTCTATTTTATGGAATGAAGTGTTGCTTGATTCTAGAATAGAAAATAAAACCAATTAAGATCTTCAACTTAAATGGATGTAATTTTGTCCTTTAACAAATGAAAAATATGAATTTGAGGAAAGAAATGAAACATGAAAAAAGAATAAAACAGAATCTCTAGCATTTAAAAGTGCAATAGTACATTCACTAAATGGACTTAATAGCATGTTAGAAATTATAGCCAGGCACTAGTGTCTCATGCCTGGAATCCTAGCTACTTGGGAGGCTGAGATTGGGAGGTTCATGGTTAAAGGCCAGCCCAGGAAAATGGTTCTTAACACCCCAACTCCAAAATAACCAGAGCAAAATGGACTGGCCGAGAAGTAGAGTGCCTGCTTTGCAAGCATGAGGGCATGAGGTCAAACCCCAGTCCCACTCCAAAGAAAAAAAAAGAAATTTGAAAAATGTTAGTAAACTTGAAGACACATGAATAGAAACTTCTAAAAGGAATGTAAGAGGAAGACAAAATCTGGAGACAACACCAACAAACTGTATCACACATGGTGACCTGTTGATCAATATCAAAGGGCTGAATAAATGTGTAGTTGAAGCCATCGGGTAAGGGAAAGGTAAACATCTCAAACTACAGTAAGTGAAAATTTTCCATTTGGGTGAAAACTATAAATCCAATGACATAAGGTTTGGGTTATAAACATACACTCGTACACACATATCACAAAAAAACATAACCCAGGAGAGAATGACTAATTTAAAGTATCAAAAGAAAAAAAAAAGCTTATCAACCTAGAATTCTATATTAGCAAATTCATCAAAGACAAAGGCAAAATCAAGACACTTTTTGATAAGCAGAAGCTGAGAAAATTTGTCACCAGCAGACCTGCATTAAAATAAATGCTGAAGGAAGTCCTTTAGCCTGAAGAAAAATAAAGCCAGATGGAAAGCCAGATAGACGAAAAGAATTTAGAGATCAAGAAATGGTAAATGTGTGGAAATTTATGACATTTTTTTCCTCATTTAAAAATTTTCTAAATTTAATTGTTGAGGGCAAAAAACTTGAAAAGTATGTTGGGGCTTACAACACGCCCCTAGGGTTCACATGGTGGGGGCTTAGTCCCCAGTGTGGCAATATAAGAGGTGGTGGACCTTTAAGAGGTGGGTGCTTGGAGAGGTCCTTAGTCTTTGGGGTTGTCCTTATAAAGCATTAAGGCAGTTCTTGTGGGACCCCTGAGTTCGTTCTCATGAGAGGGTGTTATTAAGAAAATAAAAGCTTGGCCCCACCCAAATCTCTGACTTCCTGTCTCGGCACATGGTCTTTTCCCTCCTGCACACGCCCCTGCCATTGTGGTGCTGATTGCCATGAGGTGATGTAGTTGTTGTGGTCGCTGAGGGCCACTCCATAGCTGGCAAATAGCTGTGCTATTTGGGCTTTCAGCCTCCAAATTCTCTTTATAGGTACCCAGCCTCCAGCATTTCATTACAGTAATGAGAACAGGCTAATACACATAAATAGAAGTAGAATAAAGGACAAAGAGGAGGAGGAAGAAGAAAATACAAGAATAGCACAAAGGATGGGAGGGGGAAAATTGAAGCATATTGTTGCAAGCTTCTTAAAATTATATCTTGGGTTGTGTATGTTGAAAATAGACTGATGAGTTTAAAATATCATGAACCTGAAGCAATTTCCTAAGAAATAAGACCAAGCACTAAACTAATAATGTACTTGTTTGCTAGGGCTAAAAACCACAGGAATGTATTTTCTCACAGTTCTAAAGGCTAGAAGTCTGAAATCAAAGTGTTAGAAGAGTCAAGGCAAATCAAGGCTGTAGGAAAGAATACTTCCTGGCCTCTGTTTTTAAATTAAATTTTAATTTTTCCCTTGCCTCTTTCTAGCTTCTGGTGGTGGTCAGCAATTTTGGTGTTCCTTTGTTCATCACATGTGTTTTCCTGTTAGTTTTCTCTTCCTGGAAGTCATTGGATTAGAGCACATCCTAGTCTCGTATGACCTCATGCTAACTAATCACATCTGCAAAGACCCTATTTCCAAATGAGGTCACATTCTAAGTTTTCCTGGATATGAATTTTGGGGACACTATTCAACTTCATATGACTAATATCCCAAAAGTTGAAATAAAACGGAATTACAAAAAATATTCGATGTATTCATTGATCATGAGAAAGTAGAAAATCTCAAATGTGAGGACATTTAGCTCTCCACAGAGCTAAACTGGGGAAGTTCAGGCATTTTGGTGAGTAGAGACATAGTTTGTTGATGACTACCTAGTGCCCCCTTTCTTCTCTCTTGCTCAATGGCTCACCACATAGTAAGCCCACCCCCCTGCTTAGCGTTAAACCTTGACTGTTTTAAACCAGTTGGGTCAGTTCCTTTTCATTGCCAGTCATTTATTTAGTAGGAGTGAGCATTTTACACAGTTCTGGCCAATGAAATGTAGTGGGCACTACTGAGAATTTTCTGGGAAGTTTTTCCCACTTATAAGGAATATACACTAGGAGAAACCATCCCCCCTCCTTTTTTTTTTTTTATCTCAGAAGGTTGTGTTTGAAGACCATGTTCAGAACTGTTGCAGCCAACTTGCTACCAGGAAAATCTGAGAAGAATTGAACTTGATATATCACACATGGAACTTCCCAACATCTGAACATCTTATTGCAGGGAAAAAATACAAGTCTTCTTGTTAAAGTCAAGATGAATGTGATTTTCTGTTACCTGCTGTTAAACGTGTTCTGACAAATGGAGTGGGTCTGCACAAGGCCTAGATGAGTAGCACAAATTTTCATTCATCACAGCTATACGAATGGGTCTTGTGTCCCATTCATATTCTAGGGCTATAGTTATGTATCTTTTGAAGGCCAAGAATGAACCAGAAAACTCCTACAACATAAAGATACAGATTGTCTGCATATAATTAATGTTTTCTTAAAGATCTAGCTATAATTTTCTATGTTAACTTTCTTTTTCTTGGTCATATACTTTGCTTATACCTTATCTATATCCATGACTGTATTGGTTATACATATATATATATATATATATATTCACTTATAAATGTCTTACCAAGGCACCCTACATATAGACGATCATCCTACATATGACGCATGGGAGTGTAAGTCTGACATTATCATGGTTCTGATGTCATGCTAAGGAAATATCTGACATTTTAATCTCCTCACCAGAATTTTAGTCTGATATTTTCACTTTGAAAGTATTCCAAAAGTCATCGATAATGTATTCTAGAACATATGAAATACTACTGTGAGATTTCAGTGCTTGCATTTACATTTGAATTTATCATTGTGTTGTCACCTAGTCACATCCTAAGTGATAGTACTTGATTGTTGAAGCATTGGTAATAAACTCGGATAGATGACCTAATGTCAAAATGACAGTTGGCCCATGGCTGTTACTGTGATCATGCTGGATTCTTTGAATAGTTTAAAGACAAAATTCTTCTTCTGCAATGAGAATTCATGTTGGAACACTATTCATTTTCCTTTGGCATGAATGCATTATTCATATTTTTAAAGAAATGAAACTTCTGAATATAGTGTTGATACTAAAGTGCAGACAATTTTATGTCTGTGCTATGGTGTGCCTGGGGTGACCCAATTCTAAGCCCATTTTTCTCTATTTGAACTACTATGGTTTTATTTTCTGTGATGACATCAATCTCCTCGTGGCTCATATGCAAATGCAAATGCAGACACAGGCCTTGAAATATGTGGCAATATATGTCTATGTGTTGGTATTATAGATGCTAGATATGCTTTTATTGCATCCCTCCTTTTTAAAAATGAGACGGAAGCTCAGAAATGTTAAGTAGTTTTTCAAGGTCAGGTAACTGCTAAGCAGCAGAACCATAAATTGAATTGATGCATTTGGACTTCCATTATACAAGGGTTTCCTGAGGTGGTGTGCATACCACAGGTGATCTATCTAGTCATCTCAGATGGTAAGCAGGCAAATATTTTTATTTTAGCAGTTGTCTAGTTAAATAGGTGTTAAAATATAACCAATGATGCATCAAATCTTTGGGTTCTCAGATTTTTGTACAAGGCTGGATTGAAGTAGCTAGTGCCATAAAAATCCATCTTAGGACACATAAAACACAGAAATTGTTCAGATGTTTCCAAATCCTACCAACTGAACTTTCTGTGATATAAAAGCATTGATAGTGAAGGTGGTATAGATCAGTTATATGGCTTTCACAGAATGAGTTTTCTCTTTTCAGTTTATCCTTTTCAGCAAAATATTGAAGTGTTTCTTTCATAAGCTCTCAGTTATTAGCAAGATCAGTAAGAAGACTTGTTTCTCATGTAAAATCTGTTACAGCAATAAGGAAAATTTACTTGATAATGTAAATACAGGGAGTCTTTTCCACCACAGAATTGTGTGGATATTTATTTAACAAATCTGTTGAAATTGTCAATCACATTAAAAATGAGGCAGTAAATTCTTGGCTTTTTTTTTTCTTAGCTGATAATGACCACAAACCAACATTTGTTCCATACTAAAGTTCAGTGACTTTTTGTGAGAAAAGGCCCTCTCTTGTCTATTCATCAGAACTTTCATAAGGAACCCTTTTATACATAGGATGTGAGGGTGATCTGGCTATGACATCTGTCACCCCCACTGGGGTTTCTTTGGCGGATCTGGCTAGTGTGGTGAGGGTCTCCGTCCTCCTTCCCTGCTCCACATATGTCATTCCTGAAACAGTGGGCTTGGTCAAAGAGAATGACCTTCCCCAATAGGGGAAGACCTTTCTTCAATCAAATGTACATGAGTTGTTATGCTCCTCTGCTAGAACCTCCAAACAAGCTCTGAAGATTATGTGCATGATTGAGATTGGTTTTGCAAAGTAGCTTATCTCACAAATATATTGACTCATCAAAAAACTTAATATTTTTCTTGTAAACCAAACTTATGGAACTATGCCATGTGCAAAAGCAAAGGCAAACAATTGTTACAAAAATGGGGCATGGGATACATGCATGATTGTGTGGTGTTAGGTTGTTTTTGTTATCTAGATTACCAAGCTATTGTTTGGATTTCTGAGGTTTTCATAAAATCATTTCCTCTTATATGCGTAAGCATACAGCTATGCCCTGTGACACATTTATTATTTATTTCTTCAGGGCTTTCTGTGTAAGTGATCAAATTGTCTGAGTGTTATAACAGTTTATTTCTTCCTTCTTCTTTTTTTTTTTTTTGTTGTTGGGACTGGGGTTTGAACTAAGGGCTTCATGCTTGCAAATCAGGCACTCTATTGCTTGAGCCACACTGCCAGCCTGTTTTGTTCTGGTTTTTTTTTGGAGATGGAGTCTCGTGAACTATTTGCCTGGGTTGGCCTTGAACCATGATGCTCCCAATCTCAGCCTCCCAAGTACTTAGGATTATAGGCATGAGCCACTGGCAGCAGCTCGCTTGCTTTCTTTCCTCTTTCTTTCTTTCTTTTTCTTTCTTTCTTTCTTTCTTTCTTTCTTTCTTTCTTTCTTTCTTTCTTTCTTTCTTTCTTTCTTTCTTTCTTTCTTCTTCCCTTCCTTCCTTTCTCTCTCTCTCTCTCTCTCTCTCTCTCTCTCTCTCTCTCTCTCTCTCTCTCTCTCTCTCTCCCCTCCCCTCCCTCCCTCCCCTTCCTTCCCTCCTTCCTTCCTTTTAATTGCATCTATTCATTGTGCAGGGAGATTAATTGTGACAGTTCTGAATAGCCTTACAGTGTACATTAGATAGGTTGCCCCAGCATCCCCACCACCACCTCCCCGCCTCCCAACTCTCTCTCTGCTCCATCTAAAACAATTGCAAAATTTTCATTGTTCTATTTCATAGACATATGTTTTGGGTTTTTTTTTTTTTCTGGTGGGAGTGGAGTTTGAATTCAGGACTTCACACTTGCAAAGCAGGCACTCTACTGCTTGAGCCACTCCTCCACTCTCTTTCTTTTGCATTTCTGTTCCCTGTCATTCCATTTCTAGGGCTTCCAGTATGAAGTTGAATGGAAGCAAGAGAGGACTTCTTCCCACTCTTTGGGGAAAAGTATTCAGATTGTCCCCATTAGAACAATGTGAGCTGAAGTTTTTCACAGACTTCCCTTTTCATTTTATCTATTTTAATTCTCTCACTAAGCCTTATGTTTAGGTAGAATCAGCCCCTTTTGCAGATAAGAATACTGAGCCTTCAGGAAACTATATAAATTGTTCACAGGCAGGCAGCTAGCTAGAGCCAGGTAAGACTCTGATGCTAGTGCTGTTTTGAATGTATACCAGTGATCCAGGTTGTCAAGTGTCTGATGCTTTATTTAATTTAAATCATTTATTTAGTAAACAGTCATTAAGTCCATACTATGTACAGTGCTTTGAAAGTGCAAAATACTGAACCAAAGTTATTCATTTCTACCAATAATAGTTTTAAATTGAGGACTGGGGGCTGAGGATATAGCTCAGTAGTAGAGTGCTGTCTAGTGTATGTAAGACCCTGGGTTTGATTCCCATCACCACAACAAAAGCAAAACAAAACAGAAAATAAGATAGGCATGGTGACACATGCTTGTAACCCCAGCACTCAGGAGATGGAGGCAGGGGGATTAGAAGTTTGAAGCCATCCTGGGCTACATAGAGAGACCCTGTATCAAAAATAAATAAATACTGGGCACGGTGGCCCACATGGTGCCTCTACTTGGGAGGCAGAGATCGGGAGAATCTCAGTCCAGGTCAGCCTGGGCAAAAAGTTCTCATTTCACCTAACGGGCATGATTATGTACACCTGTCTTCTCAGCTACTTGGGAAGCTTAAATATGAGGACTGCACTCCAGGCCTGCCAGGCATAAACATGAGGTCCTATTCCAAAGATAACTAAAGCAAAAGGGGCTAGGCATGTGGCTCAAGTGGTAGAGCACCTGCCTAGCAAGTGCTAGGCCCTGAATTCAAACATCGGTACATAAAAAAAAGGGGTGGGGGGATAAAATAGATAACTGGAGGTGTAGCTTAGTGGCAGAGCATTTGTTTAACATGAATGAGGCCCTGGGATCAGTCCCCAGTGAAAGAAAGGGAGAGAGAGAGAGAGAGAGAGAGAGAGAGAAGAGAGCAAGCAAGGAAGCCACTTTCCCAATGACAGTCATGTTCAATCAGCATGGTACATCCCATTAAGCATCAAAGATTGTCAGCTTTTTGTTCTTAGAACATTAGTGTCTCTAGGGATAATTGTGGCAATGACTGTGTCTTGGATAGCTTTTTTGTCTGCAGTGAGGAACACATCAATTCTGCCTTAAAAGCCAGCATCATTGGTTTGGTAACTGGCATTGTCTTCTTTAAGCATCATGTCAGAGAACGTCTTTTCCTTCTGATTGTATCAGGAGCCAACTTATTCATTATTTCAAACATTTATATTTTAAATGTTTACAATTAAAATGTATATTTTAATTTTAGCGTTGGTATATTTTTCTTTGTATAGTTATATGTTGTAATTCATTTCAAATTAAGAGAGAATTTGCAACGTGAAAATCAGCTCTCTTTTCTTCTTCAGGTGATAACTAAAAAGGAAGATTGTAAGAGGGAGCCCCAGAATGTTAGAACTGAAGGAGACTATAGTGGCAACCTTTACCATCTCACAGATGAGGAAACTGAGGCCCAGAAAACGGAAGCCATGGGTCTAAGATTATATGGCTAGGTCCAAATGGTAAAGCTGGGATTTGAACACAGGCCTTATGATTCCAGGGCCTGGAGTTTGTAGTTCCATGGACAGACACATCAGCGATTGGCTAGAGTAATTTCCCTTTGGAATCTCTTTCAACCCTGAGAGTTTTTTGTTATCCTATCCTATTACATGTAGAATTTTATCATTCTTACACAAGCCAATACTTGGAGTACTTTGTGCTATTGTGCCTAAGTAAATATAACGAGTTAAAACAGTAGTTTAAAATTTTTCTAGGCCAGCTCCATAGAATCACCACCACCTTTGAATAAAAATACTCTGAAGCCATATGCTTGAAGATAAACAGAATTCATAACTTGTAGTTTTACTTTGGGGTAACTGTTTGTGTTTTATAGGACCCATGATTTTCTTCCATATTGGAGACATTTACCTGCAATGACTCTGTATGTCTGCCTAAATTAACAACTCAACATTCAGCCTTCTCAAGGCACAAACACCCTAACAAATATAAAAGACAGATCACTGCTTTAAAACAAAAAGTGTGCACTGCCAAAATTAAAATATACATATTCAGTTTTTGAAAACTGTGTGGTAAGACTGCATGAAGTAATAAGAGTGTTTCCCCTTCGGGGGAAAAAAGGAATTTTCATTTTTCTTAGAATGTGATAGAAATCATTTCATTTCTATCAAATCCACCAGACTGTAATTTCTTAGCTCATGGTCATTTTCTTTTTAAGAAAAACTTTACTAGCATAAATTAATTGTACAAAAGTGTTTCACTGTGATATTTCCATACATGCAAATAATGTATTTTGATCAAATGCATCTCATCTGCATTCTTTAACTCTACCCCCTCTTCAATAGTTTATGCTATTTTCATATATATAAAATGTCACTTTGATCATATTTGCCCACATTACTCTTTCCTTTCCCCTTCTCCATCCACTAGTCCCCCTCCAAACAGTCCCCATTTACAATAATGTAATATTCTTCTTCTTTTTTTTAGGTCTAGATTCCACCTAACCCAAGGTTATGCTCAGCCACACTCACAGCACTTACTTTACTTATTTACTTATTTATTGGCAGTACTGGGGTTTGAACTCAGGGCTTTGTGCTTGTGCTCTGCTGCTTGAGCCATGCTTCCAGCCCATTTTGCTCTGGTTATTTTGGAGATTGGGTCCCGGTTTTGTTTTGTTTTGTTTTGTTTTTTTGGCCAGGCCAGACTGGACCACAATCTTCCTGATCTCAGCCTTTCAAGTAGCTAGGATTGCAGGTGTGATCCACCAGTGCCCAGCTCCAGCACCTACTTTAGAACCTGGTCATAACCTATTAAAATGTAGATTCCTCACCCTGTCTCAGACTACCTGTCCAGCTGGGGCCCTGGAAATTAGCATTTTAGATGCATTCTTCTCTCATTCCCAGAATGCCTCTGTGTGCACTAAGCTTGAATCATTGGCTTAGAAGACAGAGCTACGTATTCTGTTGTTGCTCAGAGCAGCTAAAACTGGAAACAACCACAATGTTTTCTCAAACATTTTTCTAAGCAACTGTGGGTACATTCGTATTACAGAGCACTATTCAGCAATAAAAGGAAGAAATACATGCAACAATTTGGATGAATATCAAAGTGGTTGAATGAAAAAAAATCCATCCTCAAAAGTCACATTCTGGGCCAGGTGTAGTGGTCCATGTCTATAATCCCAGCTACTTGAGAGGCAGAGATCAGGATGATTGTGATCCAAGGCCAACCCCAAGACTCCATCTCATCAAACAAGCTGGACATGGAGGTTCGTGCTTGTAATCCCAGCTATCCAGGAGATGTAGGCAGGAGGATCATAGCCCAAGGCCAACACCAGGCAAAAATGAGACACTATCTGAAAAATAACTAAGCCAAGAAGGGATTGGGGTGTGGCCCGAGTGGTTGAGTGCCAGCCTGAGAAGTATTAGGCCCTGAGTTCATTGCCCAGGGCACTTCATATTGCATTCTCTGAGGATGTTAATGCAATACCTTCCGAGACCCTACTTCTAAACCCATCCAACTAGAGCTGAAACAGATAATAGCAAACTCCTCCCTGATGTACTGGGGCACAGTTAGACCACTGTTAAAACAGTAGTAATGTTCATGATACACCTTTATGGTAAGACCCCCATCGATTGTTTATTCTTCTCTTAAATTTGCTGAGATGTTAGGAGCTGGGGAGATTTGACTCACTAATTGACAGCTGTTAAAACCTTTCCTGGGGCCCCAGCTGCCTTGAGCAAAGGCCTGCCAACCAGGCAGCCAGACTGCCCTCATGCCAGCACACAAAGCACAACTCCAGATCCTGATGACAGTGTCCCAGCAAACAGCTTGCACTGGACTTTTTGTCATCACAAGCCTCAGTGAACGCTAGGAGAACTGCAGCCACTTCCACCCAGGCCAGAAGGGGAGCCTGGGGCCCAGAAAACTTGTGACTGGTGCAAAAGCAGTTCTTCATTTGCATAAGGGGCTGCCATGACTAGTGACAGTGATTATGCCATGATTGGTGTGTGAAGGGACTACTATGATTAGTGTGGACACCCCTTTCTGGCTATCTAAGAAGGCAGTTTGGCTTACTTTGGGAGCTAGCCAGGAGATATCTTCCTGTTCTGTACCCTGGTGTTAACAACGTTAGGTATTATAAAGACTTTCCTTGGATGGTCTTTCTTGCCTACTTTTGATTTTCCTCATTAGTAAAGGAGCTGAGCTGGTAACACAGAGGAAGGAGAAGAGAAGAGGGAGTAAAGGCAAGAGCAAGAGTGAAGGAGGCCAGAGCCATCTGTGAAGCAGAGCGGACACCAACAGTCAACTGGAGCCTGAGGCAATGGTTAACAGCAGAGCAGCAGCAGTGATGGTGAGCCAGACAAGGCAGCACAGCCACGGCCCCAGTGGTAGCAGTGACTGCTGCTAGGGAATAAACAATAGGACACAGAAGTGGAAGAGGCAACAAGGTATGGCGGAAGTAGATAGAAAGTGAGAGAAATTAGAGAACAGATTGCTAAGAGTCAAGCCGGAGTGGAGAACGAGGGCTGTTCAAGAACTGCAACACTAGAGGGCGCCACCTGCTGCTGCCCACGGCCATCCACTGCCGCTGCTTGCTAAGGATTACAAAAGCCAGCCAAGGACCTGGAATAACTGGAGGAGCGAGCTTCTCCTGTCCTACCCAAAATTTCTATCTGGGCAGAGCTGAAGGACTCGGCCAGTCGATTGGTGACATTGGTGACATTACTTAGCCCCTGCTTACATGCCAGTGCCGTTTCCTGTTTTATCTTGGGTAGCTCCAGGTCAGGGAGAGAGGATCCTCTTACCACTAGGGGCTCACTTCTCACAGGTTAATTGGTTCATGTCCACGTCCAAACGGACCCTTCCCTTCCATTCTTACTCTCCTCTCCACACAAAGCTTGCACAATATTTATAACTATGTTTTGGAGGAAGAGTACAGCATTATTCATTTTCCCCAAGCACTATTTTTAGTCTTCCACTGTGTCTCTAAATTCTAATTATAATCTTTTCTGTAGCCCAGTCACCAATTTAAAATATATCATTGACAATCATTGCCTCTAGAGGTTCAGGCAAACCCACATTTCAGATGAGACAATATTTTAGTCTCATATTAGGAAAAGATAAGACCTCCAGGTGCTTCAAATTCAGTTCTTTCTGGGCTAGTGAAGGCAAACTGATTCCTCAAACCACTTCTTCCTTTAGTACCAAAGGTCTCATCCAGTTATCCATCTTCCTTGGCTTAGAAATTCTGGCCCACAGAAACTACTTGTATCTGTGACCTGCCACTGTACCTTGCTGTATCTGTAAGTGTGTGAAGGAACACAGTCTTTACCAGAAAGAGGATGACATGAAAGGTTTCTTTGCAGATCCCATCAAGCAAGACTTCCTTTCAGTCTACAGAGAGTCAGCTTTGAAGGGCAGTTGAGTGTACCTCCTCTTTTTGTAACCAACTTGTTGGTGACCCAGAAAGTGATTCTATGGACATCCTAAGAGGCTACAGAAGCTCCTTAGGGTGTGATGGATAATTGCGTACAAACCCATGCAGGACCAGGCTATCTTCCAGAATGTGCATTGTAATATCTATATGACAATCTTTTGATTTCTCTGTCTCTCATAGCAAAACTTTAATGTCTAATTATCGTAAAATAGATGACCATACCAAAAATGTCTGGTCCCTTTCGAGATGAAGAGTTCCTGTGGTCAAGCCGCTGTCCAGTTACAGAACCCCAGTCTCTGCTCTAGCACATGTGAGAGGGACCAGTGGCTAGTCCTCATCAGAAGACCCTAAGCTGAGGTGAGGACTGAGGGTGGAGCCACAAGGGAAAAGGATCTGGATTCTGAGTCACCATTTTAGTTTTTAAATTTATTTTATTTATTTTTTGAGTCACTGTCTTGCTTTGTTGCCTAGGCTAACCTTGAACTCGATATGTAGTACAGGCTTGCAATCCTCTTGCCTCAACTTCTCAAGTGCTGGGATTACAGTTGTGCACCACCACATCTGGCTCTGAGGCACCACTTTAATGGAGAGCTGCTCCACCGGTAAGATCTACTTCAAATTTGTGTGAGTGAGAAATAAACTTTGATTGTACTAACTTACTGAGACTGGGGGTTATTACAGCAGTAAGAGCTAATTACCGTGACTAATAATACAGCCATTTTCCTCAGAGTAAAGATGAGAATGAAAAAGAGAGGAGGGTAAAGGAGAAGATAACCTCCATGGGTCACATATAAAAGAACAATGCATAGAGCTAGAAAAGCACCTAGAATTCCATACCTCACAGATGGAATCAACATCTGTATTTGTCCTGCTTAAAATTCAGTACTTCCATCTAATAGTTATTAAGTTGAACTATGCCACAGTGCAGTGAGTTTAGAGACAAATGAGACAGAGTCCCTTAAGTCTCTTGTGACAGCAATAGTGCTGCCAAACAGAAGCTGTCAATAAAAGCTTGTCAAATTGGAGAATTTGGGAGTCAGACATAAACCATATCCTCCCAATACAAGATAAGTGTCCGAGCAGGGCTATGGGAACGGACAATACATCAGTTAATTGCGCTTGCATATGGCATATGTCGGTCCTTCGTAGAGAAAAGATCACAGTTTCTGAATGTGTCTCCAGCCCCAGGTGCAGACAGCCTCTTTTAGCTCTTAGACAGAAGCCCAGATTTTGGGCCTCACCTCCTGTAGTTGTTGCTGTGAGAACTCCCAGGCCTTCCTGTTTCTTCCAGAGTGATCCTTCCCATCCTGATCACCATTTTCTAGTCCCCTTTCCTTCACCCACCCACACCCCAGCAGCATCCTCACACTTCTCTTCTTTGGCTCCATGGAGTCCAGGGCTTCTTTCCACCATCAGGAAGTTGTTTTTCCTTCCTTTCCCATTTGACTGTCAGCCCCACTGCTCGCTGAGTGCTCTGTGCCCTGGACTCTAGTATTCTCCAGGCCTCCTATGAGAGGGAAGCACTGGTCACAGAGAGGACACCTGTTACCCAGCTGAAAGTCACTGCACCACCCTTCCCTTCAGCTCATACACTTTAAGTTCAGGTTCTGGAGAGGATCTCGGGGAAGAGGTATTTGATCTGGCTCTGTGGGGTCCTCTGATCCAGCCCCTGGCTCTGATCTGTGATTTTGTGGGTATTCATGGCAGTTTTTTTATTTTTTATTTTAAAAAATTTTTTATTCATATGTGCATACAATGTTTGGGTCATTTCTCCCCCCTTCCCCCACCCCCGTGCCCTCTCCCCCTCCCCCCCACCCCCTCGATACCCGGCAGAAACTATTTTGCCCTTATCTCTAATTTTGTTGAAGACAGAGTATAAGCAATAAGAAGGACCAAGGGTTTTTGCTAGTTGAGATAAGGATAGCTATACAGGGAGTTGACTTGCATTGATTTCCTGTGCATGTGTGTTACCTTCTAGGTTAATTATTCTTGATCTACCCTTTTCTCTAGTTCCTGCTCCTCTTCTCCTATTGGCCTCAGTTGCTTTAAGGTATCTGCTTTAGTTTCTCTGCGTTGAGGGCAACAAATGCCCTTATCCTCATACCTCCCTTGTGTGCTCTTGCTTTATCATGTGATCCAAGTCCAATCCCCTTGTTGTGTTTGCCCTTGATCTGATGTCCACATATGAGGGAGAACATACGATTTTTGGTCTTTTGGGCCAGGCTAACCTCACTCAGAATGATGTTCTCCAATTCCATCCATTTACCAGCAAATGATAACATTTCATTCTTCCTCATGGCTGCATAAAATTCCATTGTGTATAGATACCACATTTTCTTAACCCATTTGTCAGTAATGGGGCATCTTGGCTGTTTCCGTAACTTGGCTATTGTGAATAGTGCTGCAATAAGCATGGTCATGGCAGTTTTTATTTCAAATGTATTTTGATATACTTGAACATGTTTCCTGATCTTGAAAATAAAAAGGTAAGTAAGGGCTGGAGGCATGGCTCAAGCAGTAGAGAAACTGCCTAGAAAGCTCAAATTCCTGAGGTCAAACACCAGTACCACCAAAAAAGGTTTAAATTTACTCAAGACAATGTAGCAAATAGATAATTTAAAATAAAAATGTGAACCCAAAGTAGTGTATAAAATTGGCTTCTGACCTTGTCTTGTGAGTTCTTCATTATGCAGTTCTGCCCCTTGAGGGCGCCAGAGACTGCTTTACCATACAGAGACTGGCATGGCGAATAGTGCTGAGGGAACCCACACAGTAGCCAGTTGTATGCCAGTGTTCGGCCAGCCCAGGAATCCCCGCCATGGGCAAAGCTCTGCAGATTACTGTATTGTGGGTGGATAATAGCTAGGTCAGTGGGATGATGACAGAGCCTGGAAGCCCGAGTTCTAGCTTCAGCTCTGCCATCAGCTAGCTTTATCGTCTTTCAAAAGTCACTTAACCTCTCCAGGATTCATATTCCTTCAATGTAAAATGGTGGTTGGTGGTAGAAGTTGCTGACCCAAAAGATTTCTTCCAGATTTAGTGCTATGAATTGTGCTAAATAGTAAAAGGAAACCTGGAAATGTTAGAACAGGATAGACCCTTACTTCTTGGAGCCTTTGAAAGTGTCCCTGTCCTGGGCACAGACTTCCTGTCCTGGGCACTACCTAAACATGACCAGAAATCAATTATGACAGAACGGTTGGCATGGAGGTGATAGCAGAGCGATGAATGACAATAGAGGAAAATTAGGTTCAGGAGATAAATTTGGGGTAGAAATCTCACAAGGGCTCCCTAATCCAGGATCCTAGCCAGTACTAAGAATCTATAAGAAAATAGCACAACCTTTCAGTCACCATCCCAAGCTCTGGATAGCTATGTGTGAAATAACAGCTATGGAACACAAGCCAAGCCAAACCTCCTCAGGGGGTTTGGTTTCACTCATCAGCTCCATTGAAACATGAGCAGTCAGTATTCTGAGGCCCAGATGAGCTTTCCTTGCTAATTCATCTCCATACTTGAGTTGTGCATGATATTTTGCCTCACAGCAACTCACTGGAGTAGGAAGCAAAAAAATGCATGTATGTAGTATTGTTTCTGAATAAATGAATGAATGAGTCAACAAATGAAAGAGAGAACAAGTGCTGAATGGGCAGGTCCTGCCTGTTAGGATGAACAGAATTATAAGAATTCTGATCCAGTCATAGCTCTTTGGAAGGGAAGTCTCCAGCTCCTAAGCAGAGAAAAGTTGGGGAAAGAGCAGTGGGGTCCAACATGATGGACTCAGAATCAGGGATTCTCAAAGGGCTCTAGGGAGAATATGTGGGGGGAGTGGGAGAAAAGGGTGGTGTCAAACATTATAAACTCCACAGGACAAGTAGAGGTAGCACGAGATATTCTGAATGCTGCAAAATCATTCTGTTGGGAGCAACATCAAAAGTCAGTGCCTCTCCTTGTAGGATGTCAGGTGGGATACTGATTAGAAAAGCAAAATAGGTATGTCTGGGGAGCGAAGTTGCTCAACAAGCCATGGAGGCAGTGGGGTCCCTGGGAGCCTTTCCAGAGGGCATTGCAGTCCTGAGTTATAGAACTTACTATTCCCCCAAAGAACCACAAGGAAGGCAAATCATCCTTCTGTAGCTCTTGGCTTTGTATACATCTTCCCCAAGCCCTCCCATTAAAGGGCGGGTGGGCGTGAGGGGTGCAGGGCAGGTAGATAGATTTACAATGACTAATGAAGTCAGGACTAAAGAAAAGGAATGCCCAGAAGGAGAGGGATTGGCATGCATAGCTTGTCTTTCAGACCCAATCTTGGAAAAATCCCATGACTTCCTTGAGCCTCAGTTTCCTTGTCTGTACAGTGGGAACTATACTAGGAGCTCCCTCAGAAGGTCCTTGTGAGAATTATGTGACATAATATAGACAAAAGGTCTTTGTAAGCTATAAAGCCTGGGATGAAAATGAGGTATTATTATGAAAGACAGAGGCGGTGGTGTGTATCAGAGCACCAGGATCATTCTTCTTACTTGGTGGGGAGACTGCTGAAGTCCTTCCAGAACTCCTACTGGGTAATTGCAGGTATAGCATATTATGATGTTTTCTGTTTTTCTTTTCTTTTTGTGTGTATTTTGAGACAGGGTTCTCCCTATGTAGCCCAAACTAGCTTGGAAATCACAATCTTGTGCCTCAGCCTCCCAAGTGATGGAATCACAGGCATGGACCACCATACCAGATGCAAATTACATTTTAAATGGCCTGACTCTTGCATTGCTATTCTTCAGCCTGGTATGGTCTGCAGGTCTGCAGAAATCATTTTTTGTAGTAGATTGGGAGCAAACTTGCAGGATGCCTACAGATAATCTGCCAGTTCTCCACTTTACACAGGAGACCTACCCCTACCTTGTCCTGGCTATCTGCAACTTTTGCGACAGCCAGGTGGTGACCAGAAAACTCTATTTTATTGCTTAGTAACCCAGTAGCACGTGAATACCTCCCTAGAGTGCCAGGAAATCCCATGTAGCATGATTGAAGACCCAGGCAGTGTAGACCCCCACAGGTACAGTCATAGGCTCTAGGAGGAGAAATCTGGAGGACCAGCCAATGCAACATGTTCCCAAAACACATCTCTAAAAGGCTGGATGAATTTTCTTGTCTCAGTGCATCACTTTGTCAATGTGATGTGTGTCTGACAATAACACATATCCATTGAGCTCTGACAACATGCCAGAAACTGTGCTAAATATTTCTAAGTAATGCATGATCTCATTCATTTAAAAACTTTTAATTTTTATTGTGGTGAAATGTACATAGCACATTTTATCTTAATCATTTCTTTTTTAAAATTTGAGATGGGATCTCATTATGTAGCCCAGGCTGGCCTCAAACTCACTATCCTCCTGCTTCAGTCTCCTAAGTTCTAAGATTACAGGCATGTGCTGCCATGCCTGATTATCTTAACTGTTTTGAAGTACACCAGTCAATGGCATCAAGTGCAGTTGCAATGTTGCCTAACCATTCCCACTGTCCACGTTCAGAACTTAGTCATCATCCCAGACAGAAGCTCTGCACAGTAAACTATAGCTTCCGTTCCTCTTTCTTCTCAGCCTCCGGTAACCATATTTCACTTTTTATCTCTATGAAATTGCCTATTCTGAGTATCTTATAAGAGTGGAATCATATAATATTTGTCTACTTGTGACTGGTTCACTTGCGTTAGCATAAATCCTTGAGGTTCATCCATGTGGTCACATATGGCAGAGTTTTCTTTCTTTTTGAGGTGACTAATACTCCATTGTATGCGTACAATACATTGTGTTTATTCATTCGTCTATTGATAGAGATTTGAGTTGTTTCCACCTTTTGCATTTTGTGAATAATGCTGCTTAAAACTTTTTTTAAAATGAAAAATTCCAAACAGGCACAAAAGCAAACCAAGAAACCAAAAACAAACCCCCATGTACAGCAATGATCAACTCATGGCCAATCTTGTTTTGTCAATATCCCCACCTATGTAACCCTATATGAGGCATATTTCAAATACTATAAATACCATTATTGTTTCTATTTTACAGATGGGGAAACTAAGACACAGAGAGGCTAAATATCTTGTCAAGGTTCCTGGCTCATAAGTTATGGGCCAGGATTCAAGCTCAGGCAGTGTGATGATGGACCCTAAGAATTTGCTACTGATGCATGTGTGTGCGTGAGTGTGCTCATATGTGCACATACATGCATAAGGTCAACTTTGGGCAAAATAGTACATTTGGCAAGTTTACCTCTGGTACCTCTTTATACAACTTTCTCTGTGCTTGCATGCCATGTAAGCTTTGGAACAGATGGGTGTGAGTTTGAAGTCTTAGTAGTAAATGAAGTAAAAAATTCCTGGCCTCCAGAGTTGTGAGGACTAAATGAGATAAGGTCTGTGGAAGTGCTGGGCACCTTCTAGCCTGTGGCACACAAGGACACGTGCTTTTACTTTCCTCCTTAGGGGACCAGGCACATCTTCCCTCCACAAAAGAAAAAGCAGATCTTAAGAAAATATGCACCAAGCAGGAAGCCCTGAGTTCAAACCTCAGTACTGCCAAAAAACAAAGAAAGAAAGAAAACATATACTACCAAGTAAGCCACTTAGAGGTCATTGGGGATTTGTGCTGTGAAATAAAGGGTTCTAGCCTTTTGTTTTGGGTTGCCAGGTGCCAGTGAGTACAGAACAGAGATGGTACAGTTCCTTCTTGCTTCTCAACATGTGTGTGTGTGTGTACACACAAATGTGAAAAACAGGCTTACAGGCAAGTTCAGACTTCATTCTCTGCCCAGAGCATCACCCTGGCTTTCTTTTCGGTGAGGAATTATGACCCTAAATTGAGCAACAATGTTGTTTCCAATCTCTTTCTCCTCTATTGGCTACATTAGAAGGAAAAACCCTTTGTGAGGATTCCCTTTTCCAGACCAAAAATACAGGGCCACAGACAAGAGGTCTGAGTTCAAACAGATCTTGGCAAACCTGGCTTGTGCCCCTTCTAAACTTTTGTGGCCAGGCTCCTGGTGTGAATTTGGGAAGGGTCACCAAGCTCAGGGGACATTTGAGCTTGACTCACTGGATGACTAGAAGTTAAAATGCATCTGCAGAGGGCACTGGGGGCGCTGTGATCTTAAGTACATGGAGTGATGGTTGACAAGATCTGGTTGGCTCTTCTATCTGCAAGGTCCTTTTCTGCTCTTGCCCAGGGAGGTAACATAACCCTTGGGTGCCAAGCTCAAGCTGCCTCTTCCATAATGCTTTTCTCTTCATGCTTCACCTCTTCTGGGCTGCTGAACAAAGTGCTCTCTCCAGCTCTGAACCCTTATGGCATCCCTTTGGCCCTTGGACATACTTTTAATGCTTTATTTCTGTACCATGTGGATACCTAGATACAATCCTAACTCCTTCATAGATCAATGTGGGTTTCTTGAGAACAGGAGTCATTTCATCTGTTCCTTTCTACTGTTTAGAACACACAGTCAGCAACCAAGAAATAGATGTTGAGTAAATAGTCAGATGTCTCATCCAACAATAGCATATAGTAGGAACTCACTAAATGCAGAAGGAATGAGACAATGTCTATCTCTGACTCCTGGTAGACATAAGAGAACTTTTACCCTACCGTTGGTATTCAGATGGAAACCAATTTCATATAAACCTTCAAGTGACAAAATCTTTCATGGAAATAACTATAAAACTACCTTGGATACCAGTTGAGAGGGCCTCAAGTAGAGTTTCAGGTATCCTAATATCCCAAAGCCTGACATTTTTGTGTTTGTTTACTGTCGAAGAACTTGAATGTCACAAAATAGTCATGCTTGTTGACTTAAGACTGTTTTTTCAACTAGAATACCTGATTACCTGGAAGTTTTCTGCTCATCAGCAGAATAATTATTGATATTTTTCACAATGACCCTGTAGTTCCATGAGAAACCCAAACACCTTGTTTAATGAAGGGTCTTCTGAAACATGCCTTAAAAAAAAAACAGTTTAACCACTGTGAAATTAATAACTCAGTGGCATTAAATACATTCCCATTTTGTGCAGTCATCACCACTGTCTACCTTCAGACATTTTCCATCATCTGGACAGAAACTTGGTGTCTACTAAACTATAACTCTACATCATTCCCTCCTGTTGGCCCCTGCTAACCTCTATTCTAACTTCTGACTCTATGAATTTGCCTATTATAGGTACCCTTGTAAGTAGAATATTTGCCCTTCTGTGACTGGCTTATTTCACCTACAGTAAGTCCTCAAGGTTCATCTACATTGTAGCATGTGTCAAGATTTCCTTCTTTTTTTAAGGCTGGATCCTACTCCATTGCATGTGTGTACCACTTTTTGTTTGTCTGTTGATGGACAGTTGTTTCCACTCTTTGGAAATCATTGTGAATAAGGTTGCTATGAACATAGGTGTACGGATACCTGTTCAGAAATATGCTTTGTAAGATAGCCTTATTTTTCTCATTGTTAAACTTTTTTACCCATGACAACTTCCACTAGCCATAATATTCAACTAACTACACTACTCCATTCCACCATCAGGCTTGGTAAGGACTTTTCCTAGATTACTGTGAGGGTGGATGCACACAATTGGCAGTGATGAGGAGTTAGCCTCACATGCACACCAGGCCACTGGGAGGCAGATGACTGGACTGCAGTATCCCAGAATGTCAATGGAGACAGCCAGATTTACATTTAGAGAACTTCCACCCTCAGGGCTCCCTTGCTGCTCTAGCTGTTAGAGTGAACTGCTTTTCCAAAAAGGTATGAACATGGAGAACATTTGTTCTGAATTAAACTTGGCTGCAGTTAAAGTGTTATCATGTACATGGAGCTCAAATTATAGAGGCCTTCTTTGGCCAGTGAATGGCATAGCATTGCTGCTCAGAGAAGTGGAAAATCCTGAGGCCCCTCCAGCACTGTTACAAAAAAAATGCTCCAAGTGGTGTGGAGAGGGACCAGCTGGTGATGTCAAGGGATTTATAAAAGAGATTACAAGACCTTTTAAGGGAATGAGGCAGTTGCTAACGATGGAAAACTGCTAAACCTGGATCTGGACAAGGCCTGAACATTTCATCTGCTAGTTATTCTTGAAATGCCCATAACTTTTAAAAACATATTGTGCCACTCCTTTTGTGTGGAGTTCAAAAGACAACATTAGAGTGTGGTGAGCAGAACCTGTTATGCTAATGGAAGTCTGGGTAACTGAGCTGCAATTAGATCAAATGAAGCCCAAAATGAGAGAACTTGGATCTCAAAGGGAAATTAATGCCCAAGCACACCTGGTTGCATGCATATCTGTATTTTTCTTTCTAGCTTGCTTTTTAATTGTATTAGTGTTGTTATTATTATTGTCCTGGGGATGGAACCCAGGGCCTTTTGCATGCTAGGAAGGTGTTCTAACACTGAGCTATATCCCCCCACCCTATCTTTTTTTTGTTTTTCTAAATACACCAGTGGGGGGAGTGGCTGGAGAAAGCTTTATTATTATTTCTTATTTTTGTGGTGCTAGGGATGGAATCCTCACACAGGCTAAGTACTTGCTAGATACTGAGCTGTGCCCCTAGATCCGCTATTGATTTTTAAACAGCTACAAAACTGCCTAAAAGTTTTGTGCCTCCAAAGAGAGATTTGAAAGTAATATATCCAACAGTTACATCGCATTTCCAATGGTTTCTATAGTCTTTTTACAACCCTTGTGTCATCTTACCTTAAGAATGTGGGTTTTATAAAGAGGAACCAAGATCAATTACAATGACATGGATAGATTTAGTTCAACAGACGAGTCCTAACCATCTAAATTTAACAGCTGGTCTTTCTTTGTGTTTTAAATAGATAACTAATGAAAATAGTCCCAGATTTAGGAACAGGGATCTAAGCTAGCAGGAGGAAAAGCAAAGGCCTTAGAATAAATTTTCAGTAGAGGAGCTAAACTAAAGAAAATTCTCCATCAAGAGTTTTCCTTTTCTTTTGGGCCAGGCATGGTGTGTGCCTGTAATCCCAAGATCAGGAGTTTAAAGCTGACCTAAACAACATATCGAGACACCATCTCAAAAAAAAAAAAAATCAGGGGGTGGCATCATTATGGAGCACCAACATACACCAAACAAAGGGCCACATAAATAAATAATAAATTGCCACTGACAGAAAGGACCGGAGCTGGAGTGGAGTAGAAGCGAAATTCAAAAGCACTTGGAAGTGGCAATGTGGAGGCACTTTGGGACCCATGATACCAGGCGTAATTGACTGCTCTTTAGTTTTCATTGCCCTTCATTTTTGGGATGGGAAACAGCACACAGACTATCTGGTCAACTCTCTATATAATTATATAGCATGGAAAATTCAATCATTCCATTTTTGGGTGAGGAGGGGGAGTTGGAAATAAAACCTGGGGTCCAGTAGACTTTAGGCACATACTCTGCCCCTGAACAATACCCCAGAATGACATTTTTCAATTGTATCATAAATAAAAAGGTCAGGGAGCATATGTTGCTTTTCTTTTTTTTCTTTTTTCTTTTTTTTTGCTTTTGGGTGGTGATGGGGGGTTGGGGTTGAGGGTCTTTCTGAATTAGGACTGGATCAAACACTTCCAGTGGAGTGCAGTCATCTGGTCAGGTGTTGAAGGCCTCCCCCAGCTGTCTCCAGGCTCTGCTGCCAGCCTTATCACCAACTGCTCCCATGAGAATCTCCTTCCTCTGAGCTTATCTCCTCTCTGTCCCCTAAGGACATTTCACAGATCAATGTCTCTAAAGACTCTGTCTGTATGTCTGCCCCCTGTTTGCTATTTTTTTTTTGTTGTTGTTCAGTTTTAAAATCAAAATCTTTTCCCCTTTTCAAACTCAACTCAAGCAGACCTCTTCTTTAAAGCCTTACCTGTCAAAGCATTACCTGCTTCATGGGTTTCTCCTTTCCTTCCCTCCACCCTACTTAGAAACAATGGTCTCTCATTTATATACTTAGATCATATGTTATCTTATACACTTAAAAGTGTCTTTCACTAAGTGTGTAAGCCTCTCTTTTGTCCCCTGTAGCCCCTGGGAAAATATTACAACAGGATTACCTGTTAAAAGCGATGTTATTCTTTGACCTAAAAAAGGCTTTTTGACCAAAAGCTGTTGAATCAATAAATACTTCCGACCTGAAATATTGAGCAGGCCAAGCAACACAATTATCAACTTGAACTTGAAAAAGAACCTTAGGAGTTAGAAAAGCAAGGGATGGTTACACAATCCAGGAGAGATTATTGGACCAATCTAATGTGAAAGGGAAATCAAACCCTGCCAGGAACCTACTAACTCCTTCAACACAAAATTCTTAAGCCTTTATCTCTTTCCCTAGATCTAATTCTCACTACTGTTCCAAGAGAAAGAAAGCTGTTAGGTGGGTTGAAGACCCTTTAATTCCCGGACTCAAGCGATCCAACTGCCTGAGTTTTCCAAGTAGCTGGGACTATAGAGTAAACCACCATGCTCAGCCACCATAACCTTTGATATGACTGTATTTGTTTTTTGCCTTTCTGGTCAAGGGTTGTATGGGAGAAAAAACAATGCAAGAGGACGAAGCTCCAGCTGGCCTTTGCTCCTCTAATTTTGTCTGCATCAGCAAGCTATTGAGGAAAGCATAGAACCCAAAAGGCTTTCCCTTCTGAGAGTTGATTTGAAAGAATATTTCATTTATAATAACAGAATATGCATACTTTTGTAGAAAGAGAGACTTACCTTTAGAATAGAAATAAGTGACTCAATAGAAAATGTGGCTAGATCTTGGTTTAGAAGATAGAGGCAGCTTCAATTAAGGGGAAGAAATTCGTGGCCAATATCACAATTTGTCACACCTTTTAGGAAAATCTTAAGGGGAAAGCATCCCAGTTTATTACTTTATTGTCCACATAGTAAAAGATTATCACAAAGAAAATGTGGATTAGAAAGAGATTGTGATAGAGGATGCTATTTTTTTTCCAAAGAGAAATCACTAGTATCTTTATTGTCACTCTTTAAGATGGGTTAATGATTTCCAACTCTATATGCTCCAAACACTGTCAGGTAAAAAAATGGTACCATGGAGTCAGGCATGGTAATGTGGGCCTATAATCCAGTGACTCAGGAGGCTGACGCAGGAGAATTGTTTGAATTCAGGAGTTCAAGGCCAGCCTGACAGCATAGCAGGATCCATTTCAAAAAAAAATATGAAAAAATAATGTGAGCTTTTAAATTTTTTGTTTGTTTTTGAGACAGGGTCTCAGGATGTAGCCCAGATGGGGCTAGAATTTGTTACCTAGCACACAGACTGGCCTAGAACTTAAGAGGTTTACTTCCTCTGCTTTCCAAGTGCTGGGATTATAGGGATGCACATTATGCCCAGTGCTAATTTGAGCTTTTGATGCTAGGTGTTATATAATGGTAGAAAAATCACAATGTGTTGTTAATGTTTAAAATTTATTTATATAAAACCTTTGTGAGCTTGAGCCATCTGCATCTCTGAGCAGTTCTGAGCAAACTGACATAGGCTTCATTCTTTGTTAGCTGTACTCATGCAAGGAGTCTGAAAACATATTGCTTTATGATCTATACAAATTACTTCCCTCTCCCAGCCTCAGTTTTCTCATCTGTAAAATAGAGATATGAACAGCAGCTATCTCACGTGGTCAAGTAAGACAATGTGCATACAGTGTGGAGCATGATGAAGTAGGAATTTATAAGCAAAAGCAAATTGAATTTCTATTCCGAATATGCGCTAAGCATAAAATTTGCTGTCAAGTCTCATCTCATTTATAACCCACCACTGTGTGACGGAAAGATTACTGAGGTAAGTGCTTTCCTCCAGAGTTATGACTAGAGGCAAATTACACAATCTCTTTGGGTTTCTAAATCTTTGTCTTTATAATGAAGGGCATGGATTAATGACCGTGTGTGTATGCGTATGTGTGTGTGTTGCTGGGGATCGAAATCAAGGCCTCAAGCATACCAGGTAGGGGTGCTACTACTAAGCTATATCCTTAGCCTCCTAGAGTTAGCTTTTTGTTTGTTTGTTTGTTTTGAGATAGGGTCTTGCTATGTAGCTCAGGCTGACCTCAAATATTTGATCCTTTTGCCTCAAACTCCCAAGTGCTGGGATTATAGACATTTGCCACTAGGCCTGGCTTTACACTTAATTTTTAAACGAAGTTAACATAGGAAGTATTATATGATTGAGAAATCTGTATTTTATTTTTATTGTGCTGGGGGTACATTGTGGCATTTACAAAAGTTCTTACAATATATCAACTATATCATACTTGAATTCACTGCATCATTCTCCTTTATCTCCCTTCCCCCCCATTCCTGGAATAATTTCAACAGGTCTTATTTTTCCATTTACACACATGTGTACACAATATTTTCACTATATTCACCATACCACTCCCTTTCTCCACATCCTCCCCCTTCCACTGATACCAACCCCCCAGACAGGACCTGTTCTGCCCTCCTGTTCTCTGATTTTGTAAAAAAAAAAAAAAAAATGACATTTTTCTTCACAGGGAGTTTCCTTGTGACATTCATGTATACATGATTATAATCCAAATTGGTTCAACTTCTCTATTTGAGAAATTTATATTTTAGTTAAGGGTACTTCAGATTAAACTTTTTTTAATGCAATTTTTAAAACACAGAAATGACTGCGGTGTGTGGGTCAAGTGGTTGAATGCTGACCTAGCATGCATGAGACCCTGGATTCTATCCCCCATACCAAAACTAAACAAAAAAGGAATATGGTGAAGAAAGGGAAGCTACACTTCTCTGACTATTGTCTGAATATATATATATATATATATACAATCTCCAAGCATGGTGGCATGCACCTATAATATCAGGTACTTGGAAGGCAGAAGCAGGAGGATTGAGATTTCGAGGTCTTTACATAGTAAGATCCTGTCTCAGAAACTAAAACCAAAAAACAAAATGAAAGCAAAAACAAACTAGAAAGGTATGGAAAGTTGTATATTCACCTGTTATTCACTTTAAGAAATAAAACTTGATTCTCTTTTTTTAAATGGATTTGGAAAGATCAAGAGTGAAATTCAGTTTTATTTAAAGGTGTTAAAAACAAGGTTGAAATGACTGCTAAAAAATTTTAAAAAGGAAATTACTTTGGATGCCAATGTTTCTAGAGGAAGGGTGTTTTCATGTTTGTGTGGCACTAACATTCTAGGTCGTAAAGGCCAAACTGGATAACTGGCCTCTCCTTTTTTGGAATATTTCATTTAACTGAAATGCAATGAATAACTTAGCAACAATACATATCTAAATAAAACACAGATCTTGAATTTGACATGTGTCTCATTTGTAGTAAGCAGCTTTCCATGGCCGCCCAGGCTCCACCTGTTGACATAGACTTGACTTGACTCCATCCCTTTGTAAATGTGACCTTGGGCAAGTTAAGCAAATCCCTCTTTGGTTTGCTTTGGTTCTTTGGAAAATGGGGCCAACTTTAGGGTAGGTGTGAACATTAAATGAGATAGTATATGTAAGTCACTAAGAACAACGCCTGACACACAGAGAAAGCTAATGAGTGTTAGCCATTAATATTATTCAATCCTTAATTATTGGATATCTACTATGGAGAAGTCTCTGTACCAGACCCTGAAATACTTTTGAGGTTTCTGCCTTTTTGTTTGTGTCTTGTCTAAAAACAATGCGTTGCAGACTTAGTTATGAAATTCTGGTAAATTCTTTAGTCCAGTGAGACTCAAGTTAATCTAGAAAAAAGGCTGCCGGGAGTCAGAGAACATTATCGATTTGGGAGAGAACATGAGATATAAATGAAATAGTTACTTAAGGTCTTGCCTTTAAGTTGTTGAGTTACTATGCCAGGTTTTTTAGTCCATTTCTGATGCATATTAAAACCACTGTGACATTCAGAGAGTCAAACGTGACTGATTAGACTTTTTTGTACTGTATTTATAAAAAGGTTAGTGGCGCATTTCCTCAGTGCAAACTTTTTTGGCTCCTACTTATGAACATAGTAAGGTCTATACAGTATAAGGCATGAGATTAAATTGTGCTAGTCATTAGTTTGCGTTTATTTAGGGAGATATTCCAGAAGATACTACCTCCTAACCAGTAATTTCAGTAGATAGGGAGTAGCAGAATGCAGGAAAGATCAACTGTGCTTTAGCCCTATGAACAGATGAGAAATACGAATTTATCATGGAAATGGTGCAGGCACAGTCTCTTCAGGATGCTCTGTGATGATTCCAAGACGGGCCTCTATAACATGCAATCGGTGGTGTTTGACCAGAGAGTGGCCTTGGGAAGATGTGCCCACAGGGCATTAAAAGCAGGTTTGCGGTGACGAATTCAATAGACTTGATCATTTGGTCTAAGTGATCTCAGCTTGACTGGCTTTGACACTGGTTGATTGGCTACTTTTGGAGATTTTGGAGTAATATGATTGTAGTTATAGCTCTATCTTTGGTGTTGTTTTGAGAGATACTGAATATTTAGTCACTAACTCCTTCTATGGGTTCTTCATTTGCACAGGTTGCGCAGTTAAGAGGTTGAACACAGTCTATAATCCTTTGATTACCCAGTCTCATCCAAGATGGAAATAACTAGGCAAATTTTCTCAAATTTTTAAAAAAGTTTTATTAGCATATATTCATTGTGTAGGGGGGATTCATTGTGACAATTCTGGCTAGCCTTACATTGTACATAGTTAGATCATCCTCACCATCTCCCTCCTCACCCCCCCCCACTTAAAACAACTGCAGAATGTTTCATTGTTTTATTTCATATATGCATACAAAACCTGTCAACCATATTCCCTCACCTTCATCTCCTCCATTCACCTTCTCTCCTCCCACAGGTTCTCCCGCTACAACAGGACCTATTTCATGTACTGTCCTTCACTTGTAATTTCAAAGTCAGTATTCAAAGGGGTTTCTCAGTGTGTCCCAATTGTGAGTATACTGTAGTTTGGTCAGTTCAACCCCCTTTATTTCCCTCCTTTACTCTTTCTCTCCTACCTCCTATTATTCAACAGCTTCCAGTACATATGGTTATGTCATCCACCTGCATAGATGCAATGTATTCTGATACTGTTTACTCTTATTATTCTCTTTTCCTTTCCCTCCTCCACTATTACAAACATGTTTTCTGTATACACATGTATATGATCTTTTGGATCTGTCTTCCACATATGAGAGAAGACATGGGTCTTTGTCTTTCTGAACCTGGCTTACTTCACTTAATTCCACCTATTTACCAGCAAACAACATAATTTCATTCTTCCTTATGGCTGAATAAAACTCCATGGTGCATATATTCACCACATTTGCTTCATCCATTCATTATTTGTAAGGTACCTGGGCTGTTTTCATAGCTTGGCTATTGTGCACAGTGCTGGAATAAACACCCGTGTGCAAGTGTCTCTATTGTATCCTGACTTGCATTCCCTTGAGTATATATGCCCAGGAGAGGGATCACTGGATCATATAGTAGTTCTATTTTTAGTTTTTTAAGGATGCTCCAAACTGCTTTCCATGGTTGTACTAATTTGCATTCCCACCAACAGTGTAAAACGGTTCCTGTTCCACTGCATCCTTACTAACGTGTTTTCTGTTCTTGAAGATAGCCATTCCAACGGGGGTGAGATGAAATCTTAACTTTTCTTAAGAATTTTAGTGTAAAGGAGAAAAGGCAACAGACAAATCTAACTCAAAGCATTTACTAAAACAGGAACTATATATACCAGTCTGAGATAACTTGGAAACTCATTTTGTCCATACTCAGTTATAGAAGTTTAATTAAGGATATAAAGCCATTCTGGAATCTCTTGTCCTTAGTACTCCTTTTCTGGCTACTCCGTCTCTATAAGGCTGACGACTTTTAAATGTGTCAAGTCTCCTAAAAGGCGCCCAACCTGTGCCCCCCAACACAAGTCACATATCACTGCCCAAAGGGACAACCCCTCCCACCTGGCAGTTCTCCCTTTGTGTACTCCCCAATTTGGGCGCAGTCTTGGTTCTCAAGAGAAAGGGGACGCCCAGAATTAATGAGGCCCAAATTGGGGATATCTGGAACAGGACTTGCGCCTTCCTGGCCAAACAGAAAGAAAACGATAAACACCGCCCCTCCCCCTCTCCCAAAGCAACACCAAAAAAATCCAAGGCGAGGAGGTTGCTGCTAACTGTGCCCAGCTCAAAATTTGCATGCAAAACGGGAAAACTGGATCCAGCATAGGTTCCCGAGCTCCTGGCTGCCTGAGGCCAGGGCCAAGTTCCTGGGACCTGGCGGCGAGTGACGCTGGCCCGGCTAGGTGCAGCGCTCGGAGATTTTCACCTGCTCTGCTAGCCACGTTGGGCGGGCATGGGGCGGAGCCTGCAGTGGGCGGAGCCAGAAAGTGGGCGGGGCCTTGGCGCCCGGCGGGAGGAGTCCACCGGGCCCGCCCCGCAGGAGGAGCAGCTCGCTGGCTGGCGGCTGCTCCGCCGTCTTCGTGACAGGCACCCTGCTCCGCCGCCGCCGCCGCTGCTGCTGCCGCCACCACCTCCACCGCCACCTTTTCTTCCTCGTCCCGGGCCGTCCGCGCCACTGCTCTGGGGCGGGCGGGCGCCGCGCCCAGTCCTGCTTCGGGCCGCGCGCCCACCGTTCCCCTCCCCGGGCTGGGGCGCCGCGCCGCCCGCTCCCGCCGCCGCCTTCCCGACCGCCCTCCTCGTCGGCAGCAATAGCGCGGCCACAGCGCCGCTCGCGTCGCCCGCATCCGCGCCGCCCGCTGCCACTTGGCCCTCGGCGTCGCTCCGCGTCCCGGCTGCGGCCGCCTTCCAGCCTCGCGGCCCGGGCGCTGCCCACCCCGCGCCCGCTGACCCCCGCCAGCGCCGCCTCGCCGCGCGCCAGTCTCCCCTCCCCGGGGTCTCCCCAAGCCCCTTTCTGCTGCCACCGCCGCCTCTGGAGGAGCGGGTCCACCGCGGGTCACCATGCCCAGCAAAACCAAGTACAACCTGGTGGATGATGGGCACGACCTGCGGATCCCTTTGCACAACGAGGACGCCTTCCAGCACGGCATCTGCTTTGAGGCCAAGGTGAGGGGGCCAGTAGGAGGGTACATGTCTGAGTGGGTGGAATGCACAGCTATCCTGGAAGCGGAGCAGGTGGGTTAAGCCCCCTTCTCAGTGCACGGTTGCACCGGCTTCTGCCCATAATTGCTAAAAAGCAGCTGAAAAGTTTGAGCGGCATTGCTGTACCCCCATTCTCCCCACTGCAGACTCCCCCATCCTTGCCCGCCTAGACTGGATTGAGTTTCTTCCCGAAGCCCTCTGGAGGAGGAGAAGCTGGTGAACAGAGCGCAGATGGGACACCTGGTTCTTTAGAATCACTTTAGGGAGGCTCTGGTGTTATTTAACCTGCTGGGCTCCCATGGGAGAGGTGCTTTCAGGAAGGTCTTTTAAAGGGGGAATGCCTGCTTCCTGACTGAGGAAAAGTATAGTTCTTTTTTTGATTCCAGGTATCTGGGTCCAGGTGTTTAAGTCACTTCCTAAATGTCTGCTTTGCCATGACTCCTTTGCATGTGCCAGTCATTGATGTGGGGGTGGTGTGAAAGCTGTCTGTTTGCTAGTGTTGTTGTGCAATGTTAAGTTTCAGCATCTTGCTACTGAAGAATTTATCCCGGATAACTGGAATTTTCAGCGCCAAGGCCAAAGCCCCAGGACCATCCTTGGAGGGAGGGGCGGGGTCCAATCCTGTATGCTGAACCATCAGGTGTGCAAGGCTGGTGCTCTGTGAAGTTCCTCCTTGACTGAGGAGCTCTGATTTCTAAAACTGCAGTGGAGGTTCCCACGGCCCATCACTAGGAAAGGGCGCTTTTCCGTGGAAAAAGGCTCTGCTTGACTTTCCCCTGGTGACTTAAACACCCAGTGACACTCAGTGCATACAGTGTGCCTGTCATTAAGTGAAAGTAGGTATTGCCCTTCCATGTAAGTTGGATCTTGGTGGCTTTGAAAACATAGGACTTCTGATGTAGGGACAATTTTACTTTCTTCCTTTTTTCTCTTTTGTGATTGTGTACATTCAGGGCTTAGCATCTCACTCAAGGATTATTCCATCAGGTGTCTATTCCTTCAACTCACAAAACACTTTTCGAGTGTCTTATTTGTGCCCAATATGGTGAGTTGTCTTTAGATTTTTTTCCTTCTCATAGAGACATGTGAGTTGATGAATTTTATTTTTCCCCTTAATGATTTTTCCCCAACCATATTTGCTGAAACTAGGGGAAACACCCCTCAACCTCTTTGACATCAAATCCTGCCCTGGATCCAACCTGAAAATTGCTGGATATGGTTGGGACCAGAATGGGGCTGCAGCCAAGTTCTTATCTCACTTCTCTCATTTCTCAGAATAGATCTTGTTGGTTTAAAATGGGATGTTGGAATTAATTTTTGTCTGAGTCTTCTGGTTTGGTGAGCATTTTTTTTGTGTTAAAGTGTAAGTTTTCATCATGATTATAATTTAATTTTCTTGAACATACATAAACTGAAAGTTGGCTTTTGTCATGTTTGGTTCAAAGTGTTGTATTTTGTAAGAATGAGGATAAGTAGGGAGATCAGATTTAATGTGTCTTTTAAAGTCATTTTATTTTCTCACAATCATCTGCATTTGGTCCCAGTTAGGTGTCAAAACCTAGTATGTATAGGAATCACTAGGTGAGGGCATTAAAAGTCCAGTTCTTGCCATGCCCTAATTCTAACTTGATACATCTAGAGGAAGCCCAGGAATGTGTACCTTTAATGAACTTTCCAGGTGATTTAATGAAGGTAATTGCAATCAGATTTTGAGAACTACTGGGCTTGGGGATTGCCTCCAATTTGCTGGATCTTACTCTCCTTTTTCCAGCACTAAACATGCAGTTTCTTTTCTAAGCAAAGTCTGGGGGCTGTGTGAGGTAGTTCCTATAGTAACTCTCTGGATTCACAGGCAGTGGTGGTCAATCAGAGAAGGAGCCATAATTGATCTAAGCTGTGTTCCCAATGCAGCTCTGAGACATAGGGGACCTGAGGTTCTGTTTGAGAAGGGTGAGGAAGAGAAGAAAGGACCAGGGCACACAGTAAGTACAGCGCGAAGGTTCCTTGGCAAAGGCTGACTTTGGGGCCTGGGTCCTAACAACTCCCAGCTCTTTGTAGTTGATGCTGGACACTGACATATCCAAACACCATGTCAGCCAGCTCCTGAGTAGAGGAGGAAGCAGAAAGTTTTCTGTCCCACATGTACCCAGGAAGTGCCTTCTCTTGATGGCATCCACTCCCCTGCAGAGCAGTGTCCAGAGACTGCACAATCACTGGGATCTCAGGGTTAAATCCACACTTCATTCTTCCCTTGTTTTGGAAAAGCACAGGCTGTAAAATGCAAATATATTACTGCCCTGTTAGACACCCTTGGAAAATGAGCCCAAGACTTCCTTTTCCAAGGGTTGGCAGTTTTTCAGAATCAACACTGGATGGAGTGATTCTTTAGATGTATGCCTCCTATTTTCAGGGTTCTGAAGAGATTGAAAGATTTCCGGTTAGGGTCTAAGGACATCTCCATGGCAGAGGTTCTGTGTATTTAAAAAACATGATGGTTTGTGACTGCAGTCCTAGCTACTCTGGAGGTGCAGATTAGGAGGATTGAGGTTTGAGGCCAGCAGGGGGTGGGGAGGAAACCCATTTCAGTGGATAAGACAGGTATGGTGGTGTACGACATTGATCTCAGCTATACTGGAAGGGGTAAGTAGGAGGATCTCAGTCCAGACTGGCCCTGGGCAAAGACATGAGACCCTACCTGAAAAGTAACTGGAAGCAGAAAAGAACTGGGGGTGTGGCTCAAGAGGTAGAGGTCCTGCCTAGCAAGTTCGAGGACCTATGTCAAACTTCAGTATCAAACACACACACCATGATGCATATAATAATGAAGCAGAACCTAGATGTTTTTGACTTGCAATACCTCATTTACTTCTCACTATTTTTCTAGGAGACAAGTCTTATTCTGTCTGCCAGAATATAGGCTCAGGGAGGTGGTTGCCTGCCTCAGTGCTCACAGCTGTGTGTGACAAATCTAGCTTTTAACTAAAACTGTTAAATTCTGTGCTTACTTAATACAGTCATTTTTATGCGTATTCACTCTGCTGGACAGTAGTTGATTCACAGCTGTCAGTGGGGTGTCTTCAGGTTGCTGGCCTTTAGGACTCTGATGTAAGAAATTATTCAAATTTTTAATACTGTTGCTTTCCAGATTTTCATTTGAGCTAAGAGCTGCTTGTAAGGGATACTTATTCTCTATGTTCATTGCAACACCTGACTTACTGAACTGTGCTGGTGGGTGGGCAAATCTCACATCCTTTGAAAGCTCTTGGGTCCCTGAACCTGGCTCTTGATCTCCTGGTATACCTTCTTGGTAGCTGGCCAGTGCCATCAGCTGGCTTCTAATGACAATGATACAAAAGGATAAGAGGATTAATAGTAGTTTGGTCTTACAGATACAGTGATTATTGATTTGCATAAGACTTTTTTGTAGAATAGGAACATTAGTGTTATGTCAATTTTTCAGATGAAAAAAACTGGGTATCAGAGACATTAGCTTGCCCAGAGTTACAGAAGTGGTGTCAGGTAATGGTAAATATTTATTGAGCACTTATTTTGTGCCACACATTGTTTTAGTTGCTGCTTCATTTGATCCTCATACCTCAGGGCTTCTGACTCCTGGTTCATGGCTCTGTTACCTACTCCTCAAGTAGTTACCTCTATCCTGAAGTAATTGCTCCCTCTGTATTCCTAGCATGCTGTCACACTGCCTAGATTATCCACTGATAGCCACGAGAATGGCTCAGACTGTCAGAACTGGAAAACACCTTGGCTAATCTAGTACAACCTCATTTTATGGATGAGGAAATTCAGGTCCAGAGGGGAAGTCTTTGACCCAAGGTCATGTGGCTACATAATAACAGAACCAGGACTAATCTCTGGTTTTTTGGCTTCAAATTGATTTCAGTTATCTATTGCTGCATAACAAAGGTTCTGTGGCTTGAAACAACTGCTCATGAAGCCAGGAACTACAGCTAGGGCTTGGCTGGGCTGTTCCTTGGTTGCATGTGGTGACTGTTCTCTTAACTGCATTCATCTGTGTTAGGACTGGAAGGTCCTAGAAGACTTCACTCACATAACTGGTGCCTTGGTGCTCCTTTATGTGACTGTTCTCTTCACTGGCTAGCTTGGATATCCTCATAGCCTGGTAGCTTTTTTGTGTGGCACTTGACTTTCCAAAGGGGGTGTTGCAAGCAGGAAGAAGGAACGTCTTAAGGTCTAGCCTTCGAAGTTATATAGGGTCCATTCTGCTGCATTCTGTCAAAAATATGCTCTCTGGAAGAGATATAGACTCTACTTCTTCATGAGGGAATGTCAAGGTCACATTGCAAAATTGCATATGGGATGAGAGAGACTGCTGAAGCTGTTTTGAATCACATAGTCTACCACAAAGTTTTGTGTTCTTTCCTTTCTGCATGTATCTTCTCCAATGATACAGAATTTTCTTTGAGGACCCTGTCTTGTGCTTCTGTTATCTGCCTCCCCACAAGTCTCCAATATCAGGTATATACATAGCTGGAAATAAAACATTGTTAAGTGAAAGAACTTATTGATTGTAGAGTGTCTGAAAGCAGTGAATATATTGTCATATTGAGAATGCTGGTCTGAATGGAACTGAATTCTCTGGTCATATCTCCCTCTTTGTTAAGTGGCTTCACTGGTTAATGGTTTTTGTGATGTAGGTTTAGTTATTCCAGTAATCTATGTGGCAGGCTGCTTATGGATGCCTTTTTGTTGTTGTTGCAGTGCTGGGGGTTGAACCCAGGGCCTCACATATGCTAGGCAAGCACTCTACCACTGACTACATTCCCAGCCCCTGTGGATGTCTCTTGACACTCCGTCATGAGGGTTTGGAGGTGAGAACACTATATATATTCACTTACCATAAATGAGGTGTCCCTCACTCACTTGAACTTCAGGCCATGGTAATGAGCTCTCAGAACCCATGCTACTAGATTCTGGTACTTATGCTTCCTCTGTCTCCTTCCTTTGCCAGAATAGATCAGTAGTGATTCAGGTAGAGGGCGTGATGGCATCAGGCTGTCAGCATCATTAAAGAGGAGATACATTTCACTCTGTCATGTATTTGTCCAGATGTTTTTAATTTTCCCAGACCACTTTTAGAGCACAGTGGGTCCCATAGCACTACTCTGAAACGGCACCTTTTTGGTGTGTGTGGTGCTGGGGCCTTTTGCATGCTAGGTAAGTGTGCTGCCATTGAACAATACTTCCATTCCTGTTTAATTTAGGTTTTTATGTTTTTGAGGGAGGAAGAGTACACTGTTTTATTTGTCCTGACATTGCTCTCGAGTGTCTCAGGGTGTCCTGCAGCTTCTATGGACCAGTGTTTTTCTACCTTAGATGTACATTTCATGATTTTGTGGTATTCAGTTATGGTTCGTTTGCCCAAAATGTCCCAGGCATTTTTAGTGGCCATGTATGATGATGACTGGCTATGCATATCCAGGATCCTAATCAGACTGGGTCATTGTTTATTCTTACTCATGATATTGCTGTTTCCAAGAAGTCAACTTTCAGAGTGCCTTCTTTGGCTGTAATTACCTGTCTCCTCATACCTTTGTTGCCTTAGGGCTGCCCATAGCTCCCTAGGGACTTTTTGCTGTTCTTATCCTGCTGCCTGAGCAACCTGGTACCAAGTCTGTACTGTTTACTTCCTTTCCACTTTCCTGTCCTACAGTGTAAACTTGATCCCTGCTAGTTTGAATTTTCCTTCTTGTTTTTGAAGAAAGAGCTTCCCCCCTCTCCCTTTCTCCTTCCTAATTGATTTATTGAGATATAATTCACATACCATATAATTCATGGGTATAAAATGTACAATTCAGTGGTTTTTAGTATATTCATTATTGTGTGTAACCACCATCATAGTCCATTTTAGAACATTTTCATCATCTCAAAAAGAAACCCTGTACCTTTTCACTATAAACTCCTGTATTATCCTCTGCCTCAGCCATAAGTAACCACTACTCTTTCTGTCTCTAGATTTTTCTATTCTGGACATTTCATATAAATGTAATATAATATGCGATCTTTTGTGTCTGATCACTTTCACATAACAATGTCTCAAGTATCATCCATATTTTGGCATGTAACAGTATTTTCTTTGCACATAATATTCCATTGTATGAATATAAGACATTTCATTCATCAACCAGTTGATGGAAATTTATGTTGTTTCTATTTTGGGGGCTATTATGAATAATGACATTATAAACATTTGTGCAAGTTTGGTGCAGACATAAATTCTGATTTCTCTTGGGTGAGTGAGGAGGAGGGAAATTACTGGGTCCTATGGTAACTGTGTAACTATGCTTTTTGTTATTTATTTACTTACTATGATAATTATGTTTAACCATTTGTAGAGCTGCCAGGTTGTTTTTCAATGTGACTGCATCATTTTAGTTTTCCCCAAAGCAGCGAATTTGTTTCTTGTTTCCCTGTTTCTTCATATATAACACTTATTATCTGAGGTCTTTTTTTTGTTTTGTAAGATAGGGTCTTGCTGTGTTCCAGGGTAGCCTGGAACTCATTATGTAGCTCACACTAGCCTCAAACTTGTGATCTTCCTGCCTCAGCCTCCAGAGTGCTGGGATTAATCATATCCACTCTAAAGAGTTGATTATAGCTGTGCTCCTCGATATGAAGTGGCATCACATTGTCTTTGTCTTCTTGACCTTATTTCTGTTTTTTTTTTTTTTTTTTTTTTTGGTGGTAACGGCATTTGAACTCGGCTTCACGCTTGCTAGACAGGGCTTCACACTTGAGCCACTCCACCAGCCCTTTTTGTGTTAGGTGATTTTGAGATAGTGTCTTGAGAACTATTTCCCCAGGCTGGCTTCAAACCTCGATCCTCCTGATTTCTGCCTCCCAAGTAGCTAGGATTACAAGTGTGCACCCGGCTGTATTTCTCTGTTGAATAATTTATTTTTGTGGTGCAGGGGATTGAATCTATTGCTAGGCAAGTACTCTACCACTGAGCTACATCACCAACTTCTTTTCATGTCTTTTTTTTTTCAATTTTATACCTTTTATAGAGAAATTCTATTCAGTACCTTTGTCCATTTAAAAATTGAATTTTTTTTTATTATTGAATTGCATGAGCTAACATATTCTAGATTCGGGTCCCCTGTATAGCTTTGCAAATATTTTCACCCATTCACTTTCTTGACACTATCCTTTGAAATACAAAGGTTTTAAATTTTGATGAAGTCGCCACCCCCCCTCTTTTTTTTTTTCTTTTCCTTGTTTATAAAATCCATCTGCCCTCCATTGCTTTTGTTCTGTTAATTGGGATAATTCACTCCCTCACCCCACCTGGGCATGGTGTAATGGCTTACTTCTCTTTGCCCAAGAATATGCTGTGGCCTTCCCTGTGTGAAAAAAAAAAATCTCTTTTCTCCACCTCTTTCTTTAATGAACATGTTGGTTCTCTTTCTTCCACAGCTGAGCCTCATGAGACAGTGGTCTACACTGAGAATTTTCTCAATATTCAGGGAGGGATGTATCCTTCTTACTTCTATGCTGGCTTCTATATGGAAATTGGTGTGCCCTCACCTTTCTCTGAACTTTTTGTTTTTTCTTCCACAGCAGCCCATCTCTGACTCAGCTTTCTGCACCTGCTCATGGTGGCCAGGCCCTGCCCTTCTGATAGGGTCTGCTCTTTCTCTCCCTTTTGACCTCTCTCTCCTTTGGATTCCTGCACCCCACCTCTCATGCTATATGCAGGTTGACTTTGGATCTCTAACTCCAGAAGCCAACTCTTTATTTCCAGCCTCTTGCTATCTGACTGCTTAACCTACCTGATGTGTTGCTGATACCACTGCTCAACAATCTGGAAGACAAGTCCCTCTTCTGACTTCATCCTTCTTTCAACTACCCACCATCCTCTGGGTGTAGTGGTTACTTTTACGTAGCTAAGACAATATAGCTGACATAAACAACGTAAAGGAGAAATGATTTATTTTGGCTCATGGTTTCAGAGGGTTCAGTCCATGGTTGTTTGGTTCCATGTGCTTTCCAGACATCAGAGCCGTGGGAGTGTTTGGCAGAGGAGCTGCTTCTCATGGCAGACTGGAAACAGAAAGAGTTAGGAAAAAGCCAGGCATAAGGTATTCCCAGGGATCCACCCCAAGTGACTTGACTTCCTCCAGTTAGGGCCCATCTCCTAAGGTTTCAGAATCTCTCAAGCCCCCAACACATTAGCTTGTGGGGGACATTTTATATTCAAACTATAATACTTGGGTACCCAGGTCTGATTCTTTGGAACACTGCTTGAATATTTTCATTTAGTTGACAACTCATTTGGATCATGCAGCAGCTTTTGAAGGTTTCCAGTGTTCTGTTTTTTTCTCTAATCCCCCTCAGCCCATAAGCTTTTGCTTTATTAATTTTCTTGAAATATAGTTATTGTCCTACTCAAAAACACAAAAAGTTTCTAAACCTACTGTATTAGATCCAAAATTCTTAGCACGATGTTGAAGGCTCTGTTTTTGAAAAATTCCCCTTACTTACAAGATGCTTTAACCCATCTGGGGTGCTCACCGTTTCTTTAACCCTCTATGTGATTTCCCACACAGTTCACATGTCACTCAGTGAGGTCGCTGTTATCATTCCCTCCTCTAAACTGGAGAGACAACCAAACCCTGCTTTGTGTTAGAGCTGCTTGTATTGCAATTCTCATCTCTTTGTTCATTGTCCTGGACTTTGTCACTCTGCTCTGCCCCCTTGTGTCATAGTGCCTTGCATATAGAAAATGTGTTTTGAATGAATGACTATGTGTACATATATATGTATATATGTACATATATATGTATATATGCGTGCATATATGTACACATATATATGTATATATGTGTACATATATATATATTTTTTTCTTTTTATGGTCATGGGATTGAACCCAAGGCCTTTTGCATGCAAGGCAAGTGCTTTACAACTGAGTTGCATACCCAACCCATAATTTCTTTATGCTTTTGTGATTTTTTAAATTTGTTTGTGGTTCTGGGGTTTGAACTCAGGCACTTAAGCTTGTTAGGCAGGTGCTTTACCACTTGAGCCATGCCCCCAGCCCTCCCAGCCCATAAGTTTCTAAGGTGTTTCTTATAAGGACAGTAGGGGCCCTCCTGGGTCACCCAATAGTTGTATACGCCCAAGTGTCCTCCTGACCATTTCTCTTGCTTTAGTCCTACAACTTGCAGTACCTGGTGACGTGAGACACTCTTCTGCCATGGCATCTGTCTGATATTTTCCCACCCTACCTCACAGAGTGCTACTTTTGTGAGGAAATGCCAAGTAAGCATTTTTCCTGAATTAAATGAAATTCCTGTGATGGATGTGCAGAGGAATTAGAATCTGAGTTGAGAGTATATGACCAATTTCAGGAGAAGGCAGTTGCCATTTATTGATGGTCTTTTAAGTAAAAAACCAATTTTCAATCTGTTGTGTTCTCATGAATGGATGACTTTTTCTTAACTACATCATTTATTTTCTTTAATTTCCTATTTTATAATGTTTTTTGTAGTATTAGGGTTTGAACTCAGGGCCTCAAGCTTGCTTCAGCCACATCCCCAGTCCTATTTTATAATTTTCATGACATGAATTTGGTTGGCAGTGTAGCATGGATTCAGGAGCCATGCTGTATTTGGGTTCAAATCTTGCCTCTGGCCCTTATTTGCTATGTGACCTTTTGTGGGTTACTTAGCACCTCTTCTATAGAAAGCTCATTTGAAAAAGAAGTTACAAATAACACGTACTTCATAGGGTTAATGAATGGATTGCATGAGTTATCCATGTGAATGGTCTAGCACAGTGCCTATGGAAGAGTAGGTTGCTAGTTTACAGTCGTTATTAAATTAAAAATTTTAAATTCCAATTTGTTTCATTTATCTCTGAGTGGTTTTAATCTACTGATTAGCCATTCACTGTGTTCTAAGTCAGAGTTCTCCTGGGCGTAGTGACCCACATCTGTAATCCCAGCACTAGAAAGGATGAGGAAGGAGGATTGAGAGTTTGAAGCCAACTTGGGCTACATAGCAAGACTCCATATTAAAAAAAAAAACAACAACAAAAAGAGTCCTGCAGTGCATTATCTTCATTATACATGCCTGCTTAAAAAAAATCTAGCTGTAGTATTGCTCTGATCCCCAAAGTTACAAATCAGACAGCCTGACTACTTTGTGGGCTTAAAATAGCTGTCAGCCTCCTTGGAAGGGAATAAAAAGGGGTTAACTAGGTTCTGCTGCATGCCCCAATCACATTTGTTCCAGCCTTTTAATCCTTGTTAGGATTAAAAATCACAGAATCTTAAGTATGGTATGTTGTCTGTCTTTACTTGTCTTTGAATTTCTTGGATAAATATTTCTTTAAGCAGAGTTAATCTAAGCAGAAGGAATCTTGCATCATGGGATTAATTAATATGTTGTGATGCTTACATTTCCCTTTTCAGTTTTTGAGTTCAGCATCATGTTTACTTTTAAGCATCAGAGCAGCTGGCTTTAAAGTTATTTTAAAAGGCACTTACAGCAAGTTCAGTGCCCATAAAGTTCTGAACCCTCTACTAGCCCCCTACATGTGACCCAGTTGGTTTTCTGCAGTGAGACTTGTGCATCTTATACTCACAAGGCCCATCCTTGAGAAATGAGGGCAGTGGGTACTCCAACTTATTATTGAACCACAGTGGTTTCCAGAGAGAACTTGTTTAAATGAGTTTCTGTTGGAGTTGAAGACAACTGGGAATCCCTCTCAAGGGCCTCTTGAGGGCAAGGGGGTGGTCAATACACCTGCATTCAGATCATTCTGAACTCTGTTAGCATGTGTGTGTATGTGTGTATTGGGGAGAGGGAGAAGGAGGAGACATGTAGGAGAGTACATTAGAGAGAAATGCTGTTTGTATGCTTGCAGATTTGTCACATGTCTCCTATTCTGTGATGTTCTTCCTTGCTGGTTCTGTATATGCATTTCTTATCTCATCATTCAGTCTACAAGCTCCTCAAAGGCCAAGGGGGATCTCTCCCTACCTGCCTTGTGCTGGCCACATCATAGCAAGCTAACATAATAATCAGTGTCATTTAAAAAGCACTTGCTACGTTCCAGGCATTACGCCAAGCCCTTTCTGTGAAAGGATTAGTTTCTTCCTCCAAACAACTCCGAATATTACAAATGGGAAAGCAGTGTAACTTACTTAGGGTCCATATCTAGTAATGGGTTGATAGATCCCAGAGTCAAACCTAGCAGTCTGGCTCAGGGTGTCCACTCTCAACTCCTGTTCTGTATAGCTTTAAAAATAATAAGAGCTAATATTATTAGTACCACCATGCTTTGTGCATTGTTCTCAGCACTTTACACATATTAACTAAATTTAATTGTTATAGTGGTGCCGTGATGGTAGGTATGATTGTTCCATCTTTTCTGATGATACTGAGGCACACATTTTCCTAGGTTGGAATGAATGGGCAAATAGTTTGTTAAAGGTGTGGTCTTACCCCTTTCCATTGAGGTTATGTTTGCGACCCAGGGATTATTCTACTGCTCTGCTAAGGGCAACAGGCCACTTGAAAAGACCCCTCCCGGTGGACCATATTGATGGTGTCTAGATTCTGAAATAAGACATTAGTAATAGGACAGCTGGAGAATGGGCAGGAGAGGAGCTGTGGGAGGCCCTTCCTTCCTGGAGTGTGTTATGCTCTGCTAGGCTGTTGCCCGTGTACTTCCTGTTTAGTGTGGCATCCTCCCTCAACTTCCATGATGTTTTTCTTGCCTTTCTCAAGCTCTGTTGCTGAGGTCCGCTTCTCAAATCTGGAGATATAAATCAGTATAGTAGAGCATTTGCCTGACATACATGAGGCACCACGTTCAATTCTTAGTACTAGAAATAAAAAAACCATAGAAAAAAAATCTCACATTGCTGAGGTCTAATTTTCTCAGAGGCCCCAGGGTTCCTCCAGGGGAACATAAATGCTGAAGAACTTCCAGCCCACGAAATAGTGTCTTATGGGTTGGAAATCTCAGTCTATAACATACAATGGAAAATCTCCTTGGTTGTTCCCTTTCTTCTTATTTTGACTATAATGTGCTGGTGTCTTTGGATGGAAGAAGCACTCATGTGGAAGCATTTTTTTTTTTTTTTTGCCAAGCAGAAGATTAATGTCTCCCACAGGCCCAGTGGCAGATAACATTATCTTGCTTCTGTGCTTTTTCCCGTAAGCACGCGTAACCTGTACTGTAGCTACATTTTCAAACTGCCTCTTTGATGTGTATGTATTTCTTCTCTTAATTTGGCAGCCCAGTTAAACACATATTTTGGACACCCATACCCAAAGTTTGGTGGAAACTTTTCATCCTGTGTCAAGGTCACTTAAATGTGATTCTCTCCTAGTCAAGGGTTTTACCGTTTCCCAAATGAAGAGACTTGCTTGCAGATGCCTTTGATTAATTGAGCAGCTGTTCTCAATATTTGGCCTACATCAGAATCACCTGGAAACTAATTAAAACTAAAGCTTCCTGGCCCATGCTTGTAGAAGTAGGATAGGGCCTGAGTGTCTTGATCAGGTTTTCCAGGTGATTTTGATAGACACCTGGGTTTGAGAACTCTGGTGTTAGAGCTCTAGGTCTCATACTTGGATGCTTATTGGAACCTGAGGAATTAAAAAACCCTCAGTGGCTGATGCTATAGTTTAGATCTTGTGTCCAAAGGCTCATGTGTTATAGGTGTGTTCATTAGCCTGTGGCACTATTGGGATGTAGTGGAACCTTTAGGAGGTGAGGGTTAATGGACCCTGGTTTTCTCCTCTCTTATCTTTGTCTCTTTCTTTCTGCTTCCTGGTTGTCATGAGGTGAACTCCCTCCTCACTGCATGTTCTTGCTATGATGCACTGTGCCACCACAGACCCAGAACAACAGAGCCAAATGACCATGGACTGAAAGTTCTGAAACCATGAGCCAAAATAAACACTTGCTTCTTTTAAGTTGATTATCTCAGGTATTTTGTTACAGTGACAGACAGCTGGCACAGCTGAGTAATCTGATTTTGATTTAAATAGTATGGTGTGTAGCCTGGGCATAGTGACCTTTTAATCTTCTATTTCTTTGTTGAGACTTTATATTTTTCCATTTGTTTTAAGCATATTCATAATTACTCCATTTTTATGAGGGCTGCTTTAAAACCCTTGTCAGGTAATTCTAATGTTTCTGTTATCTTGACATTGACATCTGTTGATTGATTGTCTTTTCTCATTTATGCTATTTTTGTGGTTCTTGGAACAACGAATTATTGGAACCTGGACATTTTTATTATTTAAATATGTTCTAGCAAGGCTCCTGTGTCCAGGCACCATGGAGGGATTTGCCTCATTACTGTCAGGTGGGGTTGTCCTTCAGGCCTCAGCTAAGCCACCCTGGTTGAGGGTGGATAGTGGTTCATTTCTGTTCCCCATATGCCTGCCACTGACACTGTGGCCTTATTACCACTGGGTGGTGGTGAAAGTTCTAACTTTCCGTAAAGACTGCCTCTGACACCCCAGCAGGCAGGGAAGGAGGCCTTGTTGTCAGGTGGGGTGGATGTCTGGCTTCACATTTGGCCTTCTCTAACACTATCAGAAAGGATGTGGGGTTGGAGCAGAGGGGAGGTAGAAGTCAGTTCCCCTGCTTGGTCACTGGAGCTGAGGCATCCCCTCCCCTCCCCTCCCCTCCCCTTCCCTCCTCTCCTCTCCTATCCTATCCTATCCTCTCCTCCTCTCCTCTCCCCTCCCCTCCCCTGCCCTCCCCTCCCCTCCTGTCCTCTCCTCTGAAATATGTGAGGCCAAAATAAAACCCAGGGAACTCACTGCCATGTTTTCTTTTGGGTCTTGAGATCCCCAGCTGGGCTTCCTTCTCCTCTCCTACTTCCAGAGTCTTCTCATGCTCATTGTATATATGTAATGTCTGGAGCTTCGGGTTGTGTTTAGCAGGAGGAATAAGGAAAAGTATATCTATTCCATCTTTCAGGAAGTGGTAGTTTCTACACTGAGAGTTTTAAAAGCTCTCTGGTGATTCTAATGTAATCAAATCAAGCTACAATATTTGAGAACCTGGTTGAATGCATTGGAGCAGGCAAAGGATGTGTTGGTGAGAAGACCAGGGGGACATGGGTCCTCCCCAGATGGTTGTCTTTAAAGTCACTGTACACTCCCTCATAAAGCCTTCCTTCAATTACATTCACTTTCCCCTCTGATTTCTTGCATTTTTAAATCTATTTTTATTATCGTGCCGGGGGTACATTATGACATTTACAAAAAGTGCTTACAATATATCTTAGTTAAATTCACCAGTTGTATCCTTTATTCCCCTCCCCCCATTCTTAGAATAGTTTGAACACGTCTTATTTTTCCATTTTTACACATGAGTATATATTTCCACCATATTCACCCTCCAGCACCCTTCTTCATATCTTCCTCCCTCCTACTGGTACCAGCCCCCAGTCAGGACCTGTTTTACCTTTCTGTCATCTGTTTTTGAAAAAAGACATCTTTGTTTGCTTAAGATATCTATACAGGGTGGGCACCAGTGACTCACACCTGCAATCCTAGCTACTCAGGAGGCAAAGATCAGGAGGATTACTGTTTGAAGCCAGCTGGGGCAAATAGTTCGGGAGACCCTATCTTGAAAAAACCCATTACAGAAAAGGGCTGGTGGAGTGGCTCAAGGTGTAGGCCCTGAGTTCAAACCCCAGTACTGTGAAAGAAAAAAATCTGTAGAAGGAGTTTCATTGTGACATTTCCATGTATGTATTTATTATATTTGAATTTGTTCTTTTTCCATGTTATACCGCTTTGTGAGTCTGACTTCTGTTCCCTTAATAAGTGCTCCTATCACTGCAGGTGCAGAAATGGATCCAATCCTGTAGGTAGTATGTCTGGTGCTCCTACAGTGTTTAGAGAATAATGCTTAGTGTTGAAGAGCACAGAGAAATGAGATAAGGAGGTAACTTGAAGGAACTCAGCCTGACCTAGATATTGGCACGTTAGTATGTATTGAGCACATACGATTTATATCCTGGGCATTCTGCTACGTATTTTGTAGACTTTCTGGTTTAATTCTTTCAACTATGCTGTGTGACAGGTGTTATATTTTCCCTTCTATACTTGCAGTTTTTCAGGCTCTTTCAAGTCAAGCTACTTGTTTAAGGTCACTCCATGTTTTGGATCAAAATCAGACCAAGACTTTGGTGCTGAAATGAGGCCTGGTTTTTTTTACTCACAAAGACATTGCCTGAGTTCTCTTCTATAAAGCTCGTCCATTTACATTTTACCCCAGACCTAGGACAGTTTTTGGAGGCAGCTGTTGTTAGTGCCTTTGGATGGCCAATTAAAGGGATTTTAAATGACGATTTCTTTAATTTTTGCAATATGGGGATGGGAGTGCAAGCGCTCTACCACTTGAGCCACACTCCCAACTCTTTTTGCCTGGGCTGGCCTAGGAACACAATCCTTCTACCTTTACCTCTCAAGGAGCTGGAATTATACCTGTGAACCACCATGCCTGGATTTTTTTTTTTTTTTGAGATAGGGTCTTACTACATAACTTTTGCCAGGCTGACCTCAATCTGTGATCCTCCTATCTGCTTTCTGAGTAGCTAGGATAACAAGTGTACACCACCGTGCTTGGCCTAAATGATGATTCTTGAGGTTTAAAAATACCTCTAGCACTTCTGTAGAGAGAAGGTTGAAGGGCAATGATAGACCTGGAGAGGCTGTTCAGGAAGCCCGCCGCACAGTTCAGGCAAGAGATGGTAGTGACTGGAACTGGGGTCCTCTTCCCCTCTGGAGTTGCCTAGAGGTATAAGGTATGCTCTTTGAGATTGGGGAGACCAAGTGTGTAGGCAAAGAAGGGAATGGACAATATTATAGGTAAGTCAGAAGGAGGGAAAAGGTGGCCCTGTGGTATAAGTCACAGAAAGGATGGTTTTGTATATGGCTTTTAAGGGGGAAGCAGATAATAAGAAAACCATATATAAAGGAGGAATAATGAAGAAGTAGGAAGACCCACACCCTAGAAGGCTTTAAATATGCGTCTGGAAAGATGTGACTTAATTTTGTCAACCATGGGGAACACAATGTGTGTTTATAGAGAATGATGTATATTCACAGTTATAAATTAGGAGGAAATGGGTAAGAGCTGGATGTAGAGTTAGAAAAGAGCATGGAGGACCAAGTGTGAAGTCCAGATGCTCCAGGTGATGATGATGGTAGGTTTGAAATGAAGGGATGGATGTAAGAGAAAAGACAAAGAAAGGCTTGATGTAGCAACATATATTGCGTTCTTAGGGCCAGGCTGTATTTGGGAAGTAGAGTCAGAAGTGGAAAAGATACAGACTTAAATAATCTGGATGTGCAAGGAACTTGCTGCTAAGTGAGTTGTTACAACTCCTATGATAAAGCTTTAAGTTCCATTCATTTGAAGGGCACTCTAACGTCTGAACAGTGTGAGCTCTGAAAGGTAGCTTAACTTACTCCATCTCTGTATCTCATCCTAAGCTGCTCATTATGGGCTGGGCCCTCAGTTACGCTGATGTCCTAATGTCCTGTATTGAGTCCTCTGTCTTTTTAGAGAAGTGCTGTTATCTTATACTGTCTCATAGTTCAGCAAGCCTATCATTATGTTGTTGATATTTAGCTAGTTAAGGTCTGTTTAGCTAAAACGATGAGAATGAAACTGTGTTTATTTGAGCCCCCTGGGACAAAAGGGCCAAGTGGATGCCAGTAGAGGCTATAGAAGAATAGACTCTAGGTAGATCGCAATCTCAGCTAGCTAGGATGAAGAAGTCCCTTCTTCTCTCCTAATCTCTTCTTTCTTGCAAGTATAAGTGGCTGAAATATGAAAACTTTGGGCAGGGATTCTTTAAGTCATTGATGGCAAATCCATAATGGTTTTCTGAGGCTAATGAGATCGTTGGAGATACTACAAAGTAACTTCCTTTGTGTCCTTAGGCTTTTTAATATAGCAGCATAGCAATTATTTTGGCTTCTATACCCCACCCCACCCTGAGTGGTTCCCCTGGCCTGTGAGGTTCTTAAATACCATATCACAATTGCTTTTGAATTTGCAGAGCATAGCACAGTGCCTGCCTGATACATTACATATGTGCCATTGATGTTGAATAGCAAAAGAATGAATGAAGTTGGTGTTACTGAGTATATACTGCTTCCCTTCTTGCCACATTTACCTGATGCCTTTTCCCCGAGTGGGAACCCCAGCATGACTCTCATGCAGTGTAGAAATTCTGCTTTCTGTGTCCAGCCCAGTTGTCATCTGAGACATGTTGGTTGTATTTCATAAAAATAGTTTTCTGGAGAGAATGTGGTATTTAATGACTTTCCCCTCCCAGGAATTTCCTTGGCAAGATGGTAAAGATTTTTATGACTTGGATCTCATTTTTCTTGTTTAAGGTGGACTAATTTTTGGTCTGAAGCTGGCTTTGTAGTCAGAGACTTAGGATGGTGAGTATACCAACTCCATGCTCATGAGGCTTATTTCATAAAGTACTGACTTCTCCCCTTCTTCTGTCTGTCTGTTCTTCCTTGAATTGCTATCACAGCATTTGGTTTATAGTCTGAGTTCCTTGGGTACTTGCCTATCATAGGCCCATAGAAGTGGCTGAACTTTGTGTTTGCTTTAGTGTTGGTATGTTCTGCTTGGTAAGAACATAGACTTGTATGGAATTCAGCTAGGGTCTGGTTTGTTAGAGTGAGGCTGGCATCCTTAGAACCCTGTGGATGTCAAGCATCTTGTGACATGATGCCTCCTAGTGATTCTTTTTTTCCTCTTTCTGGCAATAGCTTGAAGTTATTTTTCGCTAAAAATATGTCTGAAGTACACACTTGAGGCTACTGACTCACCTCTTCTAAAGGGGAAGTCTTAGTACGCTGGATATGCTGTGTAGGAAGGAATCAGCCATGCCTCCCACCTTGCCATTCCTGTTTACTCTTTTCTGAATAATAATCTGCTTATCCTTTATCAGCAGGGAGGTTGGGAGCTGAGAGTCTAGAAGGGGGCACAGAAGAGTTCTACACTGGCTGCAATGCCCATCCTTCTCCTTGCCACATCAGTAGCCTTGATTGAGTCCTTTTCACTTCTCTGTCTTTCAGGGCCCTCATCTGTAAAAGAATGGAGTGGGAACCCAAATCTTTTAGGGAGTCTCTGATTTCCCTGCCAACTCCAACTCGCTGGAATTCTCAATTTGATTCTTCCCATGTTCCCTGCAGATCATCCCCCATAGCCCCAGTGGAGCCACATCATGATTACTTCGTGCCCACTCATGGGCTGACAGATCAATTAGAGCCAACAGCCAGAACCCAGCAAGACTGCACAGCAATGCACGTGTTCCTGGTTTGTGTGAAGCACCCTGTGTGTTTGAGCTGTGGGAGGAGGGCACCTGTGATCATCTTCCCTTAGCTCTTCATTAGTATGGGGCTCAAATATAAGTATATGTAAGTAGGATTTATTCATTACTTTTATGTTATCAGATATTTATACCTTTTCTGCTCTGTGAAAAAAAAAATCTTTTAAAGTCTTCATAGTCAGTTTTGCCTTATTGCAGCCAAAAGAGAAGAGTTTTGAAAAGCACGAGAACTGTACAGGGTTACATTCTACAGAAAGGCAAGGGAGAAAAAAGACTGAACTATGATCTTGAATTTTGAGAAGTTCAAGGAGAGGCTGATGTGTGCTTGACAGCCCTAGGGATTACCCCAATGCCAGGGTCTTGGCCTTAAAGGCTAGCATTTTTGGCCCACTGTTCAAGGGTTCACCTTTACCTTGTTGCTTTAGAAACTGAATTTTGTATAACAGTATTTGCAGCCCAGTATCTCATGGTCATCTGGGAAACTTAGAAAATGTGAATGCCCACTTCCTCCAGGGATTCTTATTTCATTCATCTGGCCTGGGGTTGCACTGGCACTATAATTTAAAAACTAAAGTGTGTAACCAGATAACTGCTGATATGCACACAGAACAGGTACATTTATGACAGACCTAGGTTATTCAGACTGTCACACCTGATTTATTAGTCCAGAATGTCAATTATGGATTTACAATGGGGAGCATATTGAATGAGTTACTGGGCATAGTTGTGGATACTAAGTGTCCCTTGTCTCCCTTCAGGTAAGAGGCTGATGGGTAGGAAGGGGACAGGTCTTTATTAGGAATTGTTTAGGAATGTTTAGTGGCAGCAGGCCAGCAAGGCTTGGGGTGTTCACCCATGCGGTGATGTTTGCCCATTGGGATCAGAATATTTAATCTGTAGTTCAAAGCTCTCCCTCTCTGCTTCCTACAAAATTTTAACTATACACTGCCAGAAGTTGCCTTTTTTGGTTCATTTGTTTTTTCTTTCTTTTATTTATTTTGAGACAGAGTCTCACTGTGTAGTCCAGGCTGTCCTCAAATTTAAGATCCTCCTGCCTCAGTCTCCTGAGTATTGTGATTATAGGGATGTGCCACTACCTCCGGCTCCATTAATAATCTTTACGTGTCATGTTGGGTGTATGCCTATGTTTGTCTAGGGCTGAGTGACACCTCCCTTCCTTCTGATAATGCCTTTCTTTACTTTCTTTCTCTCTCTCTCTCTCTCTCTCTCTCTTTCTCTGTGTGCATGTGCGTGTGTGCTAGGGATTGAATCCAGGGCCTTGCAATGCCTTTCCATACATTTATGAATATATTCAGTCTGGTAACTGACATGTCTTCTGGGCCTGGAAGGTTTTCTTTCTCCCTCTTCCTGTTGCAGGCTCTCTCTTGCCACTCTCTTCCATCTCTCTTATACTCCTTATACATTTTTGCTCAAACCTAAAACCACCCATTTCTCCAGGAAGACCTGATATCTTGTATTGTCAAATAGCACTTCAGAAGCACCATGTGGCCATTTGGGATGCTCCTTTTTACTGGATAAATCATTGTTTCTCAGTCTTTTTCATGGTACATGAAAAAGTGCTGGGAGACTACATAGGAAGAGAAGAGTAAAAATGCATGTGCTAGAAATAAGCATAGTTATGAACTTATACTGGCATTTCCAAGTGAAATTGAGACTACAAATTGTATATTCTCTTATATTTCACCTGTTCTTTCTTCCACACCAAGAATTCTGGTTTTCAAGTACATACAAAATGATAGAATTAGATATCCCATAATTACTCATTTATATTATCCACAATACATAATCAGCATTCTCAGAGTAATAATACAATAGTAGTGCTAGTTATCATTACTGAAAGCAATTCAAAACTCTTTTCTGTACCTTCCATCATCTAAAAAGATGGTTATCTTATATGCTATAGTTTGGATCTGGAAAGTCTTCCAAAGGCACATGTGTTAAAGGCTTGCTTCCCAGAGTGGTGCTATTGGGAGGTGTTGGAACCAATGCCTAAAGAGGTTGGAACCAATGCCTAGTGGGAAGCCTTGGTTCATTGGAGCATGCTTTTGAAGGAGATCATGGGATCTTGATTTCTTCCTTTCTCTTTCTCTCTCTCTGCATCCTGCACATGAGGTGAGTAGTATTGCTCTGCTACATGCTTTTGCCATAACATTCTGCCTTGTAACACGCCGAAAAGCAGCAGGGTCAACTGACCATGAACTGAAACTCCCAAAGCTATGAGCCAAAATAATCAGTTTATAAAGAGAAAACATTTATTTTGGGTGTTTGGTATAGTAACAAAAAACTGACTAACATACTGTCATTATGACAGGGTGAATCATGTCCCCTTCAAAAGGTGTCAGTGATTTACTTTACACAGTGAAGAATTTGCATATGATTATGTTGGGGATCTTGAGAAGTAGAGATGATCCTGGATTATCTGGGTGGGCCTTAAATGAATCCAGGTTGTCCTTATAAGAGGGAGGCAGATGGAGACCACATATAGAAGGAAGAAGGGCAGTGTCAGAGGCAGAGATTCAGGTGATGCAACCACAAGTCATAAAAGCCCAGCAAACTTCAGAAGAGGCAAGGGATGGATCGCCCAACCACCCCCAGCTTCTGTGGTAGTACATCCTGACAACACCTGGAGTTTGGTCAGGTAAATCTGTTTGGTACTTCTGGCCTCCAGAATTGTAAAAGTATAAACTTTCAATGTTTTAGCCACCGACTTTATCACAATTTGTTATAATAACCTTGGTTCATTAATGCACTGGTATAGCCATTACACATTGAAATATCTTCCTTTTAATCCTCATGGAGTCTTAGTTCTTCAATAATTACATATTCAGTATTACTGAACTTATGTTCATTTTGGTCATCCAAAGTTCTTCTCTAGAAGCCTTAAGAAGGACTCATGGGAATAATATTCCCCCTCCCTTGTCTTTATTGCATGTTGGTAAATGTTTGTGCTCTTTGAATGGAAAAGGTCAAAGTTGTTGACTATAAAATCCTTGGTTTACATTTTCTGTATCTTAAATGCTACTCCCTGTACTTTGGTATAAAGCTTGTTGTGAATTGATCTACCTTTTTCTTTTCCTTATAATTCATGTACTTTAAAAAAAATTAGATGCCCAAATTATATTTTTCTTTAAAGTCCAGTAATTTTGCCAGAGAATACCTTGATACTGTTCTGTGTTAGTGTTCTCAGGTATACAATATTGCCATGTACTCTTTTATTTTTGTGGTGCTAGGGATTGAACCCAGGACCTTGAGCATGCTAAGCAAATGCTGTCCTACCGCTGAGCCACACCCATACACCCCCCAGCCACAATATGTTCTTTCAGTATGAAACTTCAAATCTTTTTCTTTTTCAGTATAGTTTTCACAAATAAGTGTTTTTAGAATCTGTCCTTAGTTTTGAGTTTTTTCTCCAAGACCTCCTTTTGTCCATATGTTGGTTCTTCTTTGCCTATCTTCAGTATTTATTACTTTAAAATCCTTTCAGTTTTGTTTGAATTTCTTTTTCATGTAACAGTTTTTCCTTTGTTTCAGGTATTTGTTAGGTTTGTTTTTTTATTACATCCTTTTTTGGCTTAGTTTTCATTTCTTCTTTTTGCAGTGCTAGGAATCAAACCCAGAGCTTCCCACAGTGCCTTAAGCAACTGTAAGACTGAGTTACACCCTTAATTTTCATTTCTAAAACAATTTTCTTTCTTAGCTTCTATTTCTTTCTTGACTTTTGTCACTTCATTTCTGAATTTCTCTAATTCTCATTTATGTTATTCTTTCATGTCTTGCATAGTTTAAAATATTTATAGGTTATTTTGCAATAAGCCATATTTTTATCTGCTCTTAAAATGTCTTTTTTGACATGCTTTCATTGCCACATATCTGTAGGATGTTATTTTGCCCCTTCTCTCTTACAGAAATGTTTATGGATTTGTTACTTTTCTGCTAATTTTTATGTAAGCTTAGTTCTTCCGAAGTTTGGTAGCTATTCTAACTTCAGAGCTCCTCATGTAGGTTAAAAAAACTGTAGTAATCTGGTTCCTTCTCCCACTTGTTTGCAGTACTAGAATTTGAACTCAGGGCCTTGTGGTTGTAAGGCAAGTGCTGTCCCGCTTGAGCCATGCCCTCAGCCCCTCTGTCTCCCACTTTTATCTGAACCTTCTCTTTTCTTTGTCTCTGTTGCCTGGCCTGCTTCAAATTGGTTCTGAGGGAGTTTCTCCTCAGAGTGGAGCCCAATTTTGGTGAGTCAGTTCTGAGTGCTCCCAGGGGCTGGGTGCTCCAAGCCTTCAGAACTCATGGTGGGCCCCTTATAGTTCTACTAGAAGCTGTAGTTCTCAATTTCCCCCTGTTGGTTCTTTTGGAGTTTTTCTCATTCAGGTCTCTTGTGGCCCAGGGTCCTGCTAGGCAAGTGCAGTTAGCTACACCCAGCCTGCTTCCTTTTGTTTGATTGGCATCTATGTGGGTATGCACAAATGTCCTGCAAACTACTGGTGATTTGTCCTCATTCACCAGTAGGATTGTGGGAATATTGTGTCACCAAATTTTGTTGAATGTTGTCCATGAGTTTTTACTTTTGCTATTTGGTTGCTCTATAATTTTTTGTAGGAATTACACAAGACACAATAAAGTATACTGCCACCATTTTCCCCAGAATTAGAATACCACTTTAAATTTTCATCACAATATAGCAAATTGTTCAGAGATTTTAAGTTTTCTTCCTTTATGTAGCAAAAGGTATAAATATTTGAGAACACAAGACAAGTATGGATATATTCTGCTTACATTTGAACCCCATACTAATGAAGAGCTAAGGGATGGATGATCACAGGTGCCCTCCTCCCACACCTCAAACACGCAGGGTGCTTCACACAAACCAGGAACACGTGCAGTGCTGTGCAGTCTTGCTGGGTTCTGGCTGTTGGCTCTAATTGATCTGTCAGCCCATGAGTGGGCACGAAGTAATCATGATGTTGCTTTACTGGGGCTATGGGGGATAGTCTGCAGAGAACATGGGAAGAATCAAATAGAGAATTCCAGGGAGGCTGTGTTGAGTTCTCACTCAACTCTATTCCCTTAAAGATGAGGGCCTTGAAGGCCAGAGCTGAAAGGGACTCAGTCAAGGGTACTGATGTGGCGAGGAGTAGCCAGACCAGAACTCTTCTGTGCCCTCTTCCAGACTCTTAACCCCCAGCCTTCCTTGAGTTGTGAGTAAATAGACCTTTGTAAAGTAAAGAGGGCTTTTGCAGAGTAAATTGAAGGGTATTCGCTCTTTTGTGTTAAGAAGTTCTGTGTTTCAACTACTGGGTTTTCTTAAAATAGAGGCACACATAATTTGGTGTTTGTGTGGAATAATTATGGGGCAGAGCACAGGATTTCGTCAGCTGTATCGCTGCTGTCCTGTGGCAGGAGCGAGAACAGAACCTGGACGCCTGGCTGTGTCAGCCCCATGGAACTTTGTCCTCCACCAGGTTGTCAATCTACTGTTTGTCGACATTTCCAAGAAAGGAAAGTGTTTCTCATTGAAACAGTTCATAACAGAGCACATAATGAATTGACATTTATGCATCTCAGTGTCTGTTCTCTTCTAGTGGGCTTGTTTCTTTGGTCAAGGGGATAGTAATTCATACTTGTGTACCCAGTGCTTGGTACATGGTTTGTGCTCAGTATAGATGTGTTGAATGAATCTGTTTGGAAGATGGGACTAGTACATGAAAAGATGAAAAAAATCAACCACACATTGTTGTATATGCCATAAATCCTGAGAAGGGGCCTTTTATACACATTAGCACAAGTCCTTTTTCTGCTTCAGTACTGTGATAGTGATATCAGATGAGAGAAGATTAGAGAAAGATGGCTCCTTGAAGAGGCATGTGCCTGGCTGCTTGTTTCTCATCATTTGGTTCCCTCACCTGTGCCAGTTTGTTTTCTTTTACAGTTTTAAAAACACTTTAATTACTATATTGATCATCAGTTCCTTTATTTGAAACAGTTGTTATTTTCTCCTGATGGTAGGGGAATTAAATCGTAGCTGCTAAATGTCATAATATCCCTTTGCTGGTGGAACTGGGACCCCAGAGCTACTGATAACAGTACATGCTCCCTCTCAGAGCTGGTTCTGATAAAAATCTCTCTCCTTTCTGAGTGGAGGATAAATGGGGATGTGATAAAATAAGAAGACAATCATGGAAGGGAATTTCATTCATGTAATCAGTACTTACTGAGTACTTTTGTAAGCCAGATGCTGTGTGGTAGGTGCCAGGGGTATAACCTTGAACAAGATAGTGTTGTCTTTTTGTCAAGGATCATTTGATTAGGTATGATGTTATGCAATGTTGGCATGTCCTGTGGGCCTTTCTGACTTTTCCACACAATATGGGAATAGAGTACGTTTTCTTGCATGACAGTATTTTTTTGTATAAATAGGGTGCTGGGTACATATGTGTTAGGCATTTTGTCTCCTCCAGGCTACAGAGAGATTGTGGAGGAATATGTACAAATTCTTAAAAAAATTGAGCATCAGTACAAAGCAATTAGTCAATGTGAAAGGGCCCCACAATATAATTTTCTGTCCTTTAGTACTTGTGTTTCTGATGATGGTGACTAAGATGGATTCTAAGATTCCTGCTATAGCTCAGTTACTCTGTGACTTACTAAGAACCCAGTAGGTGTGAAGCATTTGTTCATAGCTGCCTCAAAGCCAGTTATGGCAGTGGGTATATCATATGAGAGACTTGCACAAGTGGAAAATGTGTGACTGGACTCTTAGCTGATGGGTGGGACTCAGCCATTATCACTTAGGGAGGGAGAGAGGGCTTTTATGTATTCTTTCCTCACTCTCAGAATGGACTTGGCTGTATTATGGAGTGGTCTTCATGGCATCATAAACAGGGATTGGTTCTCTCTTTCTCTCCCCTTTTCTCCTCCTGCGTGCCTCTCTCTACCCTGATGTATATGGTTTGGTTGTCTTGGGGTTTAAACTCAGGGCCTCAAGCTTGCTAAGCAAGTGGTCTAACACTTAAGCCATGTCCCCATCCCTTTTTGCTTTAGCTTTTTTTGAGATGGGGTCTTGTACTTTTTGCCTAGGGCAATCTTGAACTGCAATCCTCCCACTTGAGCCTCCCACATAACTGGTATTACAGACATGCACCATGCCAGTTTGTTTATTGAGATGGGGGGCGGGGAACTCACTAACTTTTTGTCTGAGCCGGCCTCAAACCTAGATTCCCTGGTCTGTGCCTCCTGAATAGTTGTGATTATAGGCATGAGCCACCACACCTGGCTGGAGGTTGTTTCTGTGATCCTTTTTCCCCATGCTTATAATTCCATTAACTCTAATCTTCCACCAGGACAGCAGATAGGCTGTTTTTGCTTGTTTTATAGATTCTGGACTCATTTAAATGTTGATGGTGTGTTCTGAGTCAGACTTGGTAAACTCTGACTTGATTTATTCTTTCCTTGGAGCCCACAAACCCGTAAAACAGAATTAGAGAGCCAGCCCCGAATCGTGCTTGTTAAGGCAAACCATAAACAGACTCGCTGATGGATGGATGGTTTAATAAACATCCTCTGAGTGTCAAGCTGAGTCTGCAAGCCTACCCCAAGCCTGTTCTGAACCTGGTGGAGAGGCAGGTACATGGCAGACCCTTGGACATTTAGAGGCCATCTCCTTTCTTTTGACTTTAGAGTAGTTGAAGCTCAGGCTCAAATAAACTTGACAATTTACTCAAGATCACACGCTAGTTTAGGGTTGAGCAGAGAGGACGCAAGCCTTGACTTCTGTCTTGTTAATGGTGCCTTCCAAACGGTAATCCAGGTATCAGAGTGTGGTTGGGGGAGGGCCAGCTCATCTATTCTGGTTCTAAACCCAGCCTTAGCAGCATCTTGGAGTGCTTCTGGGAACTTGATCCAGTACTGGAGAGAGGAGTCTGTGTGGAGCAGCTTAGAAAAACCCATTCCACCCCTGCTCCTCTGTGGGGTTCTGCAGGCACCTTGTGGCATGACTGTTAGTCTAACCTCAATTTCCTTTTTCCACATTCCTGAGTGTGTACTTGTTAATAATTCCACAGCTGGGGCCTTGTATCTCCTTCAGGTTTCTTAGTGGAGAATTGCATAGTGCCTTAGAGACAGGGTGTGATGGACTGAATGTTTGTGTGCTGCAAAACTCATGTGTTGAGGACCTCATCTCCAGTGTGGAGGCATTAGGAGGTGGGGTCTTTAGGAGTAAATAGGTCATGAAGTGGCACCATCATGAATGGGATCACTGGCCTTATAAGACAGACACAGAGGATATCTGGAGGTATTCAGCAAAGTGTCTGTGTGCAAGCTGGGAAGAGAGCCTTCAGTACAGACTGAACTGGGTGGCTCCTTACTCGTGGGCCTTGGGGCCTTTGGAACTGTGAGCAATACATTTCTGTTGTTTTAGTGACCAGGTTAATGGTATTTTGTTATAATAGCCCAAACTGACTCAGACATGGATATGAAGATACAATGTGGCATTAGAAGAGAAATTGGTAGACAGGGCGAGAGTGTAGTACTGGATGGCCAATTTAGAATGTTAAATTTCTTTTGTCCAATCTGTGTGTCAAATTTTGCAGGGATTATTTTAGACTGCTAACATGCCTGTCTAATGGGATTCCCTTATCCTGTGACTGAAATTACTTGTGTCACCAAAAGATGGAAAATGTTACTGTTTGGAGACCTGTTTTATTTATTTACTTATTTATTGATTGATTTGCCTATCTATCTATTGTTTCAGTTATTTTTCAGACATGATCATGTGTTTTTGCCTGGGGTTGGCTTCAGACCGCATTCCTTCCATCTATGCTTCCCACCACAGCTGGGATTACAGGCATGTACCAGTATATCTGGCCTGAGACCTGCGTTTTAGTACCAGCCTTGACACTTATTGGTTGCAAGATTTTGGGCAAATCACATCTTTTTTAGCTTCAATTTCTTTCTTGTTCTCTTCCTTGTTTCCTTCTTTATGTGGTGCTAAGGATTGAGCTAGTGCATGTGTTCTACCACTGAGCTACACTCCCAGCCTCAGCTTCAGAATGGCAGTAAAACTATTCCTAGAGGGATTATTGTGAAGATTAAACAGCATGAGTAAGCTGTAAAGCACTCTTCAAAGGCTAATTATCTTGTGGAATTTATTGGAATAGTCGTCTAGTCTAGTATAGATGGTTTCTCTGATTACTGTAGTTAATGTTGCTTTCCCTCTGCAGTCCCCTGTCTCTTATTTATTCTGCTTAATCCTTACTGGTGAATGGAAATTAATGTTCTTAATTGTTATTAAGTGTTAGGGTTGTCTTTCCTTTATTTCAATTTTCCACTGCTAGCATTTAATGAGATCATTAGCTAATGTTTTAAAATTTTTTATCAGTCAGCAGTATTAATCAGATGTCTTCCAAGGCTAGTCTCTGCAGAGGGGTGAAATTGTAAATGGTAGGCGTTTAATGATCCCTTCTTCTTCTGCATCTTCTTATGGGACCACATCTGCTTCTGCCCAAGAAGCTCCACCTTTTGTGTCAGGATAGCTTATGTAGTGATAGCTTTAATCATTAGAAGACTCTTCCCTTATCTCGAACCAGTGTCTTCCAGTGGAACTTTGCCACTTGAACTGCAGCCAGGCTTCTTGATGTGAATTTAATTTTTTAAAAATTAGGAAATATTGCCAGGTATGGTTGTGTGCACTTGTAATCCCAGCACAGGGGAGGCTGAGGCAGGAGGATCATAAGTTTGAGACCAGCCTGTGGTATGTAGTGAGACCTTGTCTCAAGAAACAACAGACCAAAACCAACCAGCCAACCAACCAAACAAACAAAAACAAGACCAAAGATAGGAACTGTTTTAGGCATACAAAAATATAAAGGTTGTGTAGGCATCCATCATATGTGTAGGCATAATTTAACTCCTGCAGTAGCTAGTCCTTATTTTAATTCCTTTTATCTTCTCCTTATCTTTTTAAAACATATGTTTGTATCCATTAACTTTGTATAGTACTTTTGTCAAGTCTTAAAACTTTATTTAGTGGTTTAATATTGCACTTATTCTTTTATGCTTTGCTTTTTTCTCACTGTTAAAGTGAGGGTTTTTTGAGGTTTAGTCAGGTAACTAGTTCATTTTTCACTGCTGAGTACTATTCCATTGTATGGACATAGTACAGTTTATCCAAGTTTCTATTAGAGGTATTTATATAGTTTTTCACAATTATAAGCTGCTACAGTGAACATTCTTGGGCACACCTCTGAGTCTACTCCAGCACCATTGTGAGTTTGATAGGTTACATACCTGAGAGCAGAAGTTTAGGGCCATAGAATGAGCACATCTTCCACTTCTTCCACTTGTAAGATCATGGAAGAATGTGCATTGATGAGACATGTTTTTGTGTTGCCTTATTCCCCACCCATGCTAACACTTGGTTTTGTTACTCTTAACGTTTTTTGCCAATATGCTGAATATGAAACACATAAAACATTTTTTTGTATTTGTATACCAATTAGTAAAAGCATCAGTCCTTATGCTTATTGGTTATTAGTTTTTCTCCTCCTCTTAGGTGAATTGCTCCTTCCCTTTGTCACCTATAGCCAGCTGTAGACTGTAGTGTGCCTGGGGTGAGAAAGGGACTATTTTCTTACAAGTGCTCATGTACCCTTTGAAAAGCCAGCAGCATGGAGAGGGACTATGACCTCTTACTGTGACTTGGGCAGTTTGTGGGATAGCTGGGATTTGAACTTGGGCCTCTGGATTTCCACTGTCCTGTACCCTACTACTTTGTACTCATGTAGTAAGTTAAATTCTACAGGCTGTTTCCCCACATGGTGAGGACACCTATATCTTTGTTGAACCTCTGATGTGCTGTTTAGAGAGTTTTCACCCTGAATTATTCATAGAGCACTGCCTTTCTGGGAACATGTTCACCAGTCAAATAACTTTTAACATGCCAAAGGGAATGAGCACAGCCTCTAGGACCAGGGAATATTAAACCATGGACAAGGGATTTTAATACTGATAATACTAAATTCAGTACCTTGGAATTCCTAAAGTGTTTCACATAAATGTACCATCTTATTTCTGCTCCTCCCACATCTGTTTTCAGTGATGGGAGGACTTGTCATGTCTTAGACTCTAGTCAAGATCTTCTGACTCCAAATTCCTCATTCTCTTTACTTTCTCATGCTGCCTCCTCACTTCAGCAGAAGTTGAAAATAGTAGCATATGATATCCTTAGGTGATGCCAGTGACCCATCACTATATGACATAGGCCACCATCATTATTGTCACTGTCAAGTGAGTAACACTTACCATTAACATCAACTTAAAAGTTGCTGTGCATCAGGCATATTTGGAAACTTGAGTCCTGCCTAATATTTAAAAATGATGTTACTCTCCTAAAAATTCTGTGATACACATATCAAAATTGTATTAGTAGTGGCACACACCTGTAATCCTAGAACTTCAGAGATTGAGGCAGAAGGATTGTAAGTTTAAGGTCTGTCTGTGCTATATAGTGAGACCCTAGCTTTAAAAAACTGAGCTATCTGACTTTGGGTAAGATTAAATACTTTCCTAAAAAAAACAGCAGACACAGGATTTGAACCCAGGAGTGCCTGATGCCACTATAATCAGAAAGTTACTGATGTTCATTCAATTAACATCTGAGCATCTGCCTACTACATGCCAGGTGCTGTTTCAGGTACTGGGGATACAGTTGTGAATGGGACAGATGCTCCTTTATCCTTGCACAAATTGCAAACAGCGAGGCAGACAGTAAACAAGATATTTTCAGTCAGTGATGAGTGGTTTGAAGGAAATAAAACTGGGTAATGTGACAGAGTGTCTGGGGTGTGTGACTGGGGTACTGCTTCTGGCTGGGGGCTTCTTTGAGGTTAGGACTTGAATATTGCAGACGGGAAACAAGTAAAGATCCTGTGTGGGAACTGGTGTTATGTGTTTGGGGAACAGAAAGAGAATATAGAGAGAATGTGGAAGCTGTTGGAGAGGCAGAGGTTGCCTGTCCAGTTGTGAGGATAGACTTAACAGCAAGCTTCCCACATTCTCTGTCCTAGCCTCCCTATGGCCAGGTGTGACTCAGGTGAAGGGTGCTGGTGCAGAAGAGCCTGTTGATCTGTAACAGGGCTTATTTCTGAGAAACAAACTCCATCCCACAAGAATGACCTTCTTCAAGTTTGTTGACTCTCTAGTCTCAAAACCAGTAGAATGGGTGTAAGTAGTGGAGACATGGCTTAATGTCATGTGTGAAAACAATTTAAGGTCTTAAATGACATCAGCTGGAAGCAGTGTCAATAGAGTGACTTGGTTGCCAAAAAGTTCCTGCAGTCATGGACAGGCTGATGCTTGCCAAATAGAAGGAGGATGTTCCTGGCCAAAAATGGAACAGGCGCTTTGGCTGCTGCTGCATTCCCTCACAGTCTTGGAGAAGCTGCACTCTCTGCCCCTTGTCAGGATGGTACAAAGATGAGTCAGGCCTGACTGGAGTTGGAGGAGGCATTGGACTTGCTGATCTCTCTGGGTTTCCACCCTGCAGGCTTGGGAACTTCATTGCTGAGGAAGCTGTCCATGGGTAATGGCATGGGTAGTACTAACAATTTATGGGAAATGAAAGATCCAACCCAACCCCAAATTATGTTCCTCTCTGCCTTACAGTTCAGGCTGGTGCCTCCTCGTGCCCTGACTATTCTTGTCTTGCAGTTTAAGGTTATTCCAGTTACTCTGGGATCCCTATTATTTTTAGTGGTGCCTTATTTAATGCAACTCTAGATTTTCTAGCTAAATGGGACCATCTGTCTATAATCACACTTCTTAGAGCTGCCTCCTCATCATCAGCCTGCCTGTCACTCTGATGGTTGGGAACTACTTGTAGTCTTAGAAGACTTGCTGTACTTTAAAACTTTTACTTGGCATGGCCGACGGAGGCAGTGTACAGCATCTGTGGAAACCAGCAAGAGGTTTGGAAGAACAGCCTTGAGTCATCTCGTTAAGGGCATCCTGGCCTCTAGCAGGAGGTGCATAAGAGTCTTCTCCACATTCTGATTCCTTTGTCAGTAGGTTTTTGACTGCATAGGCTGGGGCTTCTTTGAGAATAGACAGGATTTGAGTATTCTAGACAGAAGGAACAAGTAGAAATAAAAGGTTCTGTGGGGGGAACTGTGATGGTACTTTTGAGGAACAGAGCAGCTTGGGCCACTTCTTTCAACCCCTTTGGGCTTTGATTGGTTTCTCTCTAAAAAAGTTGGAGGGATTTGACCGGTGGCTCCCAATCTCATATCATTCAGGAGTGTTCTTTGTCTTTGCTTTTTTTTTTTTTAAACCATTAGAAACACATTTGGATGTTTAGACAGGCTCTGATTTCTCAGAGCTTGCCATCTACAAACATTCTGACATGGATGTACATTTAAAAGACAGATACTCTAAAGACTATAGAACATTTGTGCCGGTGGTATGATGAAGCCATTGTTTCTGAAGAAGGAATGCAGGTGTGTGTTTTCCTCTGTCTTTCACTACTTAGGTTAAGTCAGTCACCCTAAGAACTCACTCAAATATAGGCATGCTACCATAGACCAAGTGTATTAGCATTATCAGCATATCAGGGACATAATTAATAATAATAGCCCTCCTTTTGCATACATTATTTCTATCCTTTATAGCAACTTTATGGGATGCAGTGCTATAGTCTCAAATAAAAGAATGTAGGGTTTCAGAGAAATGAAGGGTCTTCCTGAAGGTTCTGTGGCTCCTCCTTGTGTTGACCTCATTGTCTGTGCTTTGTCAGCTGTTCTGGAGTGCAGCTGTGCATGGCTGTATTGGTGGGTGAATCAGGAAGAGGGTCATAGGGATAGGTGTCACTGAAGGAGGCAAGTCAACATCATAGGTAAGGATTCCTGGTCTCTAGAGACAAGGGTAAGGTCACACCTGCACTGCTGTTCCTGATGGCCTTGGGGAGTTAGCAGTTGAGGCTGGCAGCAAGTCTGTGGTGGGTGATCTTGGTTCCTGTAGGGAGACAGTTGCTTCTGTAGGAGCAGGACTGGCTGTAGTCCAGGCGTGATTTGGTTGGCAGGACATCACACATCAAGCCTGTGGAAGTCTGTCTGGCTGCCTGGTGGAGTTCTGCCAGCTTAACAGTGGAAAGTGGTGTGTCATGGGGCTCAGGCTGCTTGGGGGGCCCTGTCAGGCCTTCACTTCTTAGGAGACAGGGCAGCCATAGTAGAGTACCTGCCTCTAGTTGCTTTTGAGCATCTTCCTAGGTGAGAGAATTACTCATTTCTATAATTCTTAAAGGTAATGTCATTACAGAAAATTTGAAACACCCAAACTTATACAGGAAAGCATGAATCCATCAATGGAAGAATATTTCAAGTGATGGGTGGTAAATACAGTTTCCTTTACTCATCTATAGTCCTAGTGTAAGGTAACATGGTGTTTGTGAATAAACACCATGGACTGAATTGTGGTACCTTTTGTCATAAATCCTGGTATTGGAAGAGGTGATAACCATTCTCCAGAAGGACAAGATTGTACTGCTTAGCTGGTGTATCACTCGGTTCAACCAGAGACACAGACCAGTAGGAGATACTTATGAGGAGACTTACTGCAAGAAGCTGTCTATGTGATTGTGCAAGCTGTTAGGCAAGTCCCAAATCTATAGAGCATGTGGGAACTCTTGGGCACAACCTCACGATGCTGTCCACAAGCACAGCTTCTTCAGGGAAGTCTCAGCTCTGCTCTTGAGGCCTTCCACCTGACTAAATCAGGCTCATCCAGACCACCTTGGTTAATTTCCCTTATTTAAAGTCAACTGATTAAGGACCTTAATCAAATCTACAAAGTATCTCACAGCAGTTAGAGTTTGATTAAATAACTGAAAACTGTACTCTCACTAACTTGACAAAATATATCATCTTTGAAAATTAATCTGGGAAATTAGATACATCATCTGCCTTGGTCTCCTATCCTCTCCTTCAATAGCAATCCCTGCTTAGACAGTCTCATTGATTTCACCTGACTTTGCCCATGAGCACCTCATATCTGCCACAACTGTGTTCAGTTGGTCCTATTCATTTGTAGTTCTATTTCCTAAGTGTACTTAAGTCATCTTTTGTGCCTGTGACCACTCCCCATGACTAGATTGGAAGTTCTTGTAGGAGTGGGATAGTGACTTCTGTGTCTTTGTCCTTTTCTGATCTCTATGCTGTGGTGCTCTAAGAGGCTTCTCAAAACAGTGACTGATACTCATGACTGAACCCCAGCTTCCAGAATGTTCTACATTCTTGGAATAGCTCCTCCTGGAAGATGAAATAATTTGTTTTTTTGCATTGGTTTGTTTTTGCTGTTTCATTCAACAGGTATTGTCAAGTGCTCCCTGCGAATATAGCATTGTTCTAGGTACTAGAGATATAAAAATGAATTGGACAAACATGATCCCTGCTCTTTTTGGAGCTTTACAGACTGGCATGATTGTTGGAGGTATGAGTAGAGGGAGGAGGAGGAGACTAATAATCATTAAACACATAAAATGAACAAGCTAATTTCAGATAGTGTTAAGCATATTAAAGAAAATAAAATAGTGTACTGTGACTCAAATTTGTTGACCACTTCTGTGTTTAAATAATTATTTCCTAGCTGTGCGATGGTGGGCAGATTTCTTCACCTCTCTGAGCCTCAGTTGCTCTATTAATAAAAAAGGACAAGAATCTGAGCTGTTTGGATTCTGAGCCACTGGTGGTGGGAACCATTATATGTGTTTGTGAAGGGTTCCTACAAAGATGAATTGTCCAGAAATGTCATCTGGGATGGATAGAGCTTTACCTCTTCTAGTGTGACTTGCAGACCAGCAGCAAGTTGCTCGTCAGAAATGCAGATTCTTGGGCTACATCTTAGACCATTCAGTCAAATGTGCACTTTACCAAGATATCCAGGTAATTTGTCAGTGAACTAAAGCTTGAGAAACCGTTGGGAGACTGTGGGCAGTTTGGAGGCTGGTGGAGTAAGCTGGGTATGAAGCATTGGATTCAGATGGGGAATGATGGGGTGGGGCAGGGAGAGGATCGATTCTTTAGGGAGCTTTATCTTGGGTGAGTCTCTGAAGAATTGACTTAAACCAACTTTTTTCCAGGATTGCCAATTCATCAAATCATAATGGTAAGTATGAAGTTTTTAAGTTCGGAGAACTTGTACTGGTCTCTGTATAGGACCCTTTTTCCTGAGTCCCAAGTCCTCTTTAGAGGTCAGATAGGCTTCTCAGGTGAAAGGGTATTTGGTTAGTAGAGGAGCAATGCACTGGAATTAGCCATAGTCCCAGGGCTTTCCAAGCTGTGATTGCTGCATGCATCATCCTCCCTTACCTTAGGAGTGTTTTCTTTAAGGTTGGGGTCCGTCTGAAGCATGAGTTTTGCTGTCACACCTGCACCACCCTCTGCAGAAGCTGGTAGATGGTTCATCTTTGCATGCAAGTCACAGGGTTGCCATCTTCCTTTGTGATTATGACTTCTGGGATCAGGAGTTATCTTTAGGATGACTGCTTCTGGATGTCCTGTGGGAGATCCCTAAATCTCCCTCACCCTCTACTTCCAGAGCAGGCTGCTTCTAGGAAGTTTGCACGGACAGCTAATCCTACCCATAGTATGCTCAGGATGGAGATTCTTGCATGCTTCATGTTCTATAGAGTGACCCTTTCCTCCTCCAGTTTTTTATTTTGTCTTTCTTGGGACCCATTACAAGAGTATTTACTTCATTCAGTGCTTCCTTTGTGCTAGGCATTGTTCTGTTCCATTGTATTTACTCCCAACTGCAGCTCAGAAAGATCTTGGATGAACTGGTAGCTTAATGTGATAGATTCCTAGTATATTACCTTGTGTTCTGTCCCAGTTAGGGACAACTGTGGATACTGCAAGGTTTTTAGGAGAATTTTTTTTTTTTGGTGGGACTGAGGTTTGAGCTCAAGGTCTCATGCTTGCTAGGCAGGTGCTCTACCACTTGAGCCACTGTGGCAGCCCACTGTGCGATTTTAAAAAACATACTTTTGTGTTCCAGAGATGCCCATAAAGGAAAAAAAAAAACAACTGGCCATGAGAGAATGTGTATAGTTTCTAATTTACTGACTTGGGTACAGATACAAGGAGAGCTTCATTTGTCTGCCTGTCCCCCCACCAACATTCTCTTTAAAAAGTACAATTTTCTCACAGATCTTTCTCTTCAGTTTTCTTTGTTGCTCCTACATAGTCTGTGGTCGCTTTTTTTTGGGGGGGAGGGCAGGGATGAGGGTAAGGACATACTTCATCAGCTTTGGAAGAGGAGGCAGCCTTTGTTCCATTGTCTGAATCAAAGTTAAACCCATTTCATTTCTTAAGTTACCTACGTGAGCTCTCTTGAAGCTTCTTGCAGATAGATATACCATAACACCAGGGAATAAGAATGCAGTTAAAAGTGCCCCTGTGGACAGCATTAATCCATTTTCTAGGGCATAATCTAATAATCAGAAAAGGCTGTCCTTAGTTTCCTGGGGACAGGAGCTCATTTCATGCATTTTGTTCTGTTTGCATTGGCCATCTCTCCGGAGAGTGCAGGTTTCCATACATTGGTCCTGTCTTTATCAGATTAATGTCAGCCAGTAGCTACTCGCTTTATGTGTGGATTTAAACTTGCTATTGCTTAGTAAAGTGTCTGATATTTTATTGATGATTTCTTGGTAACTTTTTTTGTTTAAAACTGGTTAATTCTTGCCAGATAATTTGCCATTCGTTTTTCTTTCTTTAGACAGGAGGCATGAACTCATGTACCTTTGCTGTCATCGTCTTTGTTTGAGAGGAAGGTATAGGGACATAGAGAAGTCAAAGGACAAATAATGGGTCCTGGCAGAGAGACCCCAAGAATTTGCAAGAACCTTAGCTATCCCTCAGCTGGGACCGCTAGCCTCCCTTCTCTTTGCCTTTCAGACATACCTTTGAGCCCACTGGTGAACAAGTGTGTTGTTGTGTTCTCTGAAATAAAAAGAGGGCTAGCACATTGATTGTACCTTGCCAGGCTCCAAGAGCCTGACTGGATGCAGCTGTTGGGGATGCATCCTTCCAGCTCCTCCTGGAAGGCTGGGTGCAAGAAAAGCTGCATGTGTGTGCACATGTGTGTTCATGGGTGTCAGGACACAGGGTCCTTCCTCTGTCTCCTGGAAACCTTAGAGATTCCTGGTTGCAGGCCATCTGATGATGGGCAAGTCCACATATCCGTCCTTTGTCTCCACTTTCTGACTGCACATCAGTCAGTGAACGTTTATTGTATCTTCTCGGCACTGGGCATGGTCATTGTCTTCCTTCACAATGTTGTTATGAGAAGATACTGATGAAAAAATTGTAGTATTTCATCAATACTAATTGCTTAGGAAGGTCCTTGCTGATACTACAGTCAGTCCTTCCTTTAAAAACAAAAACACTGTCCACCACAGTTGTTCTGCATGATTAATCAGTATTTGTAGATCTCTTCCCACTTTTTTTGACTAGATATATTAGTTTATATTTTTTAATTTTCTCTGTGTTTGCTTAGCATCCCATATGTGGTTTGGGCTGTGCAAGAGATTGGGGTGGAGATAGGGGTGAGTCAGACATTTCCTATTCCTGGGAGGTTGCTGAATTCTTTTGAGTTGTGGATCCTGTGAATACCTAATGAAAGCTTTGGACTCTTTCTTCTCAGAAAACTGCTCCTAAACAGAGAATTTAGCATATCATTTCAGGGGGCCCAGGGACCCTGTGAGAAAATTAATGGAGATTTTTAGGATGCCACGATAAGAGGCACTTGTCTCGATGATATGACAGTTTGACATCATGATCTGCAGTGTAGGGGAGGTAAATATACTAGTTTCTGGGACCCTGTAGGATCTCTTCCTTTTAAAGATCTAGAAACAGAAACACTTTACTGTCATAACAGCCAAGGAGGGCTGCTGTGGGACCATGGGCAGGAACTACTCTAGGAGTCTGTTAGGTAGTGCAGTGAGAGGTCTGGAGAAAGTCTGTGCAAGCATTCTAGAAAGGTCTTTACTTCTGCCATTTGCAAACATGGTCTGGGAGCTTCAGGTCTGACACAACCAGTCTGAAACCTAATTAATGAGGAAGGATTTGCTACAGGCAGAAAACTATGCAGGCATTGAGCCTGGGTGTTTGTGTTTGCCCGAGGACTGTATAGGGGTACCTCTGCTTTCAGCTTCTGTTTCAATAAGGCTGAAATCAGTATTAGGCTTACTGCACATTCTACAAAAGCCAAAAAATCATAACAAAACAAAAAACAACAAATGGCAAAATATAAGCAAAGGAATTGTGCTGTTGTTCATTTCATATTTTAAAAATTGCCAACATGAAGAGGGCTCAGTCAGTGAAAAAGAAGGCTACTTGCATGGCTTTTTTGAATTAAAATTATATGTTAGTCTCCCTAATTTTATGCACAGTTGCTTTCTCTCAATTCCCAGAGCACTTAGCTGCCAGGACTAAGGAGTTTATAGCTCATCTTTGCGAGGTTTTGAGGGCTAGTAATTCTTTTCAGATAAGGGGAGTTACAGAGGCACTTGGAAATTGCCTGGAATTGTCCTCCGAAGACTTGAAACATACTAGGAATCCTTGGCTCCTTTGGAAGGAAACAGATGGTGAGGAAGAGGAAGCAGGGATGGTAACAGTCAGTACATGACCCAAGTGACAAATGTGAACCAATCCTGTGAGTAGTAGGATGTCTTAGTGCTGCTGGTGGGAGTATAAATTGGTGCAGTCTCTTAAGAAAGCAACTTGATTTTATGTGTATGCATCTCCATCTGTATAAGTATATGTTCACACGTGTGTGTATGTAAATGTGTATGAATCAAGACACTTAAACCTCTCATACCCTTTAATTCTTTTCAAATAATTCTTCTGAGAATCTATCCTAAAGAAATAGCCTAAACATGGTAAAATAGTTTATGCATTGTATATTTATGCTCCTCACATGATTTGTAATAATGGAAGTGGAAAGACAACTTCAGTGTTCGCAACTGAGGTGCTGTTACACAAGTGACAGGTCATTAAAATGATGGATATTTGTGTAGTCATCGAACTTGTTGACAAGTAGGGAAATAAAGAGTTGGGAATCTGCCCCATGAATTGGGGAGAGAGTCTTTTCAGGACTTCCCTGTACCTTTGAACATGTACTTCTCACATTCTCCTTGTGCAGTTCTCCCTAGAATCATTCCTTTATCTTCCCACTACCAACTGCATTCCTCAGCAATCTGTTCCCACCCAGACAAAGGGCTGATGTTTCTGCTCCTTCATCCGAGTTCATGTCTCTTGGATACGGATTCTGAAAAGAGCCCCTGAACTGTAATTTCTTTTTACCCACATCTCTGTAGGAGCAGGGTTCCCCATGGTGGGTGGCAGGTATAGGAAGATGCCTTTTCTTCTGAAAACAGTATACTCAGACTCTTTCTTTCATGTGAACACTGCTTTGAGAGGGATAGACTGTTCAATTCATGGAGTTTAAGAGAGGATTTAATTCACCGTCTTCATTTTGCAGATGAGGAAACTGAGGCCACTGATGTGTCCCAAACCTCTCACAACTGGTGGGGACAGGTATGGCGTCCCCATTTTCAGAGAAGCTTGGTGAAGGATGCTGGCCTGGCCCTTTATTAACTCTATGACCTTGGTCAAATCACTTCTGAAAGCTTCCATAAGGGCATTTGTAAATTAAGGAGGTTGTACAGGGTGCTTTGCACCAAGTCTGCCATCTTAGTGCTTAGTGTACATTTTATCTGTTAAAGTCAATAGAAATACCAGGAACAGTGAAAATTAGCAATAATTACTTTTTACTGTTTTTACCTTAGAGAAAGAACTCTTGTGTAATTATCTGGACTGTCTCAGCAAGTAGAACCTCATTTTTTTGGGGAAGTGGGGTGAGTGTTCAGATAATGTCCTCACACAGGGGACATGAAGCAATAATTGAAGGTTTGCAGTTAGGGCACAGTAGTTAAGGTCCTTTGAAGCAAGTATATCACAGTGTAGGTGAGCCTCTATTTTACGACAACCTCATGTTTAAAAACTGGAATTTATCAGCAGATAAGTTAGGGTGATTATTGTAATTACAAAATGACCTCTCTTTACAAAAAGTTAATTTTAAGGTATATTGAAGCACAAAGATCTGTTTAGATATTATGATTATTCACTACAATTCCCCTATACAATAATTAGCAAAATGAAAATAGTGTAAAGGTAAGACATGTAATCCATTGTTGAGGTAAAATTATCATTTTTGGTTTTGGTTTTTTGAGCAGGGTCTTCTTATGTAGCTGAGGCTGGCTTGGAATATGTAATCCTCTTGCTTCAGCCTTCTGTGTGCTGGAATTAGAAGTGTGTGCTACCCTGTCTCAAAAGGAATTATAATTTAAATTTTTATTTCACCAAGATTTTTTTTTTTCATTTTTCTTTTATTATTCATATGTGCATACAAGGCTTGGTTCATTTCTCCCCCCTGCCCCCACCCCCTCCCTTACCACCCACTCCACCCCCTCCCGCTCCCCCCCTCAATACCCCGCAGAAACTATTTTGCCCTTATCTCTAATTTTGTTGTAGAGAGAGTATAAGCAATAATAGGAAGGAACAAGGGGTTTTGCTGGTTGAGATAAGGATAGCTATACAGGGCATTGACTCACATTGATTTCCTGTGCGTGGGTGTTACCTTCTAGGTTAATTCTTTTTGATCTAACCTTTTCTCTAGTTCCTGGTCCCCTTTTCCTATTGGACTCAGTTGCTTTAAGGTATCTGCTTTAGTTTCTCTGCATTAAGGGCAACAAATGCTAGCTAGTTTTTTAGGTGTCTTACCTATCCTCACCCCTCCCTTGTGTGCTCTCGCTTTTATCCTGTGCTCATAGTCCAATCCCCTTGTTGTGTTTGCCCTTGATCTAATGTCCACATATGAGGGAGAACATACGATTTTTGGTCTTTTGAGCCAGGCTAACCTCACTCAGAATGATGTTCTCCAATTCCATCCATTTACCAGTGAATGATAACATTTCGTTCTTCTTCATGGCTGCATAAAATTCCATTGTGTATAGATACCACATTTTCTTAATCCATTCGTCAGTGCTGGGGCATCTTGGCTGTTTCCATAACTTGGCTATTGTGAATAGTGCCGCAATAAACATGGATGTGCATCACCAAGATTGTTAATAAATCTTAATTTGAATTACTGGGAAAAATAGAGAATCTTTCAGAAATCAAGGTCACATTGTGCTATTCATGTAGTAGGTCTTTGGGAGATAAGTCTTAAGAATTATTTCTTATGAAAGAATTATAAAGTACTCAAAAGTAGAGAGGTGAGTAGAATGAACCTACAAATATTTATACCCAAATCCAGTTGTTTTTAAGATTTTGTTATATTTGCTTAATCTGTTTTCTTTCTCTATTTTTTGAAGTTAATGTAAATCATGAGATCATGTTATTTCATCACCATCTCCTCAATGTTCTTCTCCATTAAAATGTAGACATTTCCTTATACACTAAGAAAATTAACAAATTTTTATCCTCAGTCATTAAATTTCCTCAATTGTCTTCAAGTATGCCTTTTGACCCTTGTTTGCTGAAATCAAGAGCCACATGTGGCCCACATGCAGTATTGGGACTCAGGAGCCTCTTTTTTATGGTGCTGAGGATTGAACCCAGGTCCTCTAACATGCCAGGCCACCGAGCTAGGCCTCCGGCCCTGATTTGGGATTCTTGTCTACAGTGTGCTCCTGCAACTGAAGAAATGGCTTGGTTGTTTGGTAGGATGGCCAGCATTCTGAATTTAATAAAAAGCCTTTTCTTTCTTAAAAAGTTACTTTTTGAGAATCACGAACACATATTGATACACTCAATGTGTTTCAATGACTTTTCAATTGCTCATTTTGATGCTTCTCACATCTTTGTTGGGGATAGCCTCTTCAGATTGGCTGCTTGTCCTTTTGATATGACCCACTCATTTTGTTTTGCTTTTCTTTTTTTCCATTAGTTTTTATGATTTCTTTGCTTTGTGGCACATTAAGGAATCCTAGGCTTATAATAGTATAGTTGTCAACTCAGAAATTAATCTTGATACAATACTATGATATACAAACTTTATTTAAATTTTACCACTAAGAGCTGGGGGCCGGTGTAGGATTACACCTAGCTACTCAGGAGGCAGACATTAGGAGGATCACGTTTGAAGACAGCCCAGGCAAATAGTTTGTGAGACCCTATCTAGAAAAAAACCATCACAAAAAAGGGGCTGGTGGAGTGGCTTAAGATGTAGGCCCTGAGTTCAAGCCCTAGTACTGCAAAAAAAAAAAAATTACCACTAAGGTCCACTCCCTTTCCTTTGCGCTTTAGGTTTTTTTTTTTTTTTTTTAGGACGACAATCCTAGCTCCACCTGAGTAGCTGACATTATAGGTATGTACCACCATGCCTAACTTGTGTGTTGAAATGGGGTTTTGCTAACTGTTTTGCATGGGCTGGCCTCAAACTACAGTCCTCCTATTTGTCTGCCTTTATAGCAAAAAAATCATTTTTGTTCTGGTCTAAGATCCAGTCCCAACTAGTACAGTTCATTTAGTGTTGTGTCTCCGTAGTGTTATTTAATGTGGAATACTTCTTTAGTTTTTCTTTGTATTTCACGCCCTTCACATTTTTTGATGAGTACAGATCAGTAATTTTGTGGAATGACTCTTGTTTGGAATGTGCCTTAATTAGATTCAGAATTAGCATTTGAGATGTGAAGACAGAGAAACTAGCGTTGGGTTGTGTATCCTCCCAGTGAGTCATTAGAAGACAGACACTGCTTTTTTTTGTTTTGTTTTTTTTCCCCATTTTTGATAATGTTGACCTTCACAATTTGGTTAAGGTATGCCTTTTTCCTCCCTGTTGTTTTTTTGTTTACTTAATAATTTATCTTGGAAATCATCCAAGCAAGTGAATGGAGCTCTTTCCCCTTCCTTTTTATAGCTAATTTGAGTCATTTCCAGTTTTTATTTCCAACATAATGTCACAGTGTGTAACTTTAAGCAAAAGTCATTTAGCAGTTTTATCAGTTTGTTTTCAGGATAGGTTCCTAGAAGTGGTATTCCTGAATCAAAAGGTAAATGTATATGTAATTCTGCCAGACTTTTCTCTGTAAAAATTGTACATTTTACGTTCCTAGTGGCAGTGATTGCTTTTCCATACTCTGGCTAACAGAATATGTTATCAGACTTAGATTTCTGCTAATCTGATAGGTGAGAAATAGTATACTTTTAACTTACATTTCTTTCCTTTTTTTTTTTTGTGGAACTGGACTGGGTTTGAACTCAGGGGCTCACATTTGCTAGGCAGGTGCTCTACCACTTGAGCCATGCCATCAGCCCTGCATTTCTTTTATTGAGTGAGATGAAGCATATTTTCATTTGTTTAAAGGCCATTGGCATTTGCTTTTCAGTAAACTTGATATCTTCTGACATTTTTCTATCTGGAGTTTAAAGTCTTTTTTCTTCTCAAAATTTAGGAACATTGTGTATATTAGGAATATGAGCCCTTTGTGATATATTACAATTTTTTCCTATTTTGTCATTTGACTTTATGTTGTCCCATTACCCCAACCACATATAACTACTTGTTTGAAAAATTATAAATTGGAAGACTAATACAATGAACTTCTATGTTCACTATTAAAAATTAGGAACTCCTAATTTTTAGGAGTTGCTATATTTTTATTATATCTTTTAAGCACACACAACTTTGTTGCTTCATTTTAAAGTAAGTTGTGGAAATTATGATACTTCATCATTAAATACCTAAGATATGTGTCCAAAGAATAAGGATAACTGTATGTGGTGGTGCATACTTGTAATCACAGCACTCTGGAGGCTGAAGCAGGAGGAGCCTGAGTTCTAGGCCACCCTCATTCCTGGGTAGCCTGGGCTATACTGAAAGACCTCATCTCAAAATAAATGAATAAATAAATAAAACCCTACATCATTACATTATCAAACCAAAAAATCAGTAACTTGCTTATGGTACTTTTTGCTATGCTTTTATGTAGTTGAGGAAGCTGTTGTTTTATATAATCATTTATATCAACTTTTGTGTCTAGATTTCGAAGCAAAGCAAGATTTTTCTCACTTGCTGGATATAAAGGAAAATTTCCAAGAGTTTTTTTAGCATTCAATGATTTTATTTTAAAAATTTAATTCATACCACTCATGTACTTGATATTGGCTCTAATATACAGTATGAAGTAGAGATCAAATTTTATGTTTTCCTAGATGGAAATCCAGTTTCCCCAACACTATTTATTACATTCATTTTTTTCCTCCAGTTATTGGAAATCCTGGCTTTATTACATACTCATTTCCATATGCTCTTGGGTTTTTATTCTTTCTATTATATTACATTGTTGTCTTTGGAGACATTCAGTTGAATTGTTATTTTAGTTCACTCTACAATCTCTATTCTTCTGTGTCTTAATTCTGAGCATGAAGCATTCACTACTGGTACATATTTACAAAAAGTTCATGCCAGAATGAAATACTTAATATTATATTAAATATTGATCATCTTCATCATTATTCAGCACCCCTTCATGAAAACTCTTCAAAAAATTTTTGTGTTCCAAAATTTAAATTCCTTTGTAATCTTCCTTATTTAAAAGGGATTAGGTTTTCCTATTTTTTTGTGTGTGGTACTTGCATTTGAATTCAGGGTCTCATGCTTGTTAGGCAGGCACTTGAGCCTCTCTACCAGTCTTTTTTTGTGTGTGTGTGTTGGGTATTTTTGAGATAGGGTCTCACAAACTATCTGTCTGTCTGTCTTCCTCCTGATCTCTGCCTCTGGAGTAGCTAGGATTATAGGTGTGTGACTGGTTCCTACTTTTCTATTGTCTTTTTTATTCTTCCTCTTCTGTCTATTCACAATACAGATATTTAAGTGTCTGCTATTTGAAGGATTAATTTGTTAACGTATAGCAGCATATGAACTGTATAAATGGGGAAAATTTTATTTCACAGTTGACCCCTGTTTTCTTTGATTATTTGAAGAAATCAGTTTAAACTGAGGATTTTATGAACTACCAGGATCAGCTGCTGGTCTGAGGCCAGCCTGGGACTTCCCTATCAGCTGATGAGTTTGATGGCTGTTGAGTCACTCAAGGGTGGGTCTGATGACTCCCCTGATTCCTATTCCCAGTCCTTGGAGATTCTCATTGGCCTTGACCCCAGGATTGATTTCACATGATTCACAAAGACTTGAAGTAATACATTTTTTTTAAAGCTAAATGTAGTGATTTTTGTGAATGTTCTAGTCATCTCATGCTAAGGTGACTTTAAAGGTCCCCAGCTAAGCTTTTCTCTCCTGCATTTTCTGTGTGTTCATGCCTCCTTTGAGATACCACTAGAGCCCTGATCCTGTGATCTTGCCTCCTAAAATCTTGTGTCTTCTCATTTGGCCCGTGGTCACACATATCTTATGTTTTTGCATGACTGTTTTCTCTAGGTCACTTCCCCCTAATTAAGTAAGTAAGGCCGTTCTCTTTGCTCTATACCATGACAGTCCACTAGCCTACAGTGTATTACTCTCTATGCTGCTCAGACCAGCCTGGTCAATGCACAAATTCATGACATGCTTTCCCCCATCTGTGCCTGTTCTGTTTCCCCTGCCTGAAGGTCCTCTCTAATTGCCTCACATCAAATGGTACATCCTCTGACATTGTCCCTGATCTCTGCTTCATCAAAAAACATTGCCATCTTTTTGGAACCCTTAACACATTGGTGTTAGTCTTTATGAGGCTGTGAGTTCCTTGAGGCTGGTGGTTCTATTTTATTAAACTGCTGTATCTCTTGGTAAGCCTGGTGTTGGGTCCATAGTAGACACTGTGTGCTGAAAAGAAAAGTGAGTAAATCCAAATCTTTCCCAGCCACCAGGTCACTGCTGAGTCTTGCTGCAACCCTTCAAGGACTCGTTGCCTTCCTCCTTTGACCCAGGCAGTGTTTAGAGAACTTACAACACAGCTGAATACAATATCATGCTTACAGTATCTGTGATTTGATTTACTGTGCACATTAACTTTTCCTATCTAAATTGCATGTCCTTTGAAGACAGGAATCTCTCTGATTCCCACAGTAATGAATCTGCTTAATAAATTACTTGGTATTAATATATACTTGTTGAACATAAACTTTTCAGTAGCAGAGTTGTTGTGCAAGGTTTGTATCTCTTAGTACAAAACTTAATGCTGTATTATAGGAATAATGACTGCTACCATTTGTTGAGCTCCTGTTCTAGGTGCTTTACAGCTATTTTTGATAAAGGCTATAACAACAATAAGCCTAAAAAGAACGTGGCAGTTTCTCCCTTTTGAAGATTGAAAACTAAGTCATGGAAAAGGATTAATTAACTGGGCCAAGGTATCTAGGCCTGTAAGTAGCTGAAGTGTAATTTGAATCCAGGGCTTTCTGACTTTAGAGATCCTAGTGCTCAGTAACAAATGTGGGAGTGAGTTTTGGTTTTTCTTACAGAGTCACTAATGGTACTTTTCACCTAGCAAACTCTTGTTGCTTACCTGTCAAGAGCTGCTTGTCAGCATTGGTGTCACAGATGTTGAATGTTCAACTGCCCTGCTCTAATTCCCAGGCAGTATCCATGTGACTTTCTGTTCTGGCACTTGCTGAAAGCCTTGTTCCCTCCAGGTCCCAAGAATAGGGGTAATAGACAAACACATTGGGCTGTCTATGTTGTGGTTTACATCTGGGTAAGACATTGGCCAAGGCAGGGAAGAACCTTTCTAGGATCTCCCTTTTAGCTATGCATAGTGGCACATTGCCTGTAATTCCAGCACTCAGGAGACAGAGGCAGGAGAATCATGAGTTTGAGGCCAGCCTTGGCTATATAGTGAGTTCCAAACCAGCATTTTCACACCTGATTCTGGGGGCAGCTTTCCCAGGTAGTTGCACATTGGTTATGTATAGTAAAAACTGTACCTTATATGTACCATAACATTTGTTGGGTGAATGGATTGCTAACCATCAGAATTATCTAAGGAATTAAGAAAATAATACCAATTCTTAGGCTTCTCTCTTGACCTAACAGATGAGGATTTTCTGGGTTGGAACTAGTAGGTTTTGAGAGTTCAGACATGGCATCAGAAATTTAGTTCCCCACCACATTTTTATAGAAGGAAGAAAATTGAGACTTAGGGATGGAATACAGCACTTAGTTGTGAGTGGAGCA